>NC_137261.1:31773819-32296319 GCF_053477335.1 Acartia tonsa
GGGGCCAGGGGGGGGGGGGGTATGTTATATCTTGTTGAGTTTTGAAAAAAATATTTTTTTAACTTTTTAAATTTTGCATTATTTTGAACTATCAAAATGTTACACCCCTCCCTTTTTAGAGGGGGAAAGGGAGGCACCTAAGCCCTGCACCATTTTTTTTTTTGGGGGGGGGGGGGCAAACCCCCTCCATAGATTGGTGTTGAAACAGGACATGTGATAACTATTACTGCTTTGTAACCTCCCTTCTACTCCAAATTTTGTAAGAAAGAAAACATTTTTGGGGAAATTTATTACACTTAACATAAATCCTGTGCAAGCCTTTTAAGTCAATTTTTTTTTAAAGTTGTAGATTTATTTGGATAGAGTGTTCAACAAGCTTTACAATGGTAGGTTTAGCATTTTTGAGGCTCCTACACAACCATAAATATAGGAAATCTAAAACTACACATGTAAAATGTAGCAATTGATGGTTCTTAATATTTATTCCTGAAATTTATGTACAATTTTGGACAAAAAAATATACACCAACTTATAATTTTTATAAAAAATTTTTGGCACAAGGTAGAAAAAATGCAAATATACCAAATTAAATGTATAAAAGTGTATTTTTTGCATTTGTCATCAAAAGAATCACTGAACATAAGAAAAATTCTGAAAAATTTACATCAAAATACCCTAGTGAAAGCTTTTCTGAGAATAGATTTATCAATAAATTTTCTCCCTTTGGTTACAATTTTCCTTGTAGAGCAAAAAGTAAGAAAGCTACAAAAAAAATTAAAGCTATGTCTGAAATTGTCATTCAATAGGCTTTCCAATGGTAGGTTTAGCTTTCATGAGTCTTTCATACAGCCAAAGTTATAAAGGTTTGAATCCAAAGCAACAAAATCGTGACAAACAACCTTGATTTTTTAGGGAATTTGGTCTGTTAACTTTAAAATGGAATAAACCCCAAGAAGGAACAGCTATGATTTTAAGAAAATCAGTCCCTGGCCCTCCAATGTGTATATTTGAAGGCCATAAAGTCCGTTTTTATGGTAGGTTTTGTCAAACTTCTTTTGCCTTGAGGACCACTGTGGTAGGGTGTATTTTTACATGTCTGTCTGCCAAGATCTCGTTAATAACAGATAACTTAAGGCGTTAGCCACTAGTTTAGAAAAAGGGAAGTTATTACAGATAAATTTCAAGTGAACTTAAAGCTTTTGAAATAAATGTTATATATTTTTGTAGTTATTCAAAGTTTTTAAATGGATATTCTTGTATAAAGTAACAGGACGTTTCTCTATCATTGTGTTTGTGTCTATCTGTCTGTTGTGAAGAAATTGATATGGTTTTGCTTTACAGTTAATCTTCTTATAGGCATAGGAAAAAAAGAAAATAAATTGACAAGACTTCTTATTTTTATAAACAGATGCATTTTTGAACTGAAAAATAAAATTTGGTACTGTCCTTTCATCATCATGTAAAGATAAACCAAGAAAATCCAGATTTTCTGAAGCTTACATTCAACCCTTCTTTTTTTCTTTAATTTTTCCGTTTGAATTTAAAGTGAAGTTAGAATATAATAAAACAAATCATATCAGTTGATCATCAAGTTATTTACCTAATTTGACTAGAAAAATCCGGGTAAAATACAGGAGAAGAAATTGTTGATCTGGCTAACCTTAGAACCACACAACCTCTGAATAGCAAATGCTCAATAAAATATTCAGATATAGAAATATAGCCTAATGCCTAATATTCAACGGCAGATGTAGAAAAACTAGGTATTTCCTTTGGAATGTTTAAAAACATAGGTACAATTTATCATAACCTTAAAACTCCACAACTATTATCAGGGATTTATAGGGTTTAGAGCTGGCGATAAAATTGGATGAAGAAGTATAATTTTAAGTGCAATATATTTTTAATTATAATAGGTACCTTATTTCTACAAAGCTTAAATCAAAGCTTTTATATCTATTAGAGGAGCCTTAAAGTTTTTTTTACATGAACCTGGCCTAATTTGATATTTAAATTATATTGAGCATAGTCCTGCCTTGACACAACATCAGCCAGAACTCCAGGTCTAATTGTTTTTATTCCCAGATCAACTCTCTTCCATAAAGTTTCATCCTTGACCAGGCGAGACCAACGCTTGCATACGGAAGCACATCTAAAAATGTATTGTATAAGGCAGGGGTGTATATTCTGCACAAGATTTTTTTTTTTCCCCGGCGACAATTTTTTTTATTTCCCCCCCCCCCCCCTAGTTTTTTCTCACCAAGTAGGAGGGAAAATGGAAAAATATTTAAAGAATTTTATATTTTATTTAGGTATTTTATCCCTCCTACACACATTTTTTTAGTTTTTTTTTTCACCAAAGAGGGGGGAAAATGGAAAAAATGTTTTCAGTTTTCTTGATTTTTACATTTTTTTTCCCTCCAACCACTTATTTTTTATTTCCCCACCCCCCTGAGCCGGGGATCCCATGTAGAATATACACCCCTGGTATAAGGTGTTGTTAAGATCATATAAATTCAGGGGTGTATATTCTGCACAAGATTCATTTTTTCCCTTCTGCAATTTTTTAATTTTTTTCTCCTAGTTTTTTTAGCAAGGAAGGGGGAAAATAAAAAAATATTTTCAGGGCTCTTTATTTTATTCATATTAACCCCCCTCCCAGGGTTCCGGAGCCGGAGCCAGGAGCAGCAACATTTTTGGTGGAGCCGGAGCCGGATCCAAAGCCGTATTTTTCGTTATAAACGGCTCCGGCTCCGGACTAGCTAAAAATGATTTTTTAAAGTAATATTATAATTTGGCAACGGTCTATTTCCATATAATAAACTGAAAAACTATTGTTACTTAACAAATAGACACACATCCTTCTACTTTTATATAGCTTTAATCAAATAAAAGCAAAATATTTTATATTATTTATTTTATTTTATCAAATTCAATAATGAAAAAAATTGATATATTAATTTTAAGGTAGGAGCCGGAGCCGTATTTCCAAATACGGCTCCGCGGAGCCGCATCAAAATTATACGGCTCCGACACCCTGCCCCCTCCACATATTCTAGTTTTTTTCACTAGCGGATTAATCCGTGGATTGTAGAAGATGGGTTTTTTTTGCGGATTGCGGATTCTAGCAATATTTTCAAATGTCTTTTTATAAATAAAAAAAATTCTAGCCCCTACAGGCACAGCGGCCATTTTCTTACTTAACCTAACCTAAAATAAGCATGAGAAGCTACAGTGAAAATAAAATACAATTTTTTTTCATGTTAAATAAAAAATTTAAGTGCTAAACAAGTCATTAAAAATTAAAATCCGAACCTGCAATTTGAATTGAGGATTGCGGATTCCAATTATGGGTCTAAAATGGATCCAAAAATTGGGCGGATTCGGATTGCTTAAAACATTCTAAGACTAAAATTTTAAAAATAGATACCTAACCTGAAACCATCCTGGTACCTATTTGAAGCTTCAATTAAATGAAGAACTCAATCGGTTCAGTAGTTACTGAAATCTTCAGCTTCAGACAAACATAAAATATTCTGTACCTGGCAAGACTGCATTTTGGTAACCATTTGAAAACAAGAAGAATTATTTCATCTGACATCTTGTGAAATTTGTCCTCCTGCATATCAAATTTATTAAATAATAATTTAAACCTTTATCTATAAACCCAGATCATAGTTCAGTTACAAAATAAAAAGAAATGAACTATCCCAAGAAAATAGCTTAAAACCAGTAGGAAATTCCCTGAACACCATAAGCCAATGAGTTTAGCTCGGTTCAGGCACCCAGCCCTTTTATCCTGAAAATAACATATAAGGTACCTACATAGGTATTTTGTAAAAAAAAAATATTATTTAAGCAACTCGCAGATTTTTTTCTATCTTATCCAGATAAATGTAATTCCTTTGGCAAGATATCTTGTGGACGATGTCGGTTATAGGCCAGGAATAGATCTGATGGAACAGCATACATAGCATCTAAGCTATCTCTAAAATAAATTTACAAATTTAAAGACATACAGGGGTGTATATTCTGCATAAGATTTATTTTTTTTCCCCGGCTACAAAATTTTTTATTTTTTTCTCCCCCCCTAGTTTTTTCTCTCCCAAGTAAATGAAAAAATATTTAAAGAACTCTATATTTTATTTATTTTATCCCTCATACCACACATTTTTTTAGTTTTTTTCTCCAAGGAGGGGGGGAAATGTAAAAAATGTTTTCAGTTTTCTTAATTTTTACATTTTTTTTCCCTCCAACCACTTATTTTTTATTTCCCCCCCCCCCCCCCTTAGCCGGGGATCCCATGCAGAATATACACCCCTGAAGACATACCAACTAATATTAAAAGGGATTATGCACGAACGAGAGCAAGTGATTAAAAGCATCTTCCATCTTCCAGCAATGATGTTAAACTTTTTAAGTTGCATACACCACGTAATGCTTAGTCAGGGGTGTATATTCTGCACAAGGTTATTTTTTTTCCACTGTTGTCGGTAGTTGTCGTATTTTAACTAGTACCTACATATATGTATTTTAAGCAATTTTAAAATGAGAGTTTTTAGGCATTTGATTTAAAATTTGGAATGTAATTTTTTTCAAATGAATTAATATGCTCAATGTTGATAAAAGTTAAATATTAGTTAAGTTCCTAAACAAGGGGGAGGGGGGGCCCGGGGAGGGGGGGGGTTCAACGCTCACTTTAAGGGAAAACGCCGAATATCTTTTTATGTTAAATACTTACATAGTGTATCTTTGAGAGTAGGGTAAGCTGTTCTGATCCAGAACTGTTTGTTTTGGGGGTTTTGGTTTCAAACCACTAAACAATAAAAATATTATTTACACCAAAATTGACTGCTATGAATAAAACACTGAACTTTTACTGTTTCCACAAATTAAAAAATAGACTGATTGATTAAACATAATCTGCTTTAATGGAAAGATTTTGTACTTTTTAAATTTGAGATAGAAATGATGTGTTTAGTGTCCAGATCATGCAAAGCTGTGCATATAATTACAAAGGTATCTTTAACAAACTTGTTGAGAACTTAAAGATGTTAAACTAAATAAAATCATGCTTATAAAGGTGGTAGACGAACATAATGCAGACAACCATCTTTGACAGTTAGAAAAAATTGTCTTACTAATAACATAATCTCATTAATAATCTGATATCAACAACAGTTTTTAACATATTGAATTAGAAAATTGCGCTTTTTGCTGTCACAATTCAAATCATGTATTGACAAACGCTCAAAATGATTTATAGATGTTCAGTTGCCATAAAAAAAATAGAGAAATAATAATAGCAGCTGACAAAATAACCGCTGACAACTACATCCCTTCCTTTTTTAAAGACCTCTTTCGTCTGCTTCTAAAATATTTTCTGCTAATTGGCTGTGTTGATATAAGCGACACCATTGGTTGATTTTCAATAACCCAAAAAGGTTGCAGAAGGCGGTTGCGATGGGGAGATACAGTTATTCAACACTTTTCCCCTATAGTGTTTTACTCTTAATGACAAAATGACAAAACGAACGGACTGACTAAATGACAGACAGACGGACTTTTAACCTTTGTAACTAAAAATAACACATACCAAAATGTATTGTCTAGCTGAGTACTACCACAGACACCAGTCCTTATATTTGTATCTCTATCCTTGAGAACTAAATTAATATTTGCATTCTTGGCTAGATTATTGTGTCCTTCGCCTGTGCTAGAAGTAGACGCGGTGGAATCATTGGAAGCGTCCTCGAGTAGGTTGACCCCCATGTCCTCTAGCAATTCTGGTCCTACACTCTGCAAAATAAAAGATATGAAGGCTCAGGTCCATAAGGATTTATTTTTGGGTTTTATTTACACAAGAAGTAAAACTTGAAATCGCCCTTCAGGTTCATATGCTGCAGGCGCGCCTTCAAGTAAGTCAAGTCTGAACAGGCGAGAAATCTAAATTTCTTATTTTAAGAGATAGAGGTCATCTTATAAAACAAAATATACAGTTTTTTAGGTTATTTATATTTTTGAAAGAAAAAAATGAAACCCGCCTCCAGATACAGATTGCAGACTAAAGGCCACCAGTTGGTCTTAGGACAGGTAAAAAATAAATATTTTTATTTTAAGGTTTAGATTATATATATAAGGACCAAGGATGCAAGCTTATCCGGAGTGGTCCTATCCGGGGAGATGGAGAAGAAGTCCCCGGGCAAACCTGCATCAAACACACCTGCTTGACCATTCATCTATAATACAAAGTAGCTTGATGTCTGTCCGTCCGTCTGTCCGTCCATCTGTCCGTCCATCTGAAGCTTAAGATCTCGGTAACCACTGAACCGATCGGATTCTACTCTTCAGGGTATATACCTATTGGTCCTGTGGTGGTTTTAAGATATTTTCTTGGGGGGTGGGACACCCCCAACCCCCCCAAATACAAAAAAGTCCCCCCTCATTTATTTATTTTTTTTTTTTTTTTTTTTATTTGCTGAAGATTTCCTAGGTCCTTTGTTAAAAAATATTTTTTATTCCAGCATTTATTTTGAATGAAAGAATAGCAACATTCTCTCACTAAAAACAATAAATATTAATTTTTTTATCACCTCTTGGGGCAAAGCCCCTAGAGGCTAGGGGCGAAGCCGCTAGTTATATATATGTTATTTACATAGGTACATATTTTTGGAAGAGAAAAAGGTAAAATCTGCCTTCAAGTTTAAGTGCTGTAGGCCTCTAGGTACCTAGAGTATGAAATTGGACAGGTAAAAAAACATGTCAACTCTCTAACAAAATATGCATATTTTGTGATTTTATTATTACAAATTAATTAAAAGAAGAATTTACCTTTCTGTTAGCAGAATATGTTCTACAATGCTTAGCCTTAGTAGTTCTTGGAGGTTTCTCAGTTTTCAACCTGGAAATATTTATTTTGAAACACTTAAAATCTAAAGGGTAAGTGAATAACTGTATTTCTAGCCTTTCACTCTTACCTCAGGGTGGAGGGGGGGGGGGGGAGTATTAATAAAACCAGCTCGTAAAATTAGTGCGCAAATGAATTTTAATTTCGTTATGAAACTTGGCATGAGTAATCCTTGAAAGGCCTTGGTTGCTCTAGACTATTCGAAAGAAAAAAAATAGCTTTTATATTGTTATTACCTATGTAATAAAAATCGCTGAAAAGGAAAAAACATGTGAAAAAAAAGGCAATATGCATGGAATACTTCTCTAACCTTTTGCCAGTGTTGTTTTTCTCTTGCTCCTTCACACCTTCATCGGGTTCACTTGTTTTTCTCTTCATTTTGCAAGTCTAATTCATGGATATTTTGTTAGTCTAATTCAATGTCTTGCATGGATAAAATACTTTTAATTCGTTTCCGTAAGGTTTATAAACAAACAAAAGGATTACAACATTCATAAATGCGAAAGGCATTATTGACATATCATATAGATTAATAATACATTTAGTGTATTCAACAATTTCAAGAAATTCTGTAATAAGCGTACTTAAATTCAATATTTCTGGAAATTAATTAGTATTCCTTAATTCAAAATTAATTAAATATGATTGAATACGATAATATAGTCACATATTTCAGAAATAGATCAAACTTTTTTAAAATCAACTTAAGGACTTTATGATTAAAGTAATAGAGTTGCTTCACTTTCTAAATTGCATCAAATTATTACAGGAATCGTGCCAAATCAACAGGACATTTGATTAATGCATACGTTAATTAATTAAGTCGATATAAAGAGATGTCCGTTACGTACAGACCTATAATTTATAGGAAAGCTCCGCTAATAAATAATTAGTTCAGTTTTAATAGAGAGAAAAAGTGGATTTAAACAGAATTGACATTTTAATTAACATTCAATTAAATAAATAAATAAAATGTTGAAAAGTAAAAATCTGTGTCCCGACTCCCGCCACAGGTTTCGCGGCTTCATCAATTTTCAAAACAAATTCAAAATCAGCTGATCACGGCCCTCTCTGTCACCCTTTTTGTCACCCCTCCCTGTCCCTCTCCCCCATTTTCCTTCATTCTCATCCCATCACCCTCCCCCTCTCTTATTTCTTCCACTATCAATGCGCGGCATTTTTAGTAGCGAAGCTACTCTATAATTCACAATGTCCGTCCGTCCGTCTGTCCATCTGTCCGTCTGTCCGTCCGATATTAATGAATAGGGGGAAACGTGATTTTCTCGGCTCCTATAAAAGATAGAGAGCTGGAATTTTTTGACAACATTCCCATCATTAAGGAGCACAATTAACTATAAAACATCAATGGTGGTCGGACTGCTTTTTAGCAGGTTTTAGGCTATTTTTTATATTTTTCAAATTTTCCTCATATCTTTGGTGTTTATGGTCCGTTTTTCGAAATTTTTTTAGTTAAAGATATCAAAATTAAATTTCCCGTCATTTGAAGAAAACAACAATGACGGTCAGACTGCCTTTTTGCAGGTTTTTGGCTATTTTTATATTTTTCACATTTCCCCCCATATCTTTGGTGTTTATGGTCCGATTTTCGAAATTTTTTCAGTTAAAGATATCAAAATTAAATTTCCTGTCGTTTGAAGAAAACAACAATGACAGTCAGACTGCCTTTTTGCAGGTTTTTGGCTATTTTCTATATTTTCCAAATTTTCCTCATATCTTTGGTGTTTATGGTCCGATTTTCAAAATTTTTTCAATTAAAGTTATCAAAATAAATTTCCCGTCATTTGAATAAAACAACAATGACGGTCAGACTGCCTTTTTGCAGGTTTTTGGCTATTTTTATATTTTTCACATTTTTACCCATATCTTTGGTGTTTATGGTCCAATTTTCATAAATTTTTCAGTTAAAGATATTAAAATTAAATTTCTGGCGTTTTAAGAAAAGAAACAATGGCAGCAGGTTTTTGGCTATTTTTATATGTTGATATATTTCCCCATATCTTTGGCATTTTTAGTCCAATTCTAAAACTTTTATGCATTAACAGTTTCAAAATATTTTTTCCCATTGTTATGTGCATCTAGTATGTAATTTACTTTAACCATCCTCATCATACAAAATAAACCAAGGTTTCATGTTTATTTTCTCCAATAATTCTATTATTGATTTTAATAAATAAACTTTAATAGTTATTTCTCGCATCGTATTATAAACGGCTTTCCGCGGATATAGAATGTACAATTATGAGATCAAAACTAGTTTTTTTATATATATATATAATTAATTTATTTCCTCAAAAAATTAAACTGTTTTTAACCTATTTTTTTATCATATATCAAAAATATACTATGACACCAGTAGAATCAGACTGCAGAGCCCAAATTTGAATTAAGTCCCCAATAAACTTTTTTGGGGGGATTTAAAAATCAATTTTATATGTTGCTGTGATCATTTTGATGGAAGCAAAAGCATTTTTTAGTTTGGGGTAAAATTGTTTCTTACAGAACAATTTGATGTGATTCAGATTATATCAATACAATAATAAAAACTCTACTCTGTTCGATGCAAATAATTTTTTTCTAAAACAATAATTTATATAGAAGAAATGTAACATTAAAATAAAACATATTATTCTGAAGTCTGAACCAATTAGAAGTCACGTTTCATTTCAGTTTTTTACAATTCAAAAAAGAGTGTTTTCACAAAGTGACTTATTTCCAATGTAGTTAAATAATTTTTATTTAATTTAAATGAAAAGAATGAAAACTATACACATAAAAGATACATGCTTTTTAAAAATATTTAAAAAAATAAGTTTGAATAATCTTATATTTTATCATATTTGTATATGTGACAAAAAAAATTTTTTTGTATTGCGTAAACGTTTGTTGTCATCTTTCACTATTTAACCCTTTACAGCCAATTTTTTTGTGTTTTAAATAAGTGATGGAAAACAAGCACGATAAAGTTAATTCATTGATATATTGTAAAGAATTAAGTTTTTAATGAATTAATTTAGATGAAATCAAAAGGCATAATTTTACTCTTTACCAGAATACTATATATATGAAGCAAAACACTCTAAAAGCTACGAATTTTACCCAAATAAAAAAAGACCTTTTGCTCTGATCAAAAAAGACCACAGCAACAGTAAAATTAATTTTTAAATCCCCTCAAAAAAGTTTATTGGGGATTTAATTCAAATTTAGGCTCTGCAGTTTAATTCTACTGGTGTCATAGTATATTTTTGATATATGTTTTAAAAATAGGTTAAAAACAGTTTAATGAAAAACAAGGATGACAACTTAGCTGCCATTTCGATAGTTAGAAGACTGTTTTTTTTCCGACAAAGATCAATAACCAGTGACCACCTTCTCCATATCTTACTTGGTCCGTCAATTTGTCGGACATTAGATTTCTATTTGAAAAAAATCCTTCACTTCCTTCTTAAAATATTTTTTAGATGCACTTTTACTCCATATCTTGTGTCTAATGCTACAGAGGACATCAAATTTTGGTGTTTTTCTTGCTTCTTGATTGACTTATTCTCTGATGAAAATTTTGATGACCAATTAACATCTACCCTAAAAGCATTGTTTATTTAATCGGGGCGATTCAGAGGTGAACTGTAGGTGCGCTGGTGGTGAGCCACAGCGCACTTATAAAACATTGATTTTTAAAAGATTTTCGGCGCGGTGTTTTTAGATCGCTTGCGCACTCACTGAAATATCGATCCGCGCCAGTACAACTTTATTACTTAAGGCGTGTCAGTAAGGTATTTTATATAAAATGCCATGTCAGTATGGTATTTTATATAAAACATTAAAGGACGCCTGCAAGAAATAACACGCTTTAACTGCTGAAAGACTGCCACAAGAAGACCCAATACCCCAAATTTAAAGCCTTCAGCTTCAATAACAAAAAAGTTCTAGGCATTTCAAAATAGCATTTTATGTACAATGGAATTTTTGAAAGATTTCCAATGCTCATAAAAGAAAAAACAATATTAAATTACGTCGCCTAGACACAAAATTATAACCTTATCTTTGTCAGAAACTTAGATTGCCTGACACTGATTACATCTTACAATAAAAACACCACATTTCATAGTCAAAATCGATGAAAAAAATTCGATTTAGATTGCATTTTAAAACGAAAATCATAGCGGAACAAAGGGGTAAACTAATACAAGCTTAGCTGTGATTGGTTGTTAAGCTGATTCAGCCTTCTGATTGGCTACAGTACATTTGGTACAACGCAAGTAAAACTTAATTTTTTTTAATGATTTTGACTATAAAAATGGGTATTTTTATTGTAAAAATATAATTAGTTACTGGAAACCTAAATTTATGACAAAAATAAGCTTATAATTTTGTTTCTAGGCCACGTAGTTTAATTTCAAAGTTTTCAACATGAGCATTGCAATTCTTTCAAAATTTTTATGTACATAAAATGTCATTTTAAAATGCCTAGAACTTTTTTGTTATAGAAGCTGAAGGCTTCAAATTTGGGGTATTTGGTCTACTTGTGGCAGTCTTTCAGCAGTTAAAGCGTGGTATTTCTTGCAGGCTTCCTTTAATATATAATTTATTTTAAAAATAACTATAAAAATGTTTTCTCGATAGTTTTGCAATAAAATATTAAAGTAATTAAAAAATATCCATTTATTACATATGATTCAATTCGATTTGTACCGCGGTACCAAGCCACTGCCCGATCCAAATCGCCCATGCAAATTCGATTTAAAGATTGGTATTTAATAATTTGATGGTGCGCTGAATGAATCGCCCTGGTTTAAATCACCTATAAACGATTTAAAGATCAAGCTCAGTTCACGAAAATACATTTTATCAGATGTTATGAAAAATCAGCTCCTTAGATTTTGTGAATAGATGCTTATGAAAACTTGATATCCATTTATCTGTCTGTTTCAATCGCAATTTCTTGTCATTTGCTTTACTGTTTTATTTTTACTTTCAAGAGCTTCACTACTTATGGATGTTTTTATCCTTGTCGAAGTATCTATTAATAGAATTATGAGGGAAGAAGACTAATGTATAGTAAAGAAATTGATCATAATGATAAAGGAACTATTAGATGGTTTCTTTATTAAGAAATTGTAACAGTTAAAACCTCATTAGAATCAGCTAAAATCTTTCTGTAAAAAAAGAATAAAAAAAACAGGTAAGGTAGAATCTTAAACGGTTTTAAAAATCATTTATTTTTTTAAAAGTTTTAATCGCCGTATGTTTATTCAGAACCAAAACTAGTTTAATAGATTTTTTTTACCAATTAAAGAATTTTATAAACATTACAAATAATAATGCACATAACAATTTAATTTTTTTTTACTCTGCATTTGAGAAAATTATTTTAGATTCCAACATTATCTTTTAAAAAAATGTAATCAAATATTTGTTAATTAAGAACTGATTACTTAAGTGTACGCAAACCAGATTCTTTAATTAAAAGAAGATATTTAAAGAAAATTAAGTAGGTTTGTGCATGGTATGTCTTTTAAGATCTCGTCAACATATAGAATAATAATTTATACTCAATTTTCAGGAAGTGTTAATATCGGCTTGTAGTTTTTTTTCATATTGGAATATATCAGTACGTAAAATATATAAACCGACGAAAGAAAAAATGAAAGAAAAAACACTTAATTATCATATGTTATATTTTTTTTAATTTTCATATTAGGGTTACTCTCATCCACCTTTTTAGCGAATCCTCTAAAAACTTGGACTAAAGCCATTAGCTTTTAAAAAATGCATCATGACAATTAATTTCAAAATTAAAATTGCACTTATAAAAAATGGAAACATAGAATAAGGAGGAATAGAAATGAAAACTTTAAATATTTCTGGGAAATTTGAAGGAATCTTTGACTTGCGCAGTAAAGACAATAATGCTAAAGTACAAATCACAATGACTAGTTGTCACTAGTACATACTCTTGTTTTATTTTGGTAAGTACAATTGACCACATTTGTAATTTTAAAGGGTCAGCTAAATGGGTACAGCCCCTTCCTCCCCCATCCCCCCCTTCCACAAGTTAATGTATGGATGTAGTTGCTATCATGTATAAATCAGCTGTTTAAAAACAAAGATAAGAGCGCAACCTATAGTTTTATAATATAAATACTGAGACCAATATTTTTTTTGTAAAATTTACATAATTAAATTTTTTTAAGGCTTAATATGCACATTAAATTCATTTTTAATCCATTGTGAATAGGGAAGAGGAAGCTGGATTCTTGGGTACATGGCTTTTAATAAACTATTGCAAAAGGAATTTATTTTGAATATTTTTTCTGAATAATTACTGAAATCATGTTATTTACTATCAGCCTTATAGCCGTTTTGGTCTTTCAAAAGTTCCAATTTTACTTCAGGCTAGCCAGGCAGATTCTTCTACCTGGATTCAATTCTATACTTTATCTTCTTTGAATGGAAAGGGATTAGACTCGTTTTTTATTATTTAAGTTTGATAGTTTTTCCCCTATTTTTTTCTATTTTTTAATGTATAAAAATCTATAAAGAACTAAGGAGTAGTGTTCCTAACATCACTCTCGCACTAAATTTGAAAACTATTGAAACGAATTGATCTATGGGTTTTAATTAAGAAATTCGACCGTTTATAGCCGACTTTTTTATTGGGAAGAAATAAAAAAAATAAGGTCTTTCATACCAAAATGTGTACATTTTCTACCCAATAGCAGGTCTGCTGGGTTCTCACAGGGATTTTTTATTGGCGGAGCCTGATTACCTCTCTTTCTTAGTACCTTTATTTATCTATTGAATGACATTTTAAAAAGTGCATTTATTACAGAAAGGTTTCAACCTAAAATTTTTATCTCTTTTATACAAAGCACTGGTATAGTTCATATTACAAGTTTTTACAATGAAATAATTTGAAACTAAAATTGCAAACTTAGTTAAATATTCACAAAAAATCAACTAGTAACACTTAGTGTATAATAATAAAACAAGGATGACAACATCCATAAGTAGCGAAGCACAAACAATTAAATAAGAATTTAGATATTAGTTGTCAAAAGCATGTATATTAGGAAAAAATCACGAAACCTTTTCAACATTTGTTTTTAATTTCTTAATATTTATATTTCAGTACTATGATAAACTGACTGATGGTTAAAGTAAATTACATAGTGGATGCTCAAAACAACGGGAAATTTAATTTTGAATTGTTTAACTACAAAAATTAAAAAAAAAACGGACCATAAACACCAAAGATATGAGGAAAAATGTAAAAAATATAAAAATAGCCAAAAACCTGAAAAAAGGCAATTCTGACCGTCATAGTTGTTTTCTTCAAATGATAGAAAATTTAATTTTGATATCTTTAACTGAAAAATTTTTGGAAATCGGACCATAAACACCATAGGTATGGAATAAAATGTGAAAAATTCAAAAATAGCCTAAAACCTTCTTAAAGACAGTCTGACCGTCATAGTTGTTTTCTTAAATCGACAGGAAAATCAATTTTGATGTCTTTAACTGAAAAAAATTTGGAAATCGGACCATAAACACCAAAGGTATGGAAGAAAATGTGAAAAATACAAAAATAGCCTAAAACCTGCTTAAAGACAGTCTGACCGTCATAGTTGTTTTCTTAAATCGACAGGAAATTCAATTTTGATATCTTTAACTGAAAAAATTTTGGAAATCGGACCATAAACACCAAAGATATGGAGAAAAATGTGAAAAATACAAAAATAGCCTAAAACCTGCTAAAAAGCGTTCCGACCGCCATTGATGTTTTATAGATAATTGTGCTCCTTAATAATAGGAATGTTATCAAAAAATTTCAGCCTTTTATCTTTTATAGGAGCCGAGAAATTTACGTTTCCCCCAAACTAAGACGGACAGACGTACAGACGGACGGTCAGACGGACAGACAGACAGACGGACATTTCAAATTATAGAGTAGCTTCGCTACTAAAAATATTTGTGAGTTCTATAAAAGTTATTTATCTCATCGTATTATAGACAGCTTTCCGTCGATATCATAATGGAATATGAGATATTATTTCACTTATAAAAAAAAAGACAATATAACTCAGTTTTGTTAGCCCTGAGAGGCCAAAGGCCCGGGCTACCAAAACTAGTATGGTGAATATTTTGATTTTTATTCTATTTTTCATTTAAAATTGTCTGTAACTCGACGCAATACATGATTTTTTCTATATTGCTGAAAACCTTTTCTCATCCTCCGGATATTAATCAGTTTCAAGGCCATACTGGAAAACTTATTTTCAACTTGTTATTCTTGATGGATTTTTCAAAAACGATTTTATTACATCAAAACATTTTTTCAGCAACTAATCTATAGAATGAGTACGAATGCATACACAGAAAATATAATCTTCCAACAAAATGTAGTTGTTTATAATTGACATTTTCTATAAAAAACATTTTTAAAAAATAGGGAAAAATCTCGTAAAACATTTTGTAAACAATCATCTTAGTGTTTTTTTTATAATTATGTAATGTATATAACAGTTAGGGAGTTGAATCCATTTTTATAGAAGCAGAACTATAATCTATGATTATGGTTTGGACCCTCTAAAACTATAATCTACCCTTCCACTTTCCCCTCTCTTGGTGAAGATATCTTCAACGCTGATACGATTTTTGAAATATAAGATTCCACTTTCAATAGGGGCGAAACTGAAATCATACATTCATGTTTACATATCAGCGTATTCATAAACATTGATTTCCTTATTTATATCGACATAATAGTAATGTATCATTCTACTTTCAATAGAGCCAAAACTGGAATAATACATTCAAGATAACATATCATATCTTTGAATCGACATAGTAGAAATGGTACATATTAGTTAGTTTTTTTTTATATTTTTATTAGTTTGAAGTTTTTAAGAAAAACCTAAAAATAAAGGTTGCTAACACTTAACAATCAGGCCCATTTCCGGACCTTAATCGTTCAACGCTCCACCCACCCCCCCCCCCCCCACATATCATCTCTGCTCTTATTAGAGTTAGATGGCAAAAAAAATTGTGCCTGTTTCCTGTTTAATACTAAATTTCCGACTTTAAGTGAGACAAATTCATTTTTCGCTTACTTCACCCTTTCATTTAACAACTTTATTTTTTAAGGTTAATTAAAATGTTAAATGGATGTAATTACCTTTTTTTGAAGCTAGAACAATTTTTTAAAGAAAATGTTTATCTTAAAGTAAATTTTATATTAGAAATCTCAAAACATAAATTTTCTTATTCGTTGGCTTAACAACTTTGGGGACTTTTACTGAATTTTGATTGGTTGGTTAACCACTACTATCTATAATACAAAGTAGAACCATGTCTGTCTGTCTGTCTGTCCATCCGTCTGTTGCTTAAGATCTCGGTAACAACTGAACCGAACAGAAACTACTCTTCAGGGTATATACCTATTGGTCCTGTTGTGGTTTTAAGCTATTTTCTTGGGGGGTGGGACAATCCCCCCCCCAAAAAAATGAAAATTCCTCCCCCCCCCAAAAAAAAAATTCTGGTGATGCCCATAAATTATGGTCGCAGCACCAGATTTTTTTTATATCTAGAGGCTAGGGGCGAAGCCGCTAGTACTTAAAAACCTAACCATTCAAAATCCAATAAAAGTCCCCAAAGTTGTTAAGCCAGCCAATAAGAAAACTTTGGGGACTAGTGTAATAAACAGTCCATTGTCCACCTCTCTTCCTGCTAGTTTCCAAAGTTTTATAATAACGTTTTCATTTTTGTTTGCTTAACATCTTTGGGTACTTTTACTGTATTTTAATTGGTTTGTTTATTTAGTATAGTGGCGAAACGTTTCAACCACTGATGGCAAATTACAGTAGGGGTATTTTTGGGAATGTACATCCATTTATCGGCTATTGTCTTATCCCTTTAAATCCCTGGTGGCGATAAACGTGAATTAAAGAACCTAGAGGTTTTGGACCAGCTAAGAAGGTAATTTCAGTCCATTGTTCCCTACCTCCCTGGGTACAATAAAAGTTGTCTACAGGGAGGGAAAAATGGACGAAAAATTAAATAAATTCTGTCTAAAATAACATGAGAAGACAGAATGAGAAGGACAGTAGCACCCTGTAATCGTTATCAGAAAGTCCTGAATGTCCATTTAAAACATTTTACAAAGTTTTTTATATTAAGAGTTATAACAATATAAATTGATAAGATACATACAAAATGTTATTGATTCTAAGTGACGTTTTCTACAAAAGGGTTGGTAGAAGTCTGTATGTCTAAAAAAATCACTCTTATGGTTTGCAGGTTTCTATAACTATGTCTTTTTAATATGTTCACTTTCAGCAAAATAACAGAGGGTTTAAATTTCAGTAGTACCCAAAGTTTTATAAACATTTGTTGGATTTATAAATTTGTTTACTTTTATTTAATCTTAATTGGTTGATGAAAACTGGCATTGTCAAAACTAAACAGACAAGATTAATTGTTAATTGCATCTGTTTTCCAGTTTTGTTAGTCCTGAAGGGGCAAAGGCCCAGTCTAACAAAACTGGTGTTCATATTACTACTTTTTAGTTTACTATTTGTAGAAAAATGTCTATAATATAATACAATACATGGTTTCAAGTATGGATTAGACGGGTCTGATCCAGCGGATATTAATTGGTTTCGTAGACATACTGGAAAATCATAAAAAATCATGGACAGAATGACGGACAGGTAGAAAAGTGAATTGTAGAGTACCATTGCATTTTATTCTTTCTTAGTTAGTATTTGTTTCCAGAGAGGGAGGAGACAATTGACTGATTATTACAATAGTACACAAAGTTTTACAATAACGTTTTCTTATTCGTTGGCTTTGATTGGTTGATTAAATTGTGTTTATAAACGTTTGAACCACTAATTTTAATCTACAGAAGGGGTTATTTAGTGCGTCATCATTATGGATGTGCATTAAATCATTAAAGATAAAAAAAGGGTGTGTAAAAATGCAGACATTGAAAAAATTCAAACTGCTTGGCTTGTGTGAATAGTAGAAAAAGGCTATGTATAATTATATCGTTAGAACCGACATAAGCTCTATTTTTTGAAAATATAAGTACGATTTTTGTGCTATTTTTAGTTTAGAAGCTGTATTGATAAATGTGAGAAAAGTGGAAATTTTTTTTTGAGTTTTAAGTCAGTTGGGACATTCTACCACATAGCTCATAAATTAGAGCGCAGTGATATGTCAGACATTAAACTGACAATTAGACAGAGAAAATGGAGATGGTTGGGGCACACTCTAAGGAAAGGGCATGATGATATAACAAATCAAGCCTTGACTTGGAACCCCCACATAGGAAAGAGGAAACCAGGTAGACCAAAATCAAAAAATAGACTTCCTAACGGTTCTAACGATATGCGTAACATTTTTCTACTATTAACACAAGCCGCGCAATTTCAATTTAAAAAATTTTTTTTTTGCACACCCTTTAGCTTTGCTTAAGTGAAAGCTTTTTATTACATTAAGTTTTAAGTCTTAAGTATGTGTTATAACATGTAACATAGGCCAAAGTTAAACTTTATCTAAGAGTGATAGGACAATGGCAGATTGGTTATCATACCTTTTTACATAAAAATGAAATGGTTTGGCAAGGATAAGGGGGGGGGGGAGTTTGTACAGTTATAGGAAATGAAATTCAGTACAAAAGTTTGGGAGGGCCGTGTGGGCTTGTTTTTATAGTTATCAACCTAATTCTTTTTGTAGGCTCTCTTATATGACTGGATGTACACATAAAACTTTGAAAATTGAATTTCGGCACTTTCCATCTTGGGGCTTGTGGAGCAAAAAAAAAACCCAAATGCTGAAAATATTAGTTCTGAGCTTATTTTTAAAGATATCAACCTGATTTTTTAAAAATAATACTTTTTTAACATAACTGAATCAACGAACCATTACAGATTTCATTTTGGGACTTTCCTCCTAGGGGCTTGTGGAGCAAAAGACCCCCAAAAACACTAAAAATATGCGTTCTGAGCTTATTTTTAAAGATATCAACCTGATTTTTTTTCAATAATACTTTTTTAACATAACTGAATCAACGAACCATTACAGATTTCATTTTGGGACTTTCCTTCTAGGGGCTTGTGGATGAAAAGACCCCCAAAAACACTAAAAATATGCGTTCTGAGCTTATTTTTAAGATACCAACCTGATTTTTTAAAAATAATACCTTTTTAACATAACTGAATCAACGAACCATTACAGATTTCATTTTGGGACTTTCCTTCTAGGGGCTTATGGAGCAAAAGACCCCCAAAAACACTAAAAATATGAGTTCTGATCTTATTTTTAAAGATATCAACCTGATTTTTTTATTGAAACTTTTTTAACATAGCCGAACTAAGAAACCATTACAGATTTATTTTAGAACTTTCCTTCTAAGGGCTTGTGGAGCATAAGTCTCCCAAAAACACTAAAAATATGAGTTCTGAGCTTATTTTGAAAGATATCAACCTGATTTTTTTAAGAAAACTTTTTGAACATAACCAAACTAGGGAACCATTACAGATTTTATTTTGGAACTTTCCTTCTAGGGGCTTGTGGAGCAAAAGAACCACAAAACACTAAAAATATTAGTTCTGAGCTTATTTTTAGAGACATCAACCTGATTTTTTAAAATAATACTTCTTTAACATAACCAAACTAAGAAACCATTACAGATTTCATTTTCGGACTTCTAGGGTCTACTGGAGCAAAAGACTTCCAAAACACTAAAAATATTGGGACTTTCCTTCTAGGGGCTTTTGGAGCTTAAGAACCACAAAACACTTAAAATATTAGTACTGACCATATTTTTAAAGATATCAACCTGGTTTTTTTTAAAATGAATTCTGTAATGGTTAACGTTAATTCGGTTATGTTAAAAAAGTATTATTTTCAAAAAATCAGGTTGATATCTTTAAAAATAAGCTCAGAACTCATATTTTTAGTATTTTGGGGGGTCTTTTGCTCCACTAGACCCTAAAAGGAAAGTCCAAAATGAAATCTGTAATGGTTCCTTAATTCAGGTATGTTAAGAAAGTTTTCTTTAAAAAAAAATCAGGTTGATATCTTTAAAATAAGCTCAGAACTCATATTTTTAGTGTTTTTGGGGGTCTTTTGCTACACGAGCCCCTAGAAGGAAAGTCCCAAAATGAAATATGTAATGGTTCGTTGATTCGGTTATGTTAAAAAAGTATTATTAAAAAAATCAGGTTGACATCTTTTAAAATTAGCTTAGAACTCATATTTTTAGTCTTTTGCTCCACAAGCCACCAGAAGAAAGGTCCCAAAATTAAATCTGTAATGGTTCGTTGATTCAGTTATGTTAAAAAAGTATTATTGAAAAAAAATCAGGTGGATATCTTTAAAAATAAGCTCAGAACGCATATTTTTATTGTTTTTGGGGGTCTTTTGCTCCACAAGCCTCTAGGAGGAAAGTCCCAAAATGAAATCTGTAATGGTTCGTTGATTCAGTTATGTTAAAAAGGTATTATTTAAAAAAAATCAGGTTGATATCTTTAAAAATAAGCTCAGAACTCATATTTTTAGTGTTTGGGGGTTTTTGTGCTCCATAAGCCCCAAGAAGGAAAGTCCCAAAATGAAATCTGTAATGGTTCGTTGATTCAGTTATGGTAAAAAGGTATTATTTAAAAAAATCTGGTTGATATCTTTAAAAATAAGCTCAGAACTCATATTTTTAGTGTTTCGGGGGTTTTTGTGCTCCAAAAGCCCCAAGAAGGAAAGTCCCAAAATGAAATCTGTAATGGTTCGTTGATTCAGTTATGTTAAAAAGGTATTATTTAAAAAAATCTGGTTGATATCTTTAAAAATAAGCTCAGAACTCATATTTTTTGTGTTTGGGGGGTTTTTGTGCTCCACAAGCCCCAAGAAGGAAAGTGCCGAAATTCAATTTTCAAAGTTTTATGTGTACATCCAGTCATATAAGAGAGCCTACAAAAAGAATTAGGTTGATAACTATAAAAACAAGCCCACACGGCCCTCCCAAACTTTTATACTGAATTTCATTTCCTCTAACTGTACAAACTTCCCCCCCCCCCCTTAATATTCCATTGTCCTTTACCATTATCCCAAAGTTAATTAAATCTATATGGCCTTTGAATCTAATATATTAAGCTATTTGAAATATATCTAAATCTATTTTTACAGTTTTAAAGTCCTGAGATAAGAATTACCTTTACATAAATTCAATCCACCTACAATGAAAGCCAAAATAGACAAGCAAATTTCTGGATTCTATTTTGTACTTCAGTTTGAATTTTCATTGGTTTGAAATAAATGCACATTCCCATATAAACAACCCCTTAAAGGAAGCCTGCAAGAAATACCACGCTTTAACTGCTGAAAGACTGCCATAAGTAGACCAAATACCCCAAATTTGAAGCCTTCAGCTTCTATAACAAAAAAGTTCTAGGCATTTTAAAATGACATTTTATGTACAATGAAAATTTTGAAAGAATTGCAATGCTCATGTTGAAAATTTTGAAATTAAACTACGTGGCCTAGAAACAAAATTATAAGCTTATTTTTGTCATAAATTTAGGTTTCCAGTAACTAATTATATTTTTACAATAAAAATACCCATTTTTATAGTCAAAATCATTAAAAAAAATTAAGTTTTACTTGCGTTGTACCGAATGTACTGTAGCCAATCAGAAGGCTGAATCAGCTTAACAGCCAATCACAGCTAAGCTTATATTAGTTTACCCCTTTGTTTCCGCTATGATTTTCGTTTAAAAATGCAATTTAAATCGAATTTTTTTCATAGATTTTGACTATGAAATGTGGTGTTTTTATTGTAAAAATGTAATCAGTTACAGGCAATCTAAGTTTCTGACAAAGATAAGGTTATAATTTTGTGTCTAGGCGACGTAATTTAATATTGTTTTTTCTTTTATGAGCATTGGAAATCTTTCAAAAATTGCATTGTACATAAAATGCTATTTTGAAATGCCTAGAACTTTTTTGTTATTGAAGCTAAAGGCTTTAAATTTGGAGTATTGGGTCTTCTTGTGGCAGTCTTGCAGCAGTTAATGCGTGATATTTCTTGCAGGCGTCCTTTAAATAGTGGATGTAAATATTCATTTATTTCCCGGGTATGATCATTTATATCCCTGGTATGATTTTAGAAGATTTTAAATTTTTTTTGGAAGATTTTATAATTTTTATTAATTACTAAAAGAAAGAAAAATTATACCAGGAAAATAAATGAAATTTAAAAACCAAAATTAAACCACATTTTACTAGCATAAAAATGAGTTTTTGTTTAAATGAGAATGATATTCCTGTCCAGTTTTTTGTTTAGGAAAAAACTGGACAGGAATACCCCATTTAAAATAATCTTTGTCTAAGAAAAGATAAATATACCATGCATGATTTTATTTTACTTTTTGGGCTAATTATTATCACTGACAGAAAAGTAAAAATAAGTAATTTTTCTGTTGATTTTTTGGTATCTGTGTATATAAAAGGAAACGGCATTATCCTCTTAGGAATTTTTTTACCAATTTTGAAAATTTGGGTACTCCCCCCCCCCTCCCCCCTCCTAACAGAGTCTGAATTCAATCTAAGGCAAAGTCTTGGTGAACTAGACTTTCCTTTGACCTTTTCTCCCTTGCCCCGTCCAGACATACAGAGGCAAGGGTAATAGTAGGGGGGGATTGAGTGTAAAGGGGAAGAAAAGGGGGAGGCGGAAAATGTTTAAATTTCAAGTGCTGTGGCCAGAGATGTTCGTTGTCGGGTAGGTACTCAAAATTTCAAAAAACTATTTTAAGTTAGGTTAGGTTAGGTTATAGGCTAGGGAGCCGAGCACTGCGGCCAGAGATGTTCGTTGTTGGGGGTACTCAAATTTTCAAAAGAAGGCGTCTTAACTTTTTTGCTTTTTATTTAATTAAGATAGCTAGCCGGTTCTTTTAGTAAGTAATAGATGTAAAATGGTCCATAGAATTTAGATATGCAATCGGTTTTTATGTAGACCTCGTATTTTTGAAGTAATTTAAGTTTAAAAAAAAAAATAATTAAGTCGGTTTTAAGGTACTAAAACGCAACAAAATAAAAGAAGAAAATTGCCAGTATGAACAAAAATAGTAAGATCTTTAATTTGACACCTTACTTTTAAAATTCTGTTGAGTAATTATTGAAAAAATCTATTTTTTTAACCTCGGTTTAATAAAAACTTTAAACCTAAATATTTTCTTAAACAGACAAAAACAATATGGGTTCATATATCAGAAAAATATTACGAATCCATTCTAAGCAAAATTGAAAAAAAGTAAAAACTTAAAAAAATAAAAATGGCCTAAAATATTATATTTTTACAGGCAACACTTAATTTGAACTATTAAACTAGCCAATCAAAAATCTCAAAAATTGACGAATCAGGAAGCTTCACCTCAAAACTTAACCAATAGAATTGACAAAAAAAAGGATAATGTTCATACAACATATACAATAGATACAACAATAAAAATATTGATACTTACATAACATGTAAAGAATGAAAAAGTATGAACAAATATGCTTCCGTCTGTTTATGAACTTCAAAACAATGCAGTTAAAAATGCATTATTGTTTCTTGTGTTAAAAAAATATCTGTTACAGTGTATGTACATTTGTTTAGGTTTTGTTCAGGTTTTGTTCAAGTCAGCCCTTTAAAGCCAAAATTATGATTCTTAAAATTAACTTATATTTTTTATTATAGTTTTATAAAACTTTTTCAATTTTGCTTAGAATGGATTCGTAATATTTTTCTGATTCTAAAGGTATATATGAACCCATATTTTTTATGTCTGTTGGAGAAAATATTTAGGTTTAAAGTTTTTATTAAACCGAAGTTAAAAAAATAGATTTTTTCAATAATTACTCAACAGAATTTTAAAAGTAAGGTGTCAAATTAAAGATCTTACTATTTTTGTTCATACTGGCAATTTTCTTCTTTTATTTTGTTGCGTTTTAGTACCTTAAAACTGACTTAATTATTTGTTTAAAAAACTTAAATTACTTCAAAAATAAGAGGTCTACTAAAAAAAACGATTGCATATTTGAATTCTATTTCACATCTATTACTTACTAAAAGAACCGGCTAGCTATCTTAAATAAAAAGCAAAAAAGTTAAGACGCCTTCTTTCAAAAAACTATTTTAGGTTAGGTTAAGTTATAGGTCAGGGAGTTGAGCGCTGCGGCAAGAAATAATTGTTGTCGGGGGTACTCAAATTTTCAAAATTTCAAAAAACTATTTTAGGTTAGGTTAGGTTAGGTTATAGGCTAGGGAGCCGAGCGCTGTGGCCAGAGATGATACAACTGATACAAGCAACTTTTACTATAAATGTATAAGGATTTATTTACTCCATCCACTTTTAACTCACAAATCAGACCAAATTGTTCAGTAATTGATCAGTAATTTACCACAAAAATGCACAATTAAATAAGCAATTAATCTCTTAGTGCTTACTTACACGGTGAGAGATTACTAGGGAAATATTAAGATGAAATAAATTGAACAAAAAAATTACAAACATATACAATTGAATTAATTAATAAACGACTTTTTAAATTTTGAATACTCATTTGATACCCTTTTTAAAGTATTCTTTTAAAATAAACAAAACATCTTTTATATACGCTCTTTGTATGTTTTGTTTATTTAATTAAGAATATACAACAATGTTTAAATTATATATAAAATCTATGCTTTTTTTCAAAATTGACATAATTTTGAAATAGTATGGTACATTTCTATTATGTCGATGTTAAAAAAGGAATGGAAGATTACAGAAACATAGATATTAAAAATGTAAACCATGATTCCAGTTTCGCCTCTATTGAAAGTGGAATCTTACATTTCAAAAATCGTATCAGCGTTGAAGATATCTTCACCAAGAGAGGCAAAAGTGGAATCTTACATTTCAAAAATCGTATCGGCGTTGAAGATATCTTCACCAAGAGAGGGGAAAGTGGAAGGGTAGATAACAGTTTTAGAGGGTCCAAACCATAATCATAGATTATAGTTCTGCTTCTATAAAAATGGATTCAACTCCCTAACTGTATAAAATAATGTTAACATTATATTGTACTAACATAACAATAAAATATATGTCGAAGACGACATTCTACTGCTGCTTACGGTTATAATAGAGATTAGATATTATTAAGCATCCCTGATAATCAAAAATAGCTATAAATATAAATACAAAAGATTTATTAAAAATACAAAAATACATTTATGTTTTTTCTGTTGTATGTATACAAGCCATGCTGCACGCGTCCATGGTGGTCACATGAAGCACACCCTCTACTACAGGATGGTTTGAGCGCAACCACACTACCAGCACAGTTCTTCTTGAACCAGTGAACGGTGTACACCAGCGCCTGGGTCCCTGAGACCATGGACAATGGCATAATATTTCACATTAGTTTTGTAATATAATAGTATAACATAGTTTTTTATAAATAAAAGTACATGCACCCCAGGAAACAAAACAAAACAAAAATTGAGATTCCCTCCCCCAGACTTTTGAGCTTGGACGTCAAAGGAAAAGTAGTTTTATGATAATTCTCCCCCCTCCCCATTTAAGGGTGGCCCCGAAAGGGCTGCCCTATCCAAATTAATGACAATGCAGTGAGAATTATCATTTTATGGTTGGGCTTTAGATAGCAGTAATGGGGGGATAGGCGTATGGTTTAAAAGAATTGAAAAAGTTACTTGTCCTTTCCCTCCCTCTTAAATTTTGCCTTGAAAGTAGAGGAAAATACTATTAGGGGTCCTGTGGAATTAGTCCATATCAAATGTTGTAATTGTTGTATCAATAATAAAAGCATAAAAGAAAAAGTTTGTTTTTTACTTCCATAGTATTTACACTTATTTCAATATTTAACACTTTCTATACCTTTTTTTTTTCTCTTTTGTGAAATCTTATTACTCTTCATAGTGAATTTATGTCAGTCTATTTGTACTTCTCTAAATATTGCTTTTATTCATTTTATCTACCCCCCCCCCCCGCGCCAAATCAGTTGTACCTGTTTTTTTCTGGCAAACTTGTCCAAGGGTTTTTGTCTGCGCCCTCCTTTTTGCCTTGTGCAAACTCGTGGCTTCCCCAGAAAACTGAAATACATACCCCTTTAGTAATTACGTCATGAATTTCTTTTCCTCTTATCTTACTATATATTCGCGGAAAGTTTTCTTTTCCATCTTTCTCAATTATACCTCTATTAACACTACCTTTGTTATCACTCTTTGTTTTCTCTTCGACTCTACATTTTACCCTTTTCTGTGGTCTTTCCGTCCCTACATGTGTTTCTACTTATGACGTCTGTCACAAAAATGTTTAACCCCTCCCCCTCTGTTCATATTCCTTTTGTTTTACCCGTCAAAGCCTTTAAATAATTAGTTGCGTGCTTTGCACTTTCTCCTACTTGTTTTGCAATGGTTATTCTTCACTTCAATTGCTTATTGTTTAACTTTGCCACTATAGCTTTTACCCCCCTTCACGTCTATCCCACCGCCCTCCCCTTTTTCACACTTTTCTAGGGGGTGATTTCGCACATCTACTTACCAATATATACCACAAAGTAGAGGAGCATACAAGCACAATGCCATAGTTCTAATTCTTCCTTCTGCTCCTTAAAATAGTAAATAGCAATTATATGACTACTTAGTTACATTAAAGTGTTAAGGGACGCAGCCGCTAAATTGTTTGATAAAATAAGCAGTCTAATGTGGAAGAGAAACCCTTAATTTTTCATTCCCGCTATTATTAGTAAAGAGGTTAGAATCTCAGCCGTTAGCTTATTTAATAAAAATTCAGCAATTTCTTGTTAAAAAAACTTCTAGTTTTACATTCCCCAAAAATAAAAAAAAATAACTACAGACGCAGTCACAAGATTATTTGAAAAATTTAAGTAATTCTATGTGGCCCCTAAAATGGTTTTTTTAACAAAAAAAAGGAGTTAGATAAAAAGATTATTAATGGATTACTTCTTTTGGAACTGATATAATCTGACAGTCCATTAAAATTTCCAGGGAAAAAGGCATGCCTAAAACCAACTTTTTTTGTTTTTGAATTTGAATTTACACGGTTCCTTGTTTTCATCCTCGTAAATTTAGCGAAACTCCTTTTAAAACAAACATTTACATTTTTAACACGCATTGTCGAGTCACCCACCCTTCCTCCCTGCACTGTAACCCTAAAATTCTTTTAAACTATTTTGAAAGCGGCGCAGCTTCTCATAAGTAAGTCGGGTGTTGTAAGTACTTCACCATTCCTCTATTAGAACAACTGACGTCTGTTTCGAGTTTTTTTAAACAAAAGGTAAAACTTATATTCAAAGTATTTGCTTTCTTTATCATTTACATTCTGTTTGTATTATTTTTTCTCCTTATTTACACTCTGTAACTTTCTTCATACAATTTCAGACACATATTCTATTACATAAAGTAGTAAGCTTTTGCCTGTCCCTTAAGATTTCACTCACCGCATTCCCAATATTTTTCTCCCCTACAGTTAAACTTCTTATGGGTCCTGAGAAGGTTTTAAACTATTTTTGGAAAGGGTGTCTCTAACCCCCCCCCTCCCCTCGAGCAAACTCTCACAGCGAAGCCGACTCACATCGAAATGTCTGTCCGTCTGACACTTTTGCTTCTTTAAAGATAAAGAGAATATTTCAATGTTATTAAATAACTTTTAGTCTCGAACTTTATCCTTTTAAATAAAAATAATTAATAAGGTTACGTACATCTGACTACACACTCTTTCCCGTTTTTCTTTTCAAAATAGCTACGCTCCTTTGCAAATAACGCTTTGTTCAAATTTTGTTAAAAAAATGTGAAAGGATTTAAAAGATAAATAAGGTCTTTTTGTAACCTAATCGTAAAATCACAACCAAATATTTTAAAATTGTTTTGTCCAATAAATTTTGTCAAACAAGGATAGCCTAAATTTTTACATCGATTATTTTATAGTCTTTCGTCGAAAAAAATATTGAAATTTTCTTTGAATATCCTTCTTATTTAAATTCGCTTTTCATAAAGGCAATTCTGTCTTGGGACACGAAAATAAAACGCAGCTTTGCAATGACCCCCTTCGGCAAAAAACTATGCTCTTGTTAAAAGCAAAGCTTTCCTATAATTAGGATCGAAATGTCCGTACGTTCGTCCGTAACAGACAAGGTTTTGTTACTTTAGACATGCTAGAATTGTCCATTTTAAACATGTTGATTTTTTTTTACTTTTTTTACAGCAAATTTGATTTACCGACTACTCTAATTTTTGGAATATTGATTCCTTGAACAACAGAGTATACTGTTATAAGCGACGCAACTCTATAATCAAGTCCTAAAAATATTAGTATGTACATAAAAACGTTACCCTGTTATAAAACAAATTTACTTCTGATTATTCAGTTTGGGCATTATATAAGTGTTGATATCCGTTTGTTCTATCGTTCGGTGTTTCGCTTTTATGGATATTACCATCTTTGCTTTAAAATAGAATAAAAAGGCTTAAGCAATAAAAATCGTTAAATATGTTCAAAGATATTACGTATAATAAAATAGCAACTTGATATACACGGCTTCATTTAACATTTGTTAGTAGCGAAGCTACTCTTAAATTCGCAATGTCTGTCAGTCTGTCCATCCGTTGAGAGAAGCGAGAAAAACACATTTTTCTCTGCTACGATAACAAATAGACTGTCAACAATTATTCCTACAATTAACATATCCACGACGGCTGAAA
This sequence comes from Acartia tonsa, assembly GCF_053477335.1. Taxonomy (NCBI): domain Eukaryota; kingdom Metazoa; phylum Arthropoda; class Copepoda; order Calanoida; family Acartiidae; genus Acartia; species Acartia tonsa. Next base: position 31,802,514 of record NC_137261.1, read on the forward strand.
ACTAACTTCTCACAGGGTTTTGACTATTTTTACATATTTCCCAATATCCTTGACATTTTTAGTTTGTTTTACAAACCTTTGCAAAGTTAGTAATAAAAGGGTTTTGTGCTTATTTTCCACTATAAATAAATTCTTAACTACAAAAGAAAACTTTTTTTTTTACTCGTACATTTTGCATCTACGTTTTTTTCACTTCGCTACTTATGAATGTTGCCCTCCTTGTTCAATAACACCTTGAACAACACACCATTGAAAAGCAAATTAATGTATGTCTCACCAAAATTTTATTAAAAAAAAAAACGTCTATTTTGCTATTAATAAGCGCAGAAAAATGTCCTTGTTGCTTTCGTGAGAATTTTATTAAAATATTTAACAAATATGTATTTTTCTCTCACTTGATTTTCTCAACCCCCACTAATAAATTGTTGTATTAGGTTTTCAAATGATATAATGAAATATTTTTTACCCCTCTTAACCCTTCCCCCTTACTAATTAAGGTTTTAAATCTTTTAGCAGCGAAGCCACTCTATGACATGAAATGTCCGTTTGTCCGTCTGTTTTAGTTTGGTAGAACCAGGCCAATTAACTATAAAAATCAATGGCGGTTGGACCGCTTTTACAGGTTTTAGGCTATTTTGTAATTTTCTCTTTTTCTTTACGCCTTAGGTGTTTATGATATATCAGTATCAAAATAATTTTTCCGTCACTATTAAGCATCTTTTATGTAATGTTCTTTGACCTTTGTTATTATAAATGTGTTTTATTTATTTTTCCAATACATTTATTCTGAATTTTAATAAACACACTTTAAATCTACTTGTGAGTATTCCCATCCGTCGTTTTGTCCTTCCCACTTATGGATGTTGTCGTCCTTGTTTTGTCTTTTTCTGTGCCCTAATTTCAGTGAAAAGTCATTTTAAAATTCGGATCATTTGTTTTTTCCTCACCCCCACCCCCCCTCCACGCTTGGCTTTAAAATCACAACATAAATGTATACTTTCCAAGGAAAAGCAACCTTTCAATTGTCCCAAAAATGTCCGTTTGTCTAAAGTATAGGAACGTCTAGATTTTGACCAAACCCCTGTTAAACATGTTGATTTTGATTTTAAACAAAAATACTTACAAGATACATTCATTTGTTTGTACTAACTTTGCGACATTGCTCCCTATAATACCTCACACTTTACATGAAACATCTCTATTTCTCAGACCAACAAAAAAACATAATTTTATTCTTTAACAGAGTTCTGTGTTTATCTTATATTTATAGTCTTGTAATAAATTTATATTTATAACTTTTTCATATTTAAATTCCCCTATGCTTCGCACTCGTCCTTGTATATTCGGTTCTAACAGTCTACAAGCTTTATCGTCCGTCTGTCCTAGTGTTCAACCCTACTTTCGTTTCATGAACATAACCATCCTTGTTTTTTTTTTTCTCTTAAGCATAATTCAGTTAATAAAAGCCTAACCGACTCACGTGCGCCCATTTTATCCACCACATAATAAGTGGCGAAGCCACCTTATATTATAAATTGTATATCTGTCTGTCTGTCTACCCGTCTTTATGCCCGTCCTTATTTATTAAACTCGACTGAATGAAACAGTGGATACAATTTATTCGATTTTATATTATTACAAGTTTCTAAGACATTTAATCCTTGTATCTTTAAACCATAAGTTTGATCAATATTTATAAAAAATTTAAATTTTAGGCATAAATTCACAAATGAAATTTTGTTTTTACAGTAGTCATGTGCCCCTTTTCAACACAAATGACATTTTAATCGCTGATGTTTTAATAAATTGAAGTGTTCCATATAAACATATATAGAAGCTGCTCTATAATTCGAAATGCCCACCCTCAACCCCCCCCCCCCCCCTCTCCAGATGTTACTTCCTAGTAGTATTCCTGTGGAGGTACTAACAAGAGGTTAATTACTGTTTTTATTATATTTTATTTTACTACTTAATTTCTAAAGGGCCAGCTTGCTACTTATGAACGTTGTCATCCTTGTTTCATAGATGAAAAACGCGTTTTCAGTTCTCTAAAAATATTTCGCGTAAGTTTCAATTCTACAACTGAATACATGTTTTTCTTTTAAGCTCACCTGTTTGTCTTGAGTAACTTCGGACACTGTAGAAAGTTCACATTCCTAAAACAAAACATATATAATTTTTATATTGTAGTACAGAGATTCTCATATATTTTCGTAATACGGACATATATTATTTGCTAGTAACAAGCACAAAACTCTAAAATCAATTTTAAATCGTAATTGATCGTTAAATTAGTGTTTTTCTTGTATAACATATATTCTTACCTGCATTATTGAAGCCGAGTACAACACAATGCTCCATTCAACATCAGCTCCCTGCTCTGCCTAAACAATTATAGTTTTTTTTTATAAATTTTAACTAAAAAATAAATATTATGAAAATCATATCGTCAATAAATTGAATTTCATGAGAATATGTTTTGTTTCTTTTGCCTTGCAGAATCCGCAGATTTGGATACTAGCGGGGAATTTAGAAATAAAAATCTTTGTAAACATTATGAATATATATGTATATCGTAATTATATTAATATGATGTGTATTGCTCAGACATTTAATATCAACTACTGTTGCGAGACCCCTTATACAATTTTCCCATTCCAACCCCCCCCCCCCCCTCTTAAATTGGTCAGGGTGGTATTCCCTGTAGGGCTATTTTTTCCCTAGCACAGAGGTTGTGCCATGATTTAAGAATTTCCGAACCCCCCCCCCCCCCCCCCTCTTAAATTGGTCAGGGTGGTATTCCCTGTAGGGCTATTTTTTCCCTAGCACAGAGGTTGTGCCATGATTTAAGAATTTCCGAACCCCCCCCCCCCCCCCCTCTTAAATTGGTCAGGGTGGTATTCCCTGTAGGGCTATTTTTCCCTAGCACAGAGGTTGTGCCATGATTTAAGAATTTCCGAACCCCCCCCCCCCCTCTTAAGTTGGTCAGGGTGGTATTCCCTGTAGGGCTATTTTTTCCCTAGCACAGAGGTTGTGCCATGATTTAAGAATTTCCGACCCCCCCCCCTTCCCCTCTTAAATCGGTCAGGGTGGTATTCCCTGTAGGGCTATTTTTTCCCTAGCACAGAGGTTGTGCCATGATTTTAAGAATTTCCGACCCCCCCCCCCCCCCCCCCCGTGGTTGTTCACAATTACAATTTTCCCTTTAAATAAGCGGGGTAATATTCCCTGTGAGATTTTTTTTTATCCAGTTCAGTGACATCATATATTTACCCTCCCTCCCTAGTTAATATAAACCCTTACCAGTAGCTTATCTCCATCTCCTCCAGAGGTGTCCCAGCAACAGTCAGTACAAATTAATCAATACCATCCAACTCAAACCCTTTCTCACTTACATTTCTATCTTACGTGACAACGTTATGTATAACTTAACTACACCAATTATCTCATTATTTGCGACTCTGTAAAAAAAATACAACAGGAACAATGTAAACTTTACAGAATATTACAACATTTCGACCTCTTTGGCTGATAATATTCAGGATATTTCTGCAATAGTGACCGACAGAAAATAGATTTCATGACACGTTCTACCCTCCCCGGTATTGTGGTAGAAATGTCGAAATAATACGCTCTATACATTAAAGCTACCCTCTCAGCAGTCAACCTTGTTATTGGACGCATACAATCCACTTTAGTCCCCACAAGATAAAGCTCCGCGGACACCCCAAGAAGCCGTATGTATTGAAGGTAACTACGCGCTGCTTCAACACCGACAGACAAGTCAACGCAAACAATAATGATGTCCACAATCGAAATTTGTTCCCATGTCAAACTGGTGTGGCCGCCTTGCCCGGGGATGTCAAGCAGTATTGTTGTATAGGTGCCAGCCCTATACCTGGACACTGTCAAGAATTCTGAAGGCGCCTCTTCCCTCACCTCACGGCCTGACAAAGTATAATTATTTTACTTCAAACAAACGACACCAAGTATTATTCTTATTTTACCCATTTACCTCCCTTCCTAATTTTATTTTTGACATGTCTTTAACACCTGCTAGGAATGACTTAATCAAAGTGGTCTTCCCGGATCCAACACTCCCAACAACGGCTACTGTCAATGTGTGGTTCTCCATGTTCAATTTTTCTGAAAAAATAAACATACGATAACCTATGACAAAATCATGTATGTCTGAACAGTTACACGCAAGAGGTGTCCCTACTCTGCTGTGCTTCCATTACAGACATAACATATTCTGAACGAGCCACTTCCCTTTCTAGGGCATTAATTTTGGACTTTAGTGATTTAATAACTCTTTTCTTAATACACACTTGAATAAATAATGAGACTATTACTATTTTCTCACTAATGCCCAGAGCGACCATTACCAGGTCCATGAGCTCTATTTCAGGGCTTAAAAACATGCTGGTCTTGACGCTGTCACACTCCCTACACCCGTCAGTACTACAATCCGTTGTGTTTCTCGTGCCAGTCTCCTCCGTGATGTTGTGTCCCTCCAACCCCAGCAGAGACTCCTCAGTCGTCGCTCCCTCCTCCCACCAGATATCAACCTAAAACACACAACCTACAGTCAAGATAAACCCCAACCTTTTGTCGCTTATACCTAATAATTTTTTTTTTCTTTCTTTTTTCTCTTACATACCTTTGACTATCTATCCAATATGCCAAAATATCCATCATTTGATTATCCCGCGCTTACCTGCGTCACAGTGGATGACTGCCCTTCCTGTTTCACTGTGACACCTGACCCAGTTTCAGCCTTATCATTCTCGGGAAGTACATCACCCTCTGCTGTTGTCCCCTCTGTGCCAACAGAAAAGTCTGTGACAACCTTGTCTTCAACCCCCATTTCTTTCCCCCATAGCCAGCTTTGACCAACTGACAACCCCTGAAAAACAATTACATTATTTAGATTTTATTTATAAGATAATTGTTACTATTTTGCTACTATTAAGTTAATATGTTAGATTATAATAAATATGTGTTGAAATATGTGTTTCAGTGGTATTCATGAGACAAAAACTGCAGTTACGCTTTAATATTTTTCTCTGTTTAGTTTTAATTTGACAGGGGAGGATTCCCCTGCAATACTTTTTTTATATATTCCATACTTACAAATGTCCACTAACCTATTTTTTTTTTCTTTCAGATAAACCACAACCCCAACACCATATACAATATTGTACTGTACTACACTTCTGCATGCTGCCGAAAGCGGTGTGTAAACCAAACCAATAAACCTACTATTTTATATATCTGTACGTTTATACCTTGAATAAAAAAAAAGTTGTAAATATATGTTCATATACATTATAATCATATTTCTTATTGGATTTACCTTTGGTATCTCGTGTAGTGTTTGTATATATCACTTAACAAAAAGAATAAACAAAAATGGCAACAATACCAGTTTCTGAATACGAAGAACTTGAGAAGAAACTTGAAGAAGCAAAATTGAAAATTGCCGAGCTAGAGAAGCAAGAAAGCTCCAGCTATTTCAGCGATTCAAGTTTAGCGGACTCTGATGAAAGATCAAGAAGAAAACGCAGAAAATATAAGAAGAAAAGACCTAAGAGCAAAACAGCCTCACTTCGAAAAATATTACGTCAACATCAAGAAATCCTTACCAAACTAGGAAACCTGAACAAAACTGACACTGAAGAAACAAATGAAATCAAAGCGCTTATCAACTCGCTGGGAAACACCAATCTGAAAGAAGCGCTCAAAGATGATGATAACAAAATAAACCCGCTAACTCCAGACATGTTACAACCACCCGAGATCTCCAAAAATTCAAATGCATCCTCTGCTACTTTAAGAGAAACCTTACAGTCCTTAAGAGATTGTTTCAAAAACACCTTTGCTGGAAAAGAAGAAGAAGACCTTGAAGGCTATTTCAAGGCAGCAGGAAAACTAGCTGAGGATCATAAATTATCGAAATCACAGTTCTACACCTTACTGCGCAGTCGAATTCAAACTTCATGTCCGCTCTATATTGAAATTGGAGGACATGAAGACCAGGGATCAAGCCTGAAGACTATGTACAATGAAATATTGTACTCATATGGAAGACAGAACAATTATGTTAGAGCTCTTCACAATCTCAATGTCTACAAACCAAACGCAACAAGCCAGCCAAACGAGGTACTGACTAAAGTTAAGTCTTTGGTCATAATGCTTGCAAAAACCTCCAAAACAGAGGATATGACGAATTTTATATATAGTAGGCTGAAAGAAAAAATGCTCAGCCTTTATCCTCAAATCAGCCAACAAGTTGTCGAACAAGAATATCGAGACAAAACTCAAACTACCGCAAACTTCACTCGTATCTTCCTAAGCCTTGCACCACTAAATATAAAAAAACCATCACATAAAATTAAAGATGATACAGTCTTGGAGATTGAAGAAAATCCCATGACAGAGGAAGAGATGAGACATGATGAAAATGAAAAAGAAATACAACGCATTCATGTCATCCGATTATCAGAATCCGTAGTCAAGCGCCTCTCTGGAAGATGTTACAAATGTGCAAGCCTCACACATTTTGGACGAGATTGCCCTGTATATAAAGGGTGTGCGCTGGCCTACTATCTTTGCTCCAAATGCCAGCAATCGGTACATCTTCCAAAAGATTGCCGACAAACCCTTGATGAAGTAAATCTTGTTTACCATGAGGATCATGTACGCATCCAACTACTGGATGAAAACAAAGTCCCTGATTCAAAAAACGCGGAGTAGGGGAACCTAAGGTTCCCCCACCAACTAAAACAGATAAAGCATCAAACACTGACAACAATTGTACTCATAATGAAGTGAACATAACTCAACAAGACCAGCCTGAAAACGCTACCAAGTCCAATAAATATGTTCCTAAAACATGTGACAAAAACCTACAAATAGGACAATCATATACTGAAAAACTTACAAACTCAACAGGGAAAACTGTAAACAGCATTGCAGAAGATAAATCTGTAAACCAATCTTACAGTGTTCAAGAAAATCCAATCACCGTAAGCTTTTGCCTTCATTTTCTTTTAAACCAGTTAAAAGAAAAATGCAAGCACAACATAAATGAAATAATGCAACTGTTCCTTTTGATGTCTTTCTTCTTTTTCGGTGTAAATATTACGACATTTCTTGGTGTAATACATGTGCTTTATCAGATGTGCACCAAAAACACAAACGAAAAAGAATCAAAAGTTTATCAAAACACGTCCAATGTTAAGTCCATTAAAGAAGAATATAAGAAACTTAAGGTACCCTCCACAAACCAACTCAATCTAAAGAAAGTCTTGAAGAAATTCAGCAACAATCGAAAAAAGGAGAACCTACGAGACCATATTTCTGAAAGTGAAGACAGTTCTGAAGAAGAAGTTGAGGTATACCTGGCCCCAACTGTACCTTCAGACACTCCACACTCTGCCAAACTTCACATTAAAGGCACAGTTGGGCAAGAAACAATTAACTTTGAGATTGACACAGGTAGTGCAGTGTCAATCATCAATCAAAATGTCTTCAAAAGACTAGACCCCACGCTCATAATCAGTCAACGCAAACCACACAAAGAGTATCGGGATTTTAATGGCCAAAAAATCCCTTTCCTCTGCGAAGTGGTCCTAAACATTGACTTTGAAAACCTAAGTATCACACACACCTTCCTTGTCTCCGAAAGAGGAGATGCTACCAACTTATTTGGTGTTGATGCAATTAGGAGTAAGCGGTTGAATCTCGAATTTGGAGTTTGTGACGATAAGGTTTATCTTACCTTTTATAACAAGAATAAGCAAATAAAACAAAAAATCGCTCTTACAGACACTGTTGAATATGAGTTGTGTACAGTGACCAACACAGTCTTGAAAGGAAACTCTACCACCCAGCTAACAGCCAAACTGAAAGACAGCCAAGTAAATTTTATAACGTCATCGTCACTCAACAATTGCATTGGAATTTCCACTCTAGATATAGACCCATTTACCTCAGAACAAATGTTGTCCTCCTTCGACATTGATGGTAGTTTAACCATACCTATCAAAAATAGCTACCTAGGTGATACAACACTCTTTTCAGGACAAGTGATTGGAAAGTTTCAGTTACTTAGCCCTGGAACTGAAATATATGATTATCAAACAGACACAACAGAAGTTATTGGAGACAATTACAAAACAGTTCCAAACCTTACAACAACTATTAAGAAACTAGAAAAACACCTGGAACAAAAGTCAAACAAAAATGAAGTAAACAAAATCAAACTAACTAACGACAGCCAGTCTTCTGACATAGGTTCAGAGTCAGACCTCGCAGAAACGCTAATCCCTCAAAGGATCCCTGAAAAGGCATCAGTCTGGACAGACCTTTTGTCTGATGTGCCTGCTCATCTACGTAAACGTGTATTCCATACGCTGACAACTAAACACCCCAACATTGTCAGTAAATCAAACACAGATTTTGGGTGTTGCACCCTCCCACATTCCGAGTTTAGCATTGAACTAACAGATTCAGCACCCAAAAGTGTGAAACCATATGCGTTAAATAGAGTGTATGAGTTTCAACTAAAAGAAATAGTGGACGAGATGGTTTCAAACAACCTCTTGATCCCTGAAAGTAGCCCTTATAGCTCTGGAGTGTTTATTAGACCAAGACCTGATTCTACAAACACAAACAATTGTAGAATACGAGTTATATCAGACTATAGAGGTCTTAATGCAGTCACCACTCCCGACTGTTTTCCACTTCCCAGTATCAAAACATTGTTACAAAAAATAAGTGGAAACAAGTTTTTTATACTCATGGATCTGAAAGATTCATATCAGAGTATAAAAATACGAAAAAGCGATAGGTTTAAAGCATCCATTATTACATCCTTTGGACAGTACTCTCCCACTCGTATGTCCTATGGATTCAAAAATGCACCCAGCTGGTTTTCTCGACAGATAAGCAGAGTTGTTTATGACCTGCCCAATTGTCTCCATTACATGGATGACATAGTGATATTTGGACAGACTCCTGAGGAGGTCATAAGCGCTTTTGAGACTATTGTTTCTAAGTTAGACAGCGCAGGATTCAAAATATCCCTCCAAAAGCTAAAGATGTTCAAATCCAAACTTAAGTTACTAGGTGTTATTATATCTAAAGATGGGATAACTTGCGACCCAGCTAAAGTCCAAGGCATCCTGGACTTTCCGATACCAGAAACCAAACAACAAATACAAAGGTTCTTAGGTATGATGAACTTCATTTCAGACTTCATTCCTAACTATTCCCTCACGTCTGCTCCATTATACAAACTGACATCTTCAACTTCAGAAAAGATCAGTTTAAACAATGAAGAGATAAAAGCCTTCATGGAACTTAAGGAAAAGGCTGTCAAACCGACTATGCTGTCATTTATTGACCCAAAGAAACCTATCTACGTAGAAACTGATGCGAGTAATGTAGGATTTGGTGCGTGTGCTTACCAAGTGGACGAATATTACCAGTCTGATCTACCAAGATTACAAGCCGAACATGAAAGAATCATGAACCAAACAAACGAAGAAATAAATGAGGAGTTAAATACCCTCATACACAACTACACTAATGACCTTGATATGCCAGAGTATGAACACATAGAAAAACCTGTTGTGGGTTCGCAAACAAATTTCTCACCATTTCTTACAAACGAACTCAAAGTTATCAAGAAAAGTGGTAAAATATATGTACCACGATGCATTTTTTTCATGTCAAAGAAGTTTTCTGATAGCCAAGTTAGATGTTGGAGCTCCCTCATGAAAGAGCTCACAGCTATACTCATGACTGTGGAAAAACGAGCTGACTACCTCAGTATGGCCAGTGAAACAATTATCATCAGCGACTGCAGCGCTTGTATGTATCTATTTCACCAAGCCAAAAGTAACAGCTTAATGTCACGATACATGGCACGCTTAGCTTGCTACCCATTCAGAATACTTGTCAAACATAAAAGTGGAGAAAAACTTACAATTGCTGATAACCTGTCAAGATTATTCCTTATTGACAGCGAAGAGTACAACAAAAATAAGATATCCCACAGCATGGGTATACTAGTAAGAAACCCGTTTCCATTGGGAAGCGTAATCACTACCAGTGATATAATAACATTACTTCAAAAGGGAGAATCACAATACGTACTCCCTGCAGATCATGAAACCATTACAAAATCCTGTCAAACCGATGTCAAAATGGTAGATATACAAGAGCTATTCTCTAACAATGCTGCCAACACAGTAAACTCTGTACAGACCTTAAAGTCTAAAATACTTAAGGAGGTCCGTGAAACTTTAAACACAGAAGAATATGTCAAAAGACAGAAGGATGAATTTAAAGATTTGTACATTCAAGTACTCACCAAAGACAGTCCACAGAATGAACACAAAATAGAAAACGGATTGTTAATGGTCTTACATAGGGGAAGCTACAAACGCTTAACCCCCCCGTCGCTACGCAACGCAGTTCTATCCAAAACACACTTACTGGGACATTACAGCGGGAGAATGATGGCTCGCATAATTACTAGAACAGACACATGGCCTGGGTTGGTCAGAGATTGCAAGGAATTTACACAAACCTGTTTGTCATGTCTTTGGATAAGACCACCTCGTGGACCACATCACCGACTAGGACTCCCGGTCACCGGAATGGTGGGGGAGGTTATCCAAATCGACATCGTGAGCGGTCTACCCTCAGTCAATGGATTCAGTTATTTTACAACAGTCATCGATGTTTTCTCACGGTACATAATAGTATTTCCCCTCCGAAAAGATCAGACATCTGAAATTGCATCTAAATTGGAGAGTCATGTGTTCAGCCCATTTGGACCCCCAAGAATAATTGTTACGGATGGAGCCATGAACCTTGGGAAGGCCCAAAAGTTCAAAGATCTGTGTAACTTATATGGTACTAAAATCAAGATAAGAAGCCCATACTCAAGTCGCAGTCTTGGACTGGTTGAAAGAGCACACAGAAGTATTCTAGACATAATGAGATCGCTGAGCGACAGTTTTGAATCCAATTGGTTACATTCACTCCCCTTGGCTGTCTCAATCTATAATGCCACCCCTCATGGAGCTACTAAGTTAAGCCCTTATGAACTCAGATTTGGTTATACGAACCAGTTGTTCAACCCCTTAAAAGGACTCTCCACAGAAAAATCAACTTTGGATTTTTGAAAATCTAACCTGAAACTATTATTCTCTGTTCAATTTTAGGCATTTTTTGTTTTTGTGGCATCGCGATCGAAGCCCTTTGAAAATTTTGTCCGCCGCCTATTTGTACTGCCACTTTAACAATATATACTACACTTTCCTCCACTCAATATATGTTTGCCGCTAAAGAACATTTGCTCCATTGCAACCGGCCGCTCTACGATTTATCCTCTTCCTTGACTGGACAATCCTGCCGCCTCCATTTTGTGTTCGCCTCCGCCAAATATAACCATCTTTTGCCGCAGTTGCCGCATTCATCGCCCTTCTCCGCCGCTACTCCGCTATACATTGCGTACGTCGCTATACACAACACCCCCAGCCTCCATTTAATTTCTGAACAAGGGAGAGGGGAGCATGTATTGAACCGCGACATACAGCAATGAATAGCGGAGTAGCGGCGGAGAAGGGCGATTAATGCGGCAACATAGAAGCTAAAAATCACTAAAGCAGCACAAATTGAATGGCGGGAGGATTCACTTAAAGGAGGTAAAAAATTTCAAAGGGCTTCGATCGCGATGCCACAAAAACAAAAAATGCTTAAAATTGAACAGAGAATAATAATTTCAGGTTAGATTTTCAAAAATCCAAAGTTGATTTTTCTGTGGAGAGTCCTTTTAAAAGATGATGTATCTCTAATACGACTACGGAACACAAACTTTGACCACTACAGTAAGGACCTTAAGCAAAAACTGAAGACAGCTTACGATCTGGCAAAAAGAAACGATAGAGCCTACAAAGAAGCTATGCATGCCAGGTTTGGAGGCAGACAAACTGATTACCCCCCTGGAAGTTTTGTACTTTCACAAAACAAAACACCCTCAGTCGGTCAGCGAATCAAAACAAGAGATAAATACTACGGTCCATTCCTCGTCAAAGAAAATTTGTATCAAGTGGTGTTCGCAGAAAATATACTAACCGGCAAAACAACTTACCTACACAAAAACTTGATAAGGTTGATACCGGAAAAGTCACTAGAGAAGTATGCTGATATGCCCCAATATGCTAAAAGGATATTTGGAGGAGGAGTAAACTACGAGATATGGAGAGATCTACACGACGAAAAGAAACTAAAAGAGTTTCTCAAAACAAGAAATCACCATGGATTGGAATATGGAGAAGAAGGACCTGTTACCCATTTCAAACCGGTTCTGGAAGCAGATGAAGAAATTTCACCAGAGGTACCAATTCTCCAAGATGAGCTTGATGATACAAGCGATGAAGAGCCTCAGACGGAAGCGCCAACCAATACTAGAGTAACCTTCAGTCTTCCTGATCAAAATGCTCAAAGACCTTCCCGAAACATCAAAGCACCTAACCGATTAAACCTTTAATGTAATCATTTTCTGTACTTACTTGTATGTAACCTATATATTTAGAATAAATTAACCATGTATATTTGTAAATAACATATTTGTACCCCAGGAAACCCAATCTAATTAATTCTATGATTCAATATATATATTTATTTGTACCCAAGGAAAACTATACAATACAATATGTGTTATACAATAACTAGATATGTATATGTACTAATTAGAAGGATATACTAACTATGTATGTAATTTCTTATACTCTTTCAGAACACAATGATACTGCTTATAATGCTTCTACTACCACCAACAATACGTCCTTTTGAACTTGTCCCAAACCATGGAAAATTCCTTAATGGCCACTATTTGTACCAGACGTCATTCTCTAATATTTGCGAGACTAAACAGGACATCTCTTTCACCTTGGATACAAAAGAAATGGATGATTTACTCCAAAACGCAAAGACAATTAGCTCAAAGATCGACGAACAAGCCTCGAAAGTTGTGACAGATTTCAAATCTTCCAACGACTATAAAATTGTGGGAAAAAAGAGATTCTATTTAGAACCTACGCCCAAAACTTACCCACAAGCTCTACTTATATGCCAAGGAAAGAATGCTAGTATAGTAGAGGCGAGTCATGAAAATATAAACAACATAATCACACTTAGTAAACAACTTCAACCTGTTCAAACCAAAGTCTGGCAAAGCATCAATTTAGACAAAAATGTGTTGTTTACACTGTCCAACCTTGCTATTCCCTCCACATTTAACAACGTGGCTATCGCTTCAAACTTAAGAGAATCTTCAGACCAAACTCAATGTGTTCACTTTGTGACAGACCCCTTAAAGTTTGAAACGGTGGACTGTACTGCTACCGCCTTGACTATTTGCGAAACCCACATACAACCAACCGATATTGCTCGATTAACGATAACAACTTCAAACTTAAAAACAGCCCTGTCAGAGCTCCAACATCAAGTTTACAGTCTAAAAAAACAAGCCAACATACTACCAGATATGGACATGACACCAGGACTAACACCTTATACCCTTTTTGACCCTGCCGTGATTGAAACATCACTAGGACTTACACAGCTTTCCGCATCGACAATTAAAACCTCGATTATACCCTTCACACAGTTCATAAACGCACAAACAAAAAAACTTAGCGATTTCAAGTCCGCCCTGTCTGCAAAATCTATCAATTTTCTATTTTCCGTTGTAGAGGATTGCACTCATGTGTTTAATCCAACTGATGTAAACACAGCAAACAAGGTTTTAACTAAAATCGGGAAAAACAATTCTAAGATAATTTTATTGGTAAAAGAATATGACACCTGCAAAACTTATCCTGTAATTCGTGTCCTCCCTTTTGCCAAAGCTAAAGGATTAGAAACAAATGTAATATTCTTGACTGACAAATGCGTAGAATCTCCTGAAAGCTGTATGTCAAATTTCTGCCAAAAAGATCAGTTCAAGGAAAATACTTGTTGCAAGTCATTGTTCAACACCACAACAAACCTCTGCCCTATGGTAACCAACCTAACCAGTTTTTATTTACAACTGAACCAGACAACATACTTCAGTTCATCCACCCCATTGATATTAAAGGGTAACTGCGCCCCTAAAGGAAATGTCACTAGAGGAATATTAACAACCAACCCTGATTGCGAAATCACCGATATTCCCTTCCTACCTGACACCAAGACGTTCAGTTTTTCATTTTTTGGAGAGGATGGATTACCAGTCTTGAATTCGACCGATTCTAAAAACTCACCAACGTTGTTAATGTTAATAACCATTATCTCCTCACTAGTAACAGTCGTACTGTCAGCTACAGCCATGTGCCTCTACTTTTGTAAGAGAAATGCTTTCAGACAATCAACCCCTAGAGCTACAACAGATGAAAGAAATTCTGGGTCTGGAAATATAACTCTAACAAGTATACTAAAAACTCCAAGAGAATGCCGACACAACAGGGAAGTTTACTTCTCTAGAGGATCTGACAAGTCTAGTACGAACAGCTCAGATTCTGATGATTAACAATAAGTATTGATTATCTCACTACATTACTATATATGTTTTGTTTAACTAACTTATGCTTTCTTTAATTTCGCTACAATAACCCTTATCACTCTATGTATTTTCAGATTAAAACGATCGATAAATAACAACTCTATATGCTTATCAAAAATAGAAAGGTACAAAAACTACACTCCTCTCTAATGTAGCTTAATACTAACACTTTTTCCACCTGTTGACTTGACCGGTTGGCAGTAAATAAAGAAAAACCGCATCCCTCTTTTATGTAGTTTTATGTAGTTTAGTACTAACACCCCTTTGTAGTTTTATAATAACACTTTTCCCCTGTTGACCTGACCGGTTGGCAGTAAATAAAGAAAAACCGCATGCACCTTTTATTTAGCTTAACACTAACAATGTAAGACTCTACCAACTATCTAGTTAAGATTAACATATCAGTTCAATTATTTAATATATTCCCTATAACTCCTTCAACAACTTTTAATCTTGTAAATTTTGTTCTAGGATGGACAACTTTGAACCGGACTATGAGTTTGACGACCCAGTACCTGACGAGATGAACCTGAGCCTCCCGAAAATGATCTTGATCTCAACTGACCCTGACAAGAACATTCCACGTGCAGTGAGAACTGACAAAGACTGGAGAAAGTCTTTGATCATAATAAAGAGAGAAGCAGAGATCGTTACAGTAAATCCGCATCCAAAAATCATCGATAATATAACTGTTAAAAACAAAGAAATATCCTACAATGGTCTCCTCTTATCAGACCCTAAAAACAAGTATATAGAGATAATCACGGCAGAGAGAGCACAGGATGACACAACTCTCATGAGAAAGATTATCTTTAACGACAATCCTGCTAAAACGACAATCGACGTTCACCTCAAAAATATCACCTCTCGAAAAATCAACATCTTGTCATGTTGTGGGAGTAACAAAGAAAAGGGTCACATAAGATTTGTTGATGGACAACCCTTAGGAGACAATATGGTATATGAGATACATCAGACCTTAGCGCCCAAAGAGATAGCTGCAAAGAAAATCAAAATACATTGCGACAATGTCTGTGCGAGTGCAGATCTTGCTTTAGATATTCTGTTCTGTGAAGTTGACAACAATAAACGAAAAAGATTGTCAAAAACTATAATAATCTATAACATGTATAGTGGGAGATTCTACAACAGTGAGATTAAACCGAGAGACCCTAATATGTGGAAGGGATACAGAGAAATAAAGTTTGATGGGGAGGAGTACGAAAACTCCCAACACATTGCTAAAACCTCACTTCTACAACCTGGATGGAATACTCCCTACAAACATTTAGAGTTTCAAATGGAACAACAAGAACGTAGAAAGATAACCCCACTACTCTCACCAGATGAAGAGGCCATCCTCCAAACAATCAAGCAAAATACAAACAAGGACAACCTTATACAAAAATTGACTGAGTTAACTCTGATTGAGCTATCATTCTTTTTCAGCAGTCAGGTCACAACGTCTGGAACTGTCACAGGTGTACAGAAATGTGAGAATGGAGAGTTAGTGTACACAGACATTAAAAATGTCACAACGTCTGCACTATACCTGAAAACTGGCGATAGAGCGCTCATAATGGTAAGAGATTGCATTATACTCCCAGCTAAAGTGAAAGTCGTGGACTCAGAAGAAACTGTCTTTATAGTCAAAGATTGTAACACTATTAAAAGTGGAGACGTGGTCCAAGTTTCACCTACATTGAGAATTCAACCATTTACCCTCACACTGAGCGTCTTAGAACAACTGCAATCCAATCCAACCTATGTAAAAAACGTTGGAAAGTTCTTCACTCCCAGTGACCCAATATTGCCTACCCAACAAGAGTCTAGAGATGTGTATGAATTTGAAAACTCTTCCTTGGATGAAAATCAAAGAATTGCCGTCACTAAAGCACTCAAATCAGCCCCTGGAGCTCCTCTAATTATTGTCGGACCGCCTGGCACGGGGAAAACAACAACCCTGTTAGAGATCATCATACAGTCCGTAAAAGAGGATAAGAAAGTCCTGGTTTGTTGTCCTACGAATACTAGTGTATGCAACCTACAGTACAAGCTATCTTGTACCAACTACTTCAGAACTAGTGATAAAAAAATCACTAAATTTTCAACTCCTTCTATGAAAGTTGTCCGACAATGCTATCAACTGTGCACATCTGTACTTGTAGACGGTAATACGTGCCACACTTTCCCAAAAACTTCCGCTGTCAAAGAAGCAGATGTTGTGATATCAACGCTAGCTTCGTCCTATCGACTAGGCAATCTTAAGGAAGACAACTCCTCCTACTGGAAAAGGTTTGACTTGATAGTCGTAGATGAAGCAAGCTTCGCATTGGAAAGTTCAATACTTATCCCAATTAGCACCCAGATATTGAACGACCACCAGAATTTCAAATTGTTGCTGCTAGGAGACCCAGAACAAATCCGACAATTGCCTCGCTCATACACTGGAAAACAAGCACCGGCCGATGATATCATCTCCAGACTCTTAAAAGAACAACTATATCTGTTCACTCCATCTCTTCATCACCGTCTCGTCGCGAACTACAGAAATGCGAGACTGATAACAAACAGCTTAAAGAGGCTGGTTTACGGAGAACAGATGACGTCAAAGTCCGACTTCCCTGGAGAAATTCACTTTTATCATGTAGAGTCAACCTTCTCAGACATCAAGGGAAGGTCAAAACATTCCCTTCCTGAAGCGTTAAAATGCTTCGAAATATTTATGGCAAGGAAAAGAGAAAACGTTACCCCCATCTTTTTGTGTTATTACTCAGACCAGAGTAGTGTTATCTTAGCGGAAGCCAAACTCCAAAAGTTCCCAAACTTCCATCAAATTTCAGTGACAACGGCCGAGTCGATTCAAGGCAACGAGTCTGACGAGGTCATCATCACATTTTGCGGACCACTTCCAAACAACCCCTGGCAGAGTGACAGAAGGAGACTCAACGTTCTATTGAGTCGTGGCAAGTTGAGAATTCATATTGTGGGTAACCTGCATCATTTAGCAAGTAACGATACTACAAAGGAAATGCTAGTTGAGGCTATAAGACAAAAAACTGTGGAGGGGCCTACAGCGGTAATCACAATGCTGACGAAGAAGCTCTCAGCGCTCTAAGACAATCAAACAAAAAAAAATCTCCTTTCAAACCCCTGTAAATAGCCTGATAAATAGAAACCCTACATCATCCAACAACTACAAAAACAACAACAGAAAACTCGTCATTAGTGACTTATATAGGTAACTTACCACTTGCAAAAAGAACAGAATCACAACAAATTTCATTCTAGCGTACGTTTACAGCACATAAGTCTTAAACCAACTGATTCCCTTTCCCTATTATTTTATCGTCGGAGCTCGCCTCTGAAAAGACCCGTCGGAGAGAGAGAGAAACCATTCCCGATCACCCCCCTTCTCCTCCGTTGAACTCTTAAATTGTCCGACAAATATTCTCTGTCTTTATCCCCCCCCCCCCCCGTTTTCCCCCCCTTTCTCTGTCCCCGTGTAGGCGAGTGGAGATTTTTTAACACCACTTTTAAATCACTTTATACACTAAAAGAAATACCTTATGATAACTCCTTGTTTATTACAGGTTTATTACTCAGGGTTGGAAATTACATTAAATGGAGAATTAAGGTCATTATAGGTTAATGCAGGGAAAGAAAGGAATTTTAAGTCCTCTCAAGGGGAATAAGGGTTTTTCAAGGCTTTACAAGGAAATAAAGGATATAATTGATTTGTCCTTGGCTAAAATTAAATTGATGTGATTTTATTAAAATTTATGTGTTTTTTATATCTTAAGCTGAAAAGTTTTGTTTATTTTTGTAAGGGGTGACTGTACTAACATAACAATAAAATATATGTCGAAGACGACATTCTACTGCTGCTTACGGTTATAATAGAGATTAGATATTATTAAGCATCCCTGATAATCAAAAATAGCTATAAATATAAATACAAAAGATTTATTAAAAATACAAAAATACATTTATGTTTTTTCTGTTGTATGTATACAAGCCATGCTGCACGCGTCCATGGTGGTCACATGAAGCACACCCTCTACTACAGGATGGTTTGAGCGCAACCACACTACCAGCACAGTTCTTCTTGAACCAGTGAACGGTGTACACCAGCGCCTGGGTCCCTGAGACCATGGACAATGGCATAATATTTCACATTAGTTTTGTAATATAATAGTATAACATAGTTTTTTATAAATAAAAGTACATGCACCCCAGGAAACAAAACAAAACAAAAATTGAGATTCCCTCCCCCAGACTTTTGAGCTTGGACGTCAAAGGAAAAGTAGTTTTATGATAATTCTCCCCCCTCCCCATTTAAGGGTGGCCCCGAAAGGGCTGCCCTATCCAAATTAATGACAATGCAGTGAGAATTATCATTTTATGGTTGGGCTTTAGATAGCAGTAATGGGGGGATAGGCGTATGGTTTAAAAGAATTGAAAAAGTTACTTGTCCTTTCCCTCCCTCTTAAATTTTGCCTTGAAAGTAGAGGAAAATACTATTAGGGGTCCTGTGGAATTAGTCCATATCAAATGTTGTAATTGTTGTATCAATAATAAAAGCATAAAAGAAAAAGTTTGTTTTTTACTTCCATAGTATTTACAATATATTCAGAAACAATAATGACAACATCCATGAGAAGCAGAGCAAAGAAAAAATCATAGATAGACAAACACAGTGATAGCTAGAGTTCAGTGGTCATAAAAATAGATATGATGAATAATAAAAAATCACACAACCTTCATACATAAAATAAAAATATCTTTTACAGCAGGACCGAGACAGTCCCACGGATAAAGTAAGTCATATACTGGATGCTCTTTTGCAAGAGGTATCTTCAAATAAAAATCAGTATCTTTAATACCAGCTGAGAAAATCGAATTTTCTCTTAGCGCGGCGTTACGGAAGTATGGTGAGACAAAGGAAATTATAAAGTAGACAATATGAATTCGGCAGCCGGCTTCAAATCAGCTATTTTTTAGCAGTCGGCTGCTAAAAAAGCGAAATCTTAAAGTAATCTGTTTTTACGGTGTAGATTTTACATTAAGAATTCGTGTTTTTATTGCCTAAACATAATGCAGCCAGCTTCCAGCCACTTGCTTCAAAAGAAGCCAAATTATTATGAATTCCAACAAAATTCTACTTTAAGATTTTGATAATGCAATTGTTTATGCATTTTAAGGTATTTATGAGAGATATTGTCTAAATTCCTTTTGCATTTTAAGGTATTTGTCAGAGATATTGTCTAAAATCCTAAATATATGAAATTTATACAAGCTAAAAAATCACTCAACTACTCCAATCTATAATACAAAGAAGAACAATGTTTGTCTGTTTGTTTGTCTGTCTGTTTGTTTGTAACAAGGATCTCGCTAACCGCTGAACCGATCGGGTTACCAGATGAAAAGGACAATCAACATCTTTTAATTGAGGTACTGACGTCTGTCCGTCCGTCTGTCCGTCTGTCTGTCCGTCTGTCTGTCTATCCGTCTGTCCGTCTGTCTTTCTGTCTGTCCATCCGTCCGTCCGTCCGTCTGTCCGTCCTTCCGTCCGTCCGTCCGTCTGTCTGACCCTCCGTCTGTCCGTCCGTCCGTCTGTCTGTCCGTCCGTCCGTCTGTCTGTCCGTCTGTCTGTCCGTCCGTCTGTCCGTCCGTCTGTCCGTCCGTCCGTCTGTCCGTCTGTCTGTCTGTCCGTCTGTCCGTCTGTCCGTCCGTCTGTCTGTCTGTCCGTCCGTCTGTCTGTCTGTCCGTCCGTCTGTCTGTCTGTCCGTCCGTCTGTCCGTCTGTCTATCCGTCTGTCTGTCCGTCCATCTATCTGTCCCTCTGTCCGTCCGTCTGGTAGTCCGTCTGTCCGTCTGAGACAGAACTTGGGAAATATGATTTTTTCGGCTCGTATAAAAGACAAAAAGCTGAACTTTTTTGACAACATTCCCATTATTAAGGAGCAGACCGCTTTTTAGCAGGTTTTAGGCTATTTTTGTATTTTTCACATTTTTCTCCATATCTTTGGTGTTTATGGTCTGATTTCCAAAATTTATTTAGTTATAGATATCAAAATTAAATTTCCTGTCGTTTAAAGAAAACAACCATGACGGTCAGACTGAATAATAAGAATATAAATGTATAAAAGTCGAAACAGAATTTGCTGTAAATTTGTTGAAAAACTGCTTGATACAGAATAATGTTTAAGGACATACTTACATTGTTGGGACTTGATTATAGAGTTGCTTTGCTCTTAATATTGTACTTTGTTGTCCCAGGAATCATTATATCAAAAATCAGATCAATCGGATAATTAGATCACATAAAAGTTTGTTGTTTAAAAAGTAAAAAATCAACATATCTAAAATGGATGTACGGACATTCTGGTTATGATTTTAGAGTTGCTACACTTTCTAAATCGTACCTAACTACTACAGGAATCGCCATGCAAAGTTTGAAATCGATAGAGCAATTCTAACATGCATAAATGAACGAAAAAAGCTATTCATTACAGACGGATGGACAGACGTACGGACGTATAGACCGACCCCAATTATAGAAAAGCTTTGCTTTTAAAAAGAAAATTTAGCAATCATCATAACTAAGTAACAGGATGTTTGTTAAATTGGGGGGCCTCCAGTGCCCTGGAACGTACCGCCGGTCTCGAGGAGCTAGATTTGTTAGTGTCACCTAGCTGCAACTCTCACTTACTCGTAGATACAGCCGTTTAAACCGTTCCGTCAGAAATATCAATGTATTTTTTAACCCTTTTGTACCATGTCCTAAATTCTAGGTCAGATTGAGACTAAGTTAGTTATACTTTTTACACTTAGAGTCAGTCCGCCCTAGAATTATCAGTTTTCCTACTCAAATTCTACTGCCAACCCTTATCCCTAGCCTTCAAAAATTAATTAACAAACCGCTAGGACGTCATTTCCTCTAGCCTGGTTTTAACCCAGAATTTGTTTAATAATCCAAAAGCGGAGGATATTCTGCTTTACATAGTTTCTAATAATGTTGGGATTAAACCCTTCAATTAATTAAAGAAAACCAGTCATTAATTTTCAGTATTTTATTTTCAGTTCTAAAATTTCAATTTAATATTAAAAATATTCTATTACAGGTGCTATTGTTGTATGAAGTCACATCACAAATGAACGGGCTTATGGCAATGTATAGAACCTGAACCTGATGTAGTGGTACTCCGAAAACTGATACAGAGCTTCCTTTTCATCCTATATTTATAGAACTCTGCCAGTGAAAGTTTTAATATGCGGAGGTGAGCTTAACCCTTTTTTGTGATATGTCTTCGTTTAAAACAGTGATAATATGTTAAAAAAATAGCAAGATCACAAAGTTTTTTAAGAAAATGTTTAAGATATACTATATCATTAAAAACTATTTTATATTACGGGTTTATCAAAAATTATTATAAAAATGTTATCACATTCATTGTTATATTTAATTAAAATTCACAAATTTGATAATCTATTATTACATTATATTTATACAAAATTCTTATTTATGATCATATAATTTTCTATATCCGTTTTCCAAGAGAAAAAAAAAATATACTATTTTGGTAAATTTGTTGTTTTATAAAAACGTTTATTAAAGTAGAAAGTATGTTTGTCTGTCTATAATATTATGATTTTGTTAGTACAAAGAGTTGAAGGTTGTAACTCGTTTTATTTTAACTAGGCCATTTTAACATAACTGGATAAAACTGGATATAGAAAGTGTTTTATTTAAATGATTTTTTATGCACGTTAAAAAGGGAGTGTTCGTCCCAGTCTTTGTTAGGTTGGGTGATTTTGATTTACTTATGTTTTTAGTCCCCGTAAACAAAGACAGGGTCGAGTTCCACGGATTTTACTATTTTAATACTGTTATTATTATAACTTTCTCTTTTTTTTTAAAAAGGTCAAAATAGTACTTGTTATATTTCATTGTGATATAGTTTTTAGAACTGTTTTTGGGATCTCATACGATCCACCCTCCCCTCCTTCAGGAAAAGATTGCGTAACCTAGTGACTTTCAGGCTTAAATTCAAAAGGTGGTTTTAATCTTTGCTTAAGAGGGTAAAATACTAAAAAGTGTTTTTGTTTCATTTTAATACTTTTTTTGGTTTTTTCTTATGCTTAAATAATATTTACAAGAAAATTCGTTAATTTTAAAAATGTTCCTTTTATACTTATTCCAATTATGAAGACGATCTTATTAAGGTCATCTTTGTCACAGTTGATGCGCATATTGTTTACTGAATGCCGCGTATTTTGCTATACTGCGTAGCTTTCCCCCACATGGGTTGGTTGGTCCAGTTTACTTTATACGCATTTACCGTGAGCACACTATTTTAGTTAAAAATCTTTTAAAAGGCATTTTATTAGTGAAAAAATTAATTATTAATCTTAGATTAAGTTTCATATATAAAAATTGAAATAATATTGGTGAAAATTCATATTCGTAAAAAAATTTAGTTATAATGTATATTATGGCCTCTTATAAAATGCCTTTCTTCTTAATTTCAGTTATTTTAAAAATTGTTATTTGTTCCACGTTCCACTCAAAGATGGAGTTGCCCTTTGATGTCTTGTCGACATTGGGCATCACACTCCAAGAGTGGAACGTGTTGAACGTCTTTGCCCCCCAGTATTTAGAGTCAACGCTGGGGGATGGCGATTTATCAAATGAAGTTAAGATTATTATATTAAAGGTAATCATTTTAATCAAGTTATATTATTTACAATCTTAATATTAGGTTTAATTATTTTTTAATTACTACTTTTAGGTGTTAAGTTTTTTGCTAATTTGCTTACTATTATATCTTACTTTAATAGAAATATGGCATATTAATTATATATAAATTTACGGTTAATTACTATTACATCAAATAAATATTTCCAACGTCGTTATTTTTACATACTCATTAATAAATTTTCATACTGTAATTTTTACATGCACATAAATTCACTATTATTTTAACTTAGGTACTTTTTGTTTTCACACTACTTTTTTTTTTCACTATATCTTTTTGTTTTTTAGAGCCGTTTGAGATCTTTACACCAGCAGGGGATAGTCTGGGTGTCGCAGATATCGACGTGCGCGGCGGAGGGGTCAAGTGTTGGCAGTGTGGTTGTCGACACCCCCAGCCTGCTCGTCGGGTTGAGTGGCGTGATTCTCATATTGTTTGCTCTGAGGATGGGTAAGTTTTCACTTTTTATTGTGCGATAGTACCTTTTATGATAAAATCTTAAAACTAAACAAATAATTCAAATATTTTACTATATGTCACTTTATTTTGGTAAAAACTGCTAAACAATACTTTTGTTTATCAGTTTTTTCCATACTTTATTTTAGACAAAAAAAATCGTTTTTTCTTTCCAAAACTTTAATTTTTAGAGCAATCTTTTAGTAGTACTTTATTTTGGATAGTAAGAACGATTTTTTGATTATAGAGTAGTTTCGCTAAATAATTTTAAATTGCGTAATTCGATGTTATTTTTTTCTACAGACTTTTTATTTTTGTTTTTATGCCTCTTAATTATTTCAAGAAAAGAATAAAGCTTTTTTGACAGTAATAAAATCGAGAAATTTATACCTGTAAATGTATTTCTGTTTGTTTGTTGTCCCTCTTTTGTCTATTTTCTCTTATTCTTTTGTATAGACTTTTTCTTTTATTTTTCCTTCGTCGAGTGTGTTGGAGTATTGATATTTTGTCCTTGTTTTTTATTTTCTTAACTATTGACAGCAGTTTTTTCATGTTTCTGTTACTCCCGACTTGGAATTTTGTAGGGCTAGTTGTGCTTCCAATTTGTGTTTTGTTTGATAACCATTTTTCCAGGATTGTAGGATTATTTCTCAGGTTTTCTTCTAGTAGTTCCCAACTTTTTTGAATTGTTGTTGTGTGTTGTAGTTGTAGGATGTGTAGTACTTCGTTTAAAAGCAAGCTTCTAGATAGGTCTTTTTTCATGTTGACTGTTTCTAAAAATCCTCGTTCATTGTAATCTACATAGGGTATTTCAGTTTGTCCTTGGAGGTGTAGTAATTCTTCTTTATATTTTTGCCTGTAGTTGTTAATCAATCTTTGTTTTTTGTCTTCTATTGACATATTTTCCAGAAATTTACATATACTTTCTATGTTTTGTTGTGGGTTATTTAAGTATTCATCAGGTTCAGGTGTGTAGGTTTCCTCTTCGTTGAAAATGTAGTCTTGAATTTCTTCCTTGGGAATATTGTTGTAGGTGATATAGGCTTCTTCACCACCGTCGGCATATGCCCAGGTAACTGTTGTTTTGTTGTAAATTCTAGGTTTGTTAGACTTCATTAGTTCTTTAATGATTTTCATTCTGAAGTATTCCATGTGTTCTTGCCCAAAATCAATTTCTTTTTCAAGAGCTGCATAATATCCGTACATACAGGTAAAAACGCCACAATCAAAACCGTTGTTTTGTTGTGGTATGTTTGTTAGTTGTATTATTTGAGCGTTTTTGATGTATCCTATGTGTTCTAGATATTTTGCTATATCTTCTAGCATATCTTCTTGGTTGCTGGTACACTTGATGAGGGAGTTGTAGTGGTAAATGGTGTTAGTTTTTCTTTCTACTACACATAGTGTCCAATGTTCTTGTTGATGTAGAGGAATGATGGCCTTGTTTGTCTCACTTAACCAATGTTTTACTACTTTTTTTCTCATTATATTATCGTAGTTAAATCGAGGATCTTTTATTTTTTCTCCAAAATAGGTAGATGGCATAGCTATGTTTTTCCCAGAAGTTACTTCAATCAGAAAGGCATTTACTATTTCACCTGAGAGTTTCCCTTCAAATTTTACTATCCATCCTTTCAAGGTCTGCCTGGCAAATTTCTACTTTATTTATAAGTGTTTTGTGAAAATAAGTTTCATTCCCTTTTTCTTGTAAATAGATATCTCTGTCAGTATTTAAATATTCTAAAGGATCTGAGCTGTGGACAGTTGTCCAGTTGAACGTGATGTCTTTGCCGTAATTTGATTTTTGGATATAGTTGGAGCACCCTTTTAGCATATTTGCCGGCCCATAATTGCCTGGGGAGAAGCTGTCCTCCAACTCCTTATCCGGAGAACAAAAATTTGATAAGTATTTTGATGTAAAATTTCTTTCTCTAACCTTATTAGTAGGGAAGTATATTTTCTTTTTTGTGATGTTATAATCAAACTTCCTGTACAAGGTTTTTTCTCCGGAAGGTGGACACTCACGCTCTATGAGAGGTTGGTTAGGTCTCTGTCCAGAGGGCACAATTAGTATTGGTGGGTCCTGTTTCCCTTCGCTTGTGGAGTGTTCCATCTAAAATAATAAATTTTAATTAGATATTTTATTTTGTTCTCTTTTTATTATTACGGCTAAAGTTTAGTTTGTTCAATATATTTTATTACATTTACAGCTCAGATTTCTTTCTAATATTCGAATATAGTACTTTAGACTTTTCAAGAGTTTTTATGTATTTTTTGGTTGTTTTGCATTAAGTGTGTTAAACAATTCACAGATTTTCTTCCAATTTATTTAAAATTGCGCAAAGTTTTTTTCATGATTGTTTACACACCATGCCTATGATTTTGTAATTTTTAAGTTTGTAGTGTTTTCCCTAAGACAAGTCTTGGGGGCTATTTATTGCTACTAATTGATACTCAGTGCTGGTGGCAGCTTCTTGTGGTCGGCAGATTAAGCAATTTGCAAAATTTCTTAAGTCTCTTGCTGAGCAAGGACACCATCTAAGTTTTTTATCTGCCCCCACAAAGAAGTTGCTAAAACACGAGTAAGCAATTATGATAGCATTAAAGCCCCCAAAGCTTATCCAGATAAAAATACTCCAACCGTAAGTAATCACAAAATCATAGATCATTCCAAAAATATCCGAAAAACTCTTGGTAAGAATAAAGTACTCTGATAAGATTTCTGCCGTTATGATAAAATTAGTAATTAATGCTTTATCCTTACTATAAATACTACACTGTTCATTGCATTCATAATACATTTGTTCCGTTAGTTCAGTCTTACTCCCTCCGAAAAAGTAAAAGTGGTAGTCGCATGTCCTGACAGTATCACTAATGCAATCTAATGATTCGTATTTAATTTCAGGCCAAAGACAATAAATAGAGCTTGCAATAGTAGTAGTTTTAGGACAGACCATGTTAGGGGGGAAAGTTGGGGAGAAAAATATTCTGTTCTTTTTTAATTGCCATAGTGGCATGATGCCAAACTTCATGGCTTCATAACGGTAACCATAACCTTTGTCCTCTGTAAATAATAAAAGCCTTTCTTTATGAAAAATTGCACTTTTAATATCATGTGGACCGATAAGGTCCTGGCAACCGTGGAATAGGGCGGGGCTAAATTGTCTAGAGTCGTCGCCCAAGGGGATTATGTTCATTAAATAATTATTTAGCAAATTTAATTCTTGGGTAATTCTCAGATTTAGTTTTTTCTTAAGTTCTGTATCACTTTTACTATTAAGCACTACATAAATTCTTTTCACCTTTAGGGTGAAAACCTGTTCTGATATGCTTAACTCTTTTTTAAATTTTATGAAATTATAGATACTTACTCCTCGTTGGATATCAGTCATTGCGTCTAAAAATACTTCTGTTTCTTTACCTTGTTTTTTGTTGAGCCCTTTCTAGTTCTGCTATTTTGTCAATTAGAGTTTTTACCTCTTGAGTACTTTCACCTTGTGCCTTAATCATATCTTCCAATGATTTTTTAAGTTCAGCTATTTCAATGTCTTTATCTGAGTTGTTGTTTTCTTCACCAGGTTTTGGTTGTTTTGTCCGCCAGGAACTTGGACATCCATGCCACTAAGTGCGTTGCTAGTTTGTCTTTTATTTACTAGATGTTTTATTATTTCTTCTTTACTACTTACTTCAGCTAGTAACCTAACATTTTCCAAACTTGAATCTGTATTTTCTTTATTTATTTTTTCGAAACAAATAGTTAAGGCTTTCAACTCTTCCATTTTACCTTCCAGTTCTGATGTTTTAGCCTCTAAATCGTTTTTATGTTTATCCCTATCTTTTTCAGTTTGTCTTATAATGTCTTTATTCTTGGCTTCCTCATTTTCTAGCTCTTTTACTGCATCCTTACTTTCACGTAAATCGTTAAGTGCTTTCCTAAGATTTTCTGTAACTTTCTGTATTTCTTTTTCTAAGTTTGTCCTTAGTTCCTCTATATCTTTTTTATACTTCTCTTCCATTTCCTCTTTTTGTCTAAACAAAGTGTCATATTCTCTCTCTTTAATATCCAACTCATTTTTACTCTTTTTTTCACTGTTTTTTAGTTCGTCCACTCTTTCCCTCAACCTTTCTATTTCTTTATTAATATCATTTTCCTTATTTTTTTCTCTTTCCATTTCTGTAATTCTATCGTCTAGTTCGTCTCTTTTCTTTTCAGCTTTTTCTTTTTCTAGTTTCAGTTTACTATGTTTGTCAGTCAGTTTGTCAAAATTTTCTTTTAACCTATTCTTTTGTCTTTTTAGTAGTGCTATCTCTTTATCTTTACCCTCTATTTCGCCCAAGTAATGAGATACATCAAATTCGAACCATGCTATTTGTTCTTTTAGCCTACTTATAGCTGATTCATGAATTTTTATTTGTTTATCTGATTCATATTTTCCTCTACTTAATGTATTATAGTTTTCGTTCAACCCATTATAATTCCTATTTGCTACTTCTAATTTAAATGTCTCCGCGACCAGATCAGTTTCAGCTTTACTTTTTAAATTTTCCAAATTATTTATTTTACCTCTTAGTTCTATAACTTTTGATTGAGCTTCGTCTCTTTCTTTTTCTGAATTTTGCTTACCTGTTGTTTCTGTTTCTAGTTGGTTCTCTAAACTAATTTTTAGATTACCAATTCTTACTATTTCATTATCTTTTTCGGTTACCTGGGATTTGAAAGTGTCTCTTTGCTTTTTTGTTACATCTAATTCTTCGTTAACTAATTTTAGATCGTTATCTTTACTAGTTAACTGCTGTTTATATTCATCTCTAGCGTCTATGACCGTTTGTAGATTGTTTTCTAGGTCCTGGCTTTTAGCAATATATGGCGTGGCCAAATTTAATTGACTCTGTATTTCTGTTACCTGATCTGGTAAGGTTTCTATTTTTTTATTTTCTTCCGTTAAATTTATTATAGTTCCCTCAGCCTCCCTTAAGTTTTGTTCGAGGTTAATATGGTCTGGATTATAGCAGTTACCAGTATGATCTTCTAGTTTTACCTGTAGTAAATTATTTTGATCTGTTAACCTGTTTTGGGGGGCTTGAGTTCCTACTGTGCTGGGAGGCGTAACTGTGTCTCCTGTATTACCTGTATTATCTGGTGTATCAGAGGTTGGTGTATCAATGTTTTCATTTTTTACCTGGTTGTTAAGGTTTTCTGATTCATTAGGGACATTATCCACATTTTCATTAGATTGATCTAATTCTTGTTTAAAATTGTTTACCTGTAGTGTGGGTGTGACGTTATTCACTTGATCCATATTTTCGCTACTGTTTTCTATTGGGGGATCATTATTATTCTGTAATTCATTTAAATCTAAAGTGTTTTCCTCATCCTGTACATTATCTGAGGTATCATTATCCATGTTTCCCTGTTGGTCGTTAGTTACAGGAGGTCTGCTAGTTCCAGCGTACCTATCTTTAAACCATTCTTTAAAAATGTCGTCGGGCATGGCAGTCATACCCAATATTTCACATACCTTTTTTATTACCTTTGCTTTAAGTAGATTTTTCCTGTAGGTAGTGGGTATGTCCCACTTTGCTTTAAGAATAAGATTTCCTAATTGTCCTTTTTCTTTTACCTGGTCGATGGAACTGTAGACTTGGATACTGATTATTCTTTGATCCTCTATTGACCTATCTCTGTATAAAGTGGGAACTTCTTGGTCATAAATAATGTCATAGACTCGGAGCATTGGTAAAAGGGGATATTCCATGCGTGGTCTTTTAGTAACAGGATCATTTTGATTGTCATTATCGGGTCGAGGTCTTTTAGTAGGAAAATGAATAGGTGTGTCTGTGTTAGTATGATCATTATTTGCTTGTCGTTTTTTGCGAGCTGATTGTTCATTAGATGTTCCTTCTGATTTAGTTATCATATCGTCTAATTCTATTATTAAGTTTTCTAAATTTGCTAAGTGACATTTTACTGTTCCTTCTTCTATCCTGTTCAATGTTTTGTCTAAGTTTAAATATCCTATGGCTATATCCCTTACTGCCTCAGGTGCATCCCTGCTTGTTTGTCCGAAAAATATCTCCAGTTTCCTAGCCCATCCTACATTTACTTCTTCTGAGAAAATTTTCTTTAGCAATTTACCCCCAAGAATATCTAGGCTAAGGGTGACATTATTGGCATAGTAGGAGTTATATTTTAGGACTGGAAGGAAATGGCTTTCGGAAAGATACCTTTTTTGATTCTCCTGTAAAGCTTCATTTCCTCTCATCAAAATGGTTAGCACAAGTAGGAGGGAATACATTCCTAAAATGATTTTTAATTGTTTTATTTTAAGGAAACATCTTTTTAGAACTTTCAGCTTACAAAAATTTTAGTTTTTGTTATCATCATAAAATTTTTTAAATTGTTGTGTAGCAATTTGGTGTGGATTAAAATCTTCCTGAGTTAATCTAAAAAGATAATCTGCCCATATATGGTTATATTCTCTTTTTAGATGTAATCCATTATCGTTTCCGTCTAGGATATATTTAAGAATTATACGCTGAGCCTTTTTGTTCGTACAAAGATTTTTAAATGAGAACTCAAAGTTTTTCTTTGTCAATTTCTTAATTAGATCCATGTCGTTAACGAAAATGTCCTTTAATTTTAATCTTGCAATGAAGTAATTTAATAAGTGTTTTATGCTTATTACATTAACTATTTGGATTCCTTTTATTGTGAATTCTTTTTGTATTTTAATTTGTTGTGTGTTAATTTCATCTTGTGTTATTTTATGATCTTGTCTAATGTGTTTTTGGTTTTGACAGCACGTGAATATAAATCGAGGTCAAGTGGGCAAGATAATAATTTTCCCTGATAGTTCTTCTCCAGATACGCCTATGGCTTTATATTGATTAATAATGAAATTGATTAGGGAGGTCATATCTGTATAATATCTACTTTGTTTTGACTCATCAAATGCAGAATTGGTCATGGGATTACAATGTTCAAATCGTGTTCTATTAGAGAAAAGACTATTGCCAGTAAGATTAATATATACTTTCGAGTCCCTGGTCAAATTTTCCCTAAAATTTGTGAAAAAGTCTTTTTTCTGTTGTATTTTTTCTGGCCTGTATGTGTTGAGATATAAGTATTGTACATTTGTTAAAAAGAAGTATACAAAGTTCATTTCTACTAACCTATTTTTTATTCTGTTAAGATAAGACCCACCTAATATTATGTGTCCCATTTTCTTGAATTCTTATGTCTGTCCCAGAACTGAAAAATATATTTTAATCTTTGCTGAGTTTTTAATAGATATTATGTATAATTTATTGTTTTATTCAGGGGTTTCATTCTCTACTATGATATTAACTGCCATATTTAGTTTCAGTGTTGTCTAAGAAGCAATTGGAGAAGCTGTGTAGGTGGGTCATTGACATGTTTTTTAACTACGTCGTGGCCTGCCTACGCGGCGTGGAGAGGTGAGGCGGCAGTCGTGGAGGAGCCCGATGATGCTGAGGTGGGGCGGTGTACTGTCATGTAGTTATTAAGTAAGTTTTTTCTTAAATTTTATATCTGAGTCTATAATTTTGTGGATAAGTCCCTGTATTTTATTTGGTGTTTTTACAAAACAGAAAAATAGTTACTTTCTCTTTATTTCTCGATTTTTACTTTTCATTTCATTATTTTTAGTTTTTTGTTAATAAAGTATTTTGTTATTTTTTTCGTTTTTTATAAATTTCTTTTTTTTAGTTTTTTGTATTAATTTTTCTTTTTTAATTTTAGATTGTTTGATGGATTCTTTATAGGATCCCATGTTGTTTTTATTCTCCACCGTTTTATCTGGGATGTTTTTTCTCTGCTCTCAGTTGATCGGTGAGTTTAGCTTAGTTAAGTTTTTAGTGAGAAAAAATGGCTAATGAGTCGATGTTTTATGAATACGATTATGATAATATGTTCCAAGGGGTTAGTGATCTCCCTTGGGACCTCTATTATTGTAATTTTAGTTCCGTGAAAGAAATTATTTGTGGGTAATGTTTTTCTAAATTATTTTAATTTCTTTCTGATTGATTGGATATTTTTTATCTGTGGGTAGGGTTTTTCTAAGTTATTTTGGTTTTCTTTCTGATTGATTTGATATTTTTATGTTTTATTTATTTTTGGTTTTAATTATTTTCTTATTATTTTATTTATTTTAGATCGTGTGTTCCTCCTAATGTTTCTGATTTGTCTGCCAAATCGTTGAGTGACTCGCATGCGAACGAGGTTCTGTTGGGTTTGTTTACCACTTTAGTCCCGCCGGCTAATCTAGGATTTGTGCTGGCGGGTTGTATGGTGTCTCTATGGTTTTTGGCTGCTTTTTTGGTAAGTAATTTTTTATGGCTTAGTTGGGGATGTAAAATGCTCTTTCGTGCTTATGAGCGTCCCCAGGGGGTTAGTTTACTACTTTGTGCTCTGTCACAGGCTAGCTACTTCCTTAATTTTTTAGTGAGCATAGTTAACTAGTTGCGGGATTTTTTAAACTACTTGTAAGCCTCTGTCCAGGGTAAGAACCCCTCACTTGTGTTGGGCATAGTTATTTTTCCCTAAAAACTTTTCGGAAAGTCACTTGGCCAAGTATAACTTATTTTGTTTTGAAAATGTTGTGCCTTTTTTACTTCCTTGTTTTGCAGTTATAACCTTTTTATTTTCGGCTTTTATTTTATTTTGCCTTTTATTTTATATATTTATTTTATTTATTTGGAGGAATTATGATCTTTTA
Source organism: Acartia tonsa (assembly GCF_053477335.1). NCBI lineage: Eukaryota > Metazoa > Arthropoda > Copepoda > Calanoida > Acartiidae > Acartia > Acartia tonsa. Next base: position 31,835,095 of record NC_137261.1, read on the forward strand.
TGTTTTTTTGTTATCCCCCTCTAAAAAAAAATTTCTGTTTTTTAGAGTGTTATTTATTTTTGGGTGGGTTGGGGTTTGGGTTACTTTGTTTAATTATTTCTTAGATTTTTATTGGTTCTTATTGTTCAATAAGTTTATTTTTAGTTGTATTTATTCTCTCTTTTGTCCTTTGTGTACAGAGAAAAAGGGGTAAAATTTCCCTATTTTTGGTTTTTAGGAGGTTTATTTGTGAGTTCTAATTTTAGTTCTTTTGTGTTTTGTGCGCGCATTGCTTTGCGCGCCTAAAAATTAGTTTATAAATTGAATCATTTGGTTTTATTTATTATTCGTGTTTTGTTTTTTGGAGAAAAATGTCTGAATTAGAAGAGATAGAAAGAAGGCTTTCTAAGTATTCTTTCGATGAGGCTTCTGAGCGTTGGGAAGATCTTAGAGAGTGCATCTCCTTTCTAAGAACGCGTTTTGATGAGAAAATTTTGAGTTCTGACCGTAAAGAAATGGATGCAGCTTACATTTCTGATTATTCTGCCCGTTTAGCCTGTCTGTTCAACAAGTTTATGATCGTTAGCCCCATTTTAGGCGAGGATTATAGTGATTTTGTTAACAAGATGAGTCATTCTGAATGAGTATAAAACTTTAAATGCAGAATTTATTAATAATTTTGTGTAGTTAGTGTATTGCTAAATAAATGGTTTGAGCTGATTTATTTTCTTATTTATTTGGTTAAAATTATTTTAAGGTTATCTTTTTTATTTATTTTGTGTTTGATATTTAATCTATATTTTTTGTGGTTTTTTGTTTAGTATTTGTTGATTTTTTAGTTGTAGTTTATTTTCCGCGCTCTTTTTATTTTCTTTGTTATTGGTTGCGCGCGATTTGGTGTAGTATTTATTGTTTTTAAATGTTTATTTTTAGTAGATGGGGGTGTTAATTTAAAAGAGGTGATTAGATTTTATTTTTACCTGTGTTTTGGTTTTAGTTGTATTTGTGGTATTGTTTTGGAAAGTCTAGATATGAGTTCTACCTTCGAGTTTGGCTCACTTTGTTCTAATTATGAATATGAAGTTGGTTGCTGGATTTCGAATATAGAAAAAGGATTTTATGCTGATAAGTGCTCTGATGATGAGAAATTCCGTCCGATGGAGCTTTTTGATGTTTTGAAGATGATTGTGAATTATAGGCCTAAACCATTCGAAGATTTGTTTATCGTAAAAGGAAGACTGCTGTCTTTGACTATCGTGTTGCGTGGATATGTGCGAAAAATTCGGGAGAAGACAAATTGTTCCATCTGCACAACTGTTTGTGAAGCGTGCTTCCTATTTGATTAGATTTTATTTAAATTACTCAATATTTATTTTAGTTTGGTTCATTTGTATTATTTTATTTTGTTGTTTAATAAATTAATTATTTCAATTATTTAATTAGTTTTTGGTTTATTATGTTTAGTGTTTTTTATTTATGGTTATTTATTATTTATGCTTTGCCTGTTTTGGAAATAGTTTTCCTTGTTTTTTAATTATGGTTTTGTGCGCTTTTCTTCTGAGGGAAGAGAGTTTTTATTGAGGGAGAGAAGAAAAAAGGGGGTGGGGGTGTTATGTATTTATACTCAGAGTATTTAACTATTATCGGACTTTTTATTCCATGATTTGCTCTTCGGTTTGCCGTTTATTATTGGTTTTACGAAGTATTTTAAGAGAAAATTTGAGTGCTTGCGTGTGTGTGCGGCGGTGTCAATGTGAGCGTGTGTGTGTTTAACTGTATTATTTGTACTTTTTTCTCCCAGCTAGCTGGCGAGTGTGTGCATGTAGCCTATTGGTTGGATCAGATGTGAGTGTGTTTTTTGCAAGTTGGTGCGTATGAAAATATGCAAGTTGTTGATTTTAACTTTCAATTTTATTTATTATGTTATTTTCGCTACTTTATGAGTATTATTTTCCTTGATTTTGATATACACATAAAAATAAATTATATTAACAAAATTTGGGTGAATATTTATATTTTAATCCTGATTAAAAATACGATTACATACAATATAAATCAATTTTCATATTAATTATTTTCCATTTATGCATCTACTAATGCTTATAATGAACTGTTTAATGTTTTATTTGACATATTAATGAAATTTTTAATTTACATAAAAACGGGCATAAGTATTAATATTATCTATGTGATTTGTTTCTTTCAATTCAGCCTCTGGGTGGGTATCGATCAAATTCCTCCCATAGGTCTCGGACACGGTAGAAATAACTATCCGTGTCCTCGGCCTGACGTATCATTTTTTCTATGGCTTGTTGGTGTTTTTCATATTTTTGTGTTTTTATTATCTCATATAAGGACTTTAACTCCCCTGCCCGTCTCATGGCCTTTGCTAATCTGGCCCTTAGGATCTTATTAGTGGCCCAGACTAGCATAGTCTGAAGATCTTCTATGCAATAATTGATGAATAGCAAGTATAGGTCAACATATTGGCGAGCCATATCACTAGTCATATTATAGCAAAGATGGACTGAGAGGGGCCTGGAAGGTATCATCCTATTAAGATAATAAAAACAGTTGCATCGATAGGGATTCATATTGAGAATATGACTTTTCTGAAAATTGATTATTACTGCATGTTATTAATATTTTCCCATTAATTATTAATATAGAAGTTTATTACATTTTTTGTAAAATAAATATTTAAAGAAAGACTAGGCGGCGGACGTTATTTCCTCAGATTATAAAATCTTGCCTTAGTCTGATTTTGTTGTAGTTATTAAATATAAGAAACTTCTATTTTTACTACTATATATCTTAATAATTAATAGACTATAATGTTGTAACACTATGTTTAAAAGGTTTTGACTAACTGAACCCTTTGTTGCTTGGTTTTCAGGTCTTTGAACTCACAAAGTACCTAGTTTTCAGGAATGTGGGAATGTAGAAAAAAAATTATTTTCTTGTTTTCTTTTAATGTGTCATTTTCTCTTTTTAAAGTTAAATATATTTTATTTTGTGTAAAAATTAGTTTAATTTATAGTTTATTTTTTTCTATATTCCTTCATTCCTGTATTCGCTTGGTCTTATACCATTTTATGTTTATGATATTTTACAGGAGTGTTTTTTACTCGCTTTCTCTTTTACTAGGACAGGGAGAGATATTTTTTAATGTTTTATTATGTTCTAATTTCTTTATTTTGTTTTCAGGTGATGGTGTCCTGGAGTGCTATGAGCCTGTTTTTGACTAAACGCCGTTTGTTGCGTCAAATCGCCATTCTTAATAAGCAAATTGGTGATATGGTTGTAGAGCATCGTGGTACTATTCAGCGCCTGTCTCATAAGAATGATTTGCTAAGAGGCCGTTTAAATTTCTTAGCGCTTAGGTACCATGATGCTCTACTGGAGCTTAACGAGTGGCCCCTGCACCTCCGAGAGATAAATGAAAATCGGTTTATTGGTGCTGATGCAGGGAATTATGGACCATTTTCCTCGCGCTTGGCAGTTATGGAGAACAGAGGACGTGAAGTTGCCGAGCCCGTGTACGCCTGCTTGGACTTTTCGGGCTCGGCCGCTGGTGTGGCGGTGACCGGTCTTGTTACCGCCGCCCAGCAGGGAGATGAGGAGAGTGGGATGCTTGAGAGTGTCTCCATAGTTGAAGTCAAGGAATTCGATCGGGTAAGTTTATTATTTTACTTTATATTGTCTCATAGTTTTTAATTAGCTAATTATGTTTCTTTTGGTAATTTTTTAAGATATTTGTTCATTTTACTTATTTCATTAAATCTTTCAATATCCTCAATGGTGACTAAAGTGTCGTGCTATTTTGGGGGGTAATTGATAATTTCCAATCAATTCAGTTTTTATAACCTTTATTTGGGTAGGATTTATTCTCGCTATAGCCGTTGTCACAATATTTTCTATTATGATAAGTGTTTTTCCCACATGTCATACTTTGTAAATATATAGGTCAAATAGTGGTTTGTTTTTATGAAATACGTGTCCTTTTTGAGCGTTTTTTTTAAGTATTACAAATTGATTGACTTTTATTTAATGTGGGTATCTAAATTTATTTAACTTTTCAATTTTCTTTTCTTGTCTTTTTATAATTATTTCTCTTGTTTCGTCATGTAGACTTTTAAATGGTTTTTGAAATTCTTCAAATCTTGTTTCTAATGATTTTTCATCAAAACTAAACTGAGGCTTAAATAAATCGTCTGTTTTTGTTATTCCTCCCTCGAAGCCGTACAAACTCAACCAGTGGAGGTTGTACGGTGAGAGGGATGTTCCAATTAGTTTCATTGTATTTACTATATGGATTTGTGTGCTTAGAGCAGTTTTGATCTTTATACTTCCTGCATGGGCCCTAGCTATTCTTATTAAGTTTTGGACGATTTTTATGCAGTTCTCTATATTTCCGCGACTTGCGGATTTATAGGGAGCCGAATCTAAAAATCTAGCTCCTAATTGTCTCAATAGTTCTGTATTTCTTTTGTTTTTAAGATTTGTACCGTTATCACACCATATAAATCTAACTTGTCCATGAATCATAATATAATTAGCTAGGCCCATTTCTACACTTTTTTGTTTAAGATTTGGTTGGAAGTATAAAGTCAGATATTGCGTTGCCACATCCATCGCAACTAAAATTCCTGCGATATTTTCTAATTTCATATCTTTATTTTCATTTAGTCGCTTTGGAAATTCTAAAATGTCAATAGTAACAATGTTATTCCTGTAGAAATTCGCTCTTGTTATTGACGTTTGTTTTTCTAATTTCATATGATTTGCCTTGCTTTTCAGGCAGGTGAAACATAATGATATTTGAGCTGTTATTATTTCAAATAACTTTGCTTTGTGTTTTACATAGTAAATTGTTTTTATATTGTCATATACTTTTTGAATTCCACTATGTATCATATCAGCATGCGTTAGTGCTGTAATATATCCATAAAGTTTAAAAGGCAAAATTAGTTTATTGTTATAGTATTTTAAAGAGAATGGGTAAACATCGTTACTCAGGCCTTCATTTATTTGTAACATTATGAAAGTGGATTTATTGAATACCCTAAGTCTTTCAAAAGTTGCATTTGCGTTAGGCCTTAAAATAATGCTGTCATTTTCCTCATCCTCTATATGACTGGGAAATTCATTTTCATTTTCTTTAGGGTTTTCTTGTTTTACTAATTGATCTAAGTAATTTTCTATTATTTCTTTTCGCATGATTTCCCATTCTTCCCTGTTTGGTTTTTTATTTAATCTGTTTTCTAAAGATCTTAAACTTTTTGCAAGTACTGGTTGGTTTGAACTATGTAATATTGAATTTAGGTCATCATAATTTATAATGTTGTTATCGAAAGTATTTTCTAAGCTGGGGGAAAGTGTACTTTTATTCTTACTTTCTCCCTCACTTGGTAATTTATTGTCTGGTGTTTTAAAGTTACTTTCTATTTTGTCCGTTTCAGGTTTTTTAGAAAGTTTATCTTCATTTTCAGGGATTAAGGGATCATTAATTTCATTGTTTTTATTTTCTGTTATTATTATCTCGTTATTTTCACTAACTGTTTTTGCTGATAATTGTTTTCTTTCAATTTCCTTAGGAATTTGATTTGTAGTATTTCTTTTCGGAATATTTACTACAGTTTTGTTTTCTTTAGTATTATTAATTATGTCAGTAATAATATGTTGCGGAGTGGGGAATTGTACCTTTATAGGTTTTTTGATCGGAGTTTTTTCTGGCATTATGCTTATCACTTTTTCCTTAACGGCCTTCCCTATTTTTTCCAACTTCTCATATTTTTTAATGGCTTTGTCTGCCACTTTCCTAGTTATGGCTTGAATATCTACTTGATTATTTTTATTTTCAAACCCTTCTCGGTCACGAGCAATGGGTGTGGGTTCGTAGATTTCAAAATCTTTGCCTATATATACTGGTTTTATATTGTCTATTAAGAAATTTAATCTTTGTTTTTGTTCGGGCAGGAGCCGTGAAACAAAGTCAGCAAGTTGCTCTTTTGTTGATATACTTAAAAATGAAATATATCGTCCTACCCAAAATAGTATTTTTTGACTTATCCAGTCTAGTTTTGACTTTCTATTTTCTATTTTAGTATTTTTTAATATTTTAAAACAAGCCATGTTGTCAGTTAATACTAAAGTTTTTACTGGTTTTATGTCTGTTTCGAAAAAAGTCAGTCCTTCAAATATAGATAAAATTTCTAAGTAAACAATGCCTGTCTGCTCCATGACATTGGGAGCGACTGTTTTTGAGAAAAATCCTAAAATTTTCCCCCTATTTTTTATATCATTGGTGCCTTTTCTCATAGATTCTTCTACTAGAGAATAAATTTCTTTATCACTTATATCTAGATTTTTGTCTACTTTTTTATAGATTTTGTCGTTTATTTTAACATCTTCTTTTGAGCCAATATAATAATATATCCCATTATAATGTATTATATTTATTTCAGATGGCTCTGTCTGAAAAAATCGTCTGTGAAGATCTTGGTCAATAAACTTCCCATCTTTGCATGACTGGTAAGTTAATTTTATTTTTCTCTTAGTAAATGTCGAAAACGACATAAATAGGAACATTTGATAAAAAGGACAATCCGGTGGAAATGCCCCAGCCCGTAAAGTATTCATTCTCTCTACAAATAATTTATTTTTTTGTAATTTATCTAATTCTACATTTTCTTCTGTTGTTTCGAGAAGATAGGCCAATTCAACATTCATTGTATAGTGTATAGAAAAATTTGTTTTCCATTTCTCAAATTCTTCATTCTTGTCAATGTTTAAAAAATTAGATATTTTATGAAACAATGATAAATAATCTTCATCTTGGTGTATTATTCCAATTTCATCTGAATTATTTAAATATTCCTTTATTTTTTCTGGCATTTCTAAAAAGGGGGGAAGATTAACTGGTATTAAATCCCTTATTTTATATCCTATTAAACATGCACCGATTGCGTTCTTAGACGCATCGGTATAAAGCAGTTGTACATCACAAACGATGGCTGCGTCATTGCTAAGGGAATCTTCAAAAAAAATCTTTTTTATCCTTTGGAAATTAAACTCCGCTTCCATATCCCAATTAAAGTTTCTTACTTGTTTATATAAGGCGTTTATATGTCCATGTATAGTTAGGGATAGAAGGCTTCTGTAATATTGAAGGTTTCCTAGGAAACTTTGAAGGTCTTTTAAATTTTTTGGTCTGTCTATTTTGGCTATGAATTTCCTTTTTTTATCGGGGATTACAATTTACCTTCTCCTATGTCATATCCAAGAACAGTTACTTTTTCTTTGCTTAAGTCTACTATGAATTTACACTTATCCAAATTTAACTTAAGATTAAGTCTATTTAATCTGCTTAGTAGTATATCTAGTTTGGCTAGATGATCCTCAATGCTCTCTTCTTTCCATGAGAACATTGAGAGATCATCAAACCAAACTAGAAGTAATTCAATAATCTCTTGTAAACCCATCTTATTTATATGGATATTTGACAATATGTAGTGTAAAAGTAAACTAGGGGTTCCGGCATATCCGCTTATGGCACGTTTGAAGCGAAAACACCCAAAACTGGTCACTATGTTGCTTACACCACTTTCCAAAACTTTATCTGATAATCTTAAGTTATAAAAAGCGTTTTTAATGTCTACAAAAGTGCCATATCGGACATGGGGTAAAATGGATTTAAGTGTCTGCATGGGGTCCATTGTTATACTAGATACATTATAGGGGATACTTTCATTAACTTGTCTAGCATCTATAATTATACGTGGGGGAGCTTGTCGGTCTTTCCTCCCTGTAACGAATACTGGAGAGCCAAATTGTTGGTCTGGGGGAGACCACTCAATTATATCCATTTTAATGCAAAGGTCTATAAAGTATCTTAAATGAAGGGTATCGACTAGGGTTAAATTATAAACTTTGGTATTATGGTTAAAGTTTTTTGGGCAGGGAAAATCCATTTCTACATTTGAAGCCCCTATATCAAAATTATGACTAGCACCTGAGTTATACTTTAGTAATAACTCAGCTACTTTTTGTTTGTGATTTTCATTTGATATATAATCTAATTTTGCCTTAATCTCATCTTGTTAATGGCGGAGGTGGGAGTGGAGCGGTTATTTCCATTCCTTCTTTATTATTTATAAACTTATCTTCTACATCTTCTAAGCAGAGTGCGCTATTATTATCTACTGAACATACATTATTTATTCTAATATTTGTTTGAATACTTTTATATATTTGGTCCTTTTCAAATATAATAGTCTTAGGCTGGGGTTTTTTCAATTTTTTCGTTTTATTTCGAATGGGAAACTATCTGCTAGTTTGGTTAAATGATTGGCTAAATAATTATTTTTCATGTAGTATTGTAGGATAATAAGAACAGCTGAAACTATAGAACGAAAATTCATTTGTACTACTAGTTCTTTAGATTGCTCATTATTTTGATTTTTTTCGTCCATTGTCTCAACCTTTCTTATAGATCCTATCTTGCTTTTTTTAAATCCTTTAATTTTATTAATTGGTTCTTTTTTATTTTCAGGTGTGTAAGGGATTAATCCAAGTAAGAGATCTCCACTCTTCAAAACAAGATCCTTTTCCCCTACATTTTTAATAGTGACGCCAATTTTTACATTATTTTTGCGATCGATTTTGTAAATCTTGTAATTAATTTGAATGTTGTTGTGGTTGCTATGATGAGGTAGGTAGAGTTTTTCTTGACCTTTATTTTTTATACTAAACATTTCCTCTTTTTCTTCCCCTTGGCTGAGTTTAATATTATTGATGTTTACACAATAAGGTATTTTAGCCTCTTTAGTTTTTTTCACCGGGTTAAGGTTTATTGTTATTTTTTCACCTATTACTTCTAATGAAATGTTCATCTTTGTCATGAACGGTCTCCCTAAAAGGCTAATATTATCCTCTTTTAGTATATGAAAGTCAAGAAAAACTTTACCCACATCGTCGAAATAGCAAGGCACCTTTTTACAGGAGTCAACTTCTATGTTGGCTCCTTCAACACTATTAAGTCGATATTGTTTTGCACTTTTTAGGAACTTGTATGTGGGGAGCAGCTGTTTAATTATGTTGGCTGATATACAGTTGACTGATGCCCCACAGTCAAGTTCCGAAATGTGCCTTTTGTTATTAATTAAGTATGGTATCTCGATTTTTTCGAGTACCGAAATATTTGATTGAATAGTCTTGATTTTTAGGCCTTCTTCAATATTATTCAAATCAAACATTTTTTCATTTTTGTTACTGATCATGCTTATCCATTCCTTCAATTTCAACTTCCCATAATTAAAACAGTATAGCATAATGCTTATACCCATTATTATCCATGGCGCAAAGTGACCGAGTGAATTAATGAGCATTATCAGTAACAGAGTACTAATTAATGTGTTTTCTTCTACTGTGTTCTTAATTTTTGATTTCATTTTATCAAATATGCTATTATTTTTTGGGTCATTGATTTCAATGTTTCCCTCTGATTTTTTGTATTGATCAATGTATTGTGTTTCAGAGTATAATGATTGGCTTAACGTGGATGAACCTACTGGAATGTTGTCGCTATGTGGTTCAATTTCTAGTGTTCCTTCGGCTAAGGTAACTATTTCTGTTTCTGTATCAGAAATTTTTTCTGTTTGTTCGTCATTTAAATTAATATTAGCAACCACATAGGCTAGTTTGTCTATTTGTTCCTTTATATTGTCTGTATTGTTATTGTCCTCAAATTCTCTAAAAATTTCGCTTAAATTAGTTAGATAATCTTTAGAATTTGTACTATATGTACTCATATTTTCATCATTAATACTGTCCTCTTTGTCTGACAGAATAGTATTATCATCATCGCTGTTGTTTATGAATTTTTCTAATTCATCTTTTATTTCTGCTCGAGTCATTTTACAGTTTTCCATTAGTAAGTCTGTCTCATCAATATAATATTTAAAAATGTCACTTGGCAAGTCTTCATTGTTTTCGTTATTATTTTCTGTGTTTAATGATTCATTATCTGGGCTATTTTCAATTTTATTTATGTCTATATTTCCGTCTTCTGATTTTTCATCAGTCTGTATTATTTGGACGTTATTGTCATCAATGTACAATGAAGGAGTTATTAATGATTCGAGACTACTTTGCCTACTATAATTAGGGGTTGACACGTTACTTGTAGTTATGGAAAACACATCATTATCATTTTCAATTTTATTTATTGAAATATTTAAAGGTTCTAATAAATTTTCCTTATTATTATCCATGTCCGAAATTTCATCATTATTTTTTATTGTTACCTCAGGCCTTTTTTGCTTTAAATCTTCAGAATTTTGTACTTCTTCAAGATTTATAGTTGTGTTGTCAAGATATTTTCCTATTTGTTTTAAATGTTTTAACTCTATTATGTTATCTATTTTAGGTTGAGGCGTTAGTTTTGTAGTTGGTTCTGTGCTGGCATTATTTTTATTTATTTGAGGTGAGTTATTTTCTTTTATATTTTCTTGGTGGCAACCGCCGGGCATTTCCCAATAAGTGTCGGACATATTTACTTTAGTTATATTAAGTTGGGCTTGTTGGGAGATGCTCGGCTGCCCTTCTAGTTTTTTTCTGGAATATTGCAATATTCCAAGGGGTGGTGCCGACGGAATAAACCGTATTTTTCGCACCTCTTGCAAGGCGTCACCCCTTTAAAGGAAGCCTGCAAGAAATACCACGCTTTAACTGCTGAAAGACTGCCACAAGTAGACCAAATACCCCAAATTTGAAGCCTTCAGCTTCTATAACAAAAAAGTTCTAGGCATTTTAAAATGACATTTTACGTACAATGGAAATTTTGAAAGAATTGCAATGCTCATGTTGAAAACTTTAAAATTAAACTACGTGGCCTAGAAACAAAATTATAAGCTTATTTTTGTCATAAATTTAGGTTTCCAGTAACTAATTATATTTTTACAATAAAAATACCCATTGTTATAGTCAAAATCATTAAAAAAAATTAAGTTTTACTTGCGTTGTACCGAATGTACTGTAGCCAATCAGAAGGCTGAATCAGCTTGACAACCAATCACAGCTAAGCTTTTATTAGTTTACCCCTTTGTTTCCGCTATGATTTTCGTTTAAAAATGCAATTTAAATCGATTTTTTTTCATAGATTTTGACTATGAAATGTGGTGTTTTTATTGTAAAAATGTAATCAGTTACAGGCAATCTAAGTTTCTAACAAAGATAAGGTTATAATTTTATGTCTAGGCAACGTAATTTAATATTGTTTTTTCTTTTATGAGCATTGGAAATCTTTCAAAAATTCCATTGTACATAAAATGCTGTTTTAAAATGCCTAGAACTTTTTTTGTTATTGAAGCTGAAGGCTTTAAATTTGGGGTATTGGGTCTTCTTGTGGCAGTCTTTCAGCAGTTAAAGCGTGTTATTTCTTGCAGGCGGCCTTTAAAGATAGGACAATTATCGGCAGCGTGGCTCTCTTGATTGCATAAAAGACATTTTAGTTGTAGTCTTATAGCTGCTTCCAACCTTTTCTTTTCAACCCAATCCCTATTCCTTTAGCGCTGATCTAGGTCAGGATGTCGCATACAATGTTCCTCAATGTGTGTATCTTTTCCACAATGAGGGCAAGGGGGGTATGTTTTCCTTACAGGCCTATAATTTTGATTTTGGACTGGTTTATTTTGGTCCTCTTTAATGTCCACTTTTTTATCTTCAGTTACAGGCATTTGTTTAACTGGTTTTGGGTTAGGCTTATTTTCCTTTTTTCCCTGTATTTGTCCTATATTTGCCTTATTTTTGGGCCTTTCTTTATTTCTCCTTTTCCTTTCAATGGCTTGGTCAAAGAAAATTTTGTTTACTGAGAACCAGTTTAGAATGACTTCAAGGTTGCAATCTGGGGTGTTGGTTGCAGTTATAAAACTTCTTTGCAAATTACTAGGGATAAGATAATTATTCACTTTTTCCCTTAGTTTACTCATTTGAGCTTCTGGTGTCTGTCCAGTCTTTTTTAGCCACGCTGCCAGGTTTATGGCGCACACGTTCGGGCGATCCTCGTCTTTCGGGGTGAACTTGTACGTGTGAAATTTTTTCTCATAATCTGACGCCGTAAGTAATTCACCTCCTATTGTTGTGATAATTTTAGTCACAAATTCAGTCCCTTTTAAATTATTCGGATCTATTTCTAATTGGTCCATTTTATTGCGGACCTCTAGACTGAAATAATGTGCCAATAGATTATTATAAGTTGAGTGTGTGAAAGGCCTTTTAAAGTCATTTATGTATGAGAAAGATCCTATGAACAATAAAGGGTTAGTAGCCTCAGAGTAGGTGTTCGGTATTTTTCCGAGCACCTTGATCTCTTTGCTGACTCTATAATGATCACACGGTCCTTTAATTAGTGATTTTGGTACAAGCTTTAATATCTTCTTTATATTTAGGTCTACGGCTGAGTTGGTTGATGTTAACAGCTGCTTAAGTTGGAGGACTTGGCTGTCTGATAGTTCTAATTGTTTTAACAGGTTAGTGTTTTTCTCAGCTTTAGTTTTATAACTGTACGAGCGTTCGTCTTCACTTGACGAGCTGCTCTCTGACGAACTACTAGACCAATAGTGTTTATCCCTTTTCTTTTTTCTGTCATTTTTCCTGTCATTGTCACTGTCTGTGCTACTATCGTCACTGCTATCTCCGTGACCTTTTCTTTCTCTTTGTTTGTTTTCTCTTTTTTTATTGCTTTTTTTATCTTTTTTGTCATTTTTGTCATTTTCGCGACGTCTGTCATTATCCTTTCCACGTTGGTCCTTGCCGTGGTTTTTGTATTTTGTGTCTTGTCTGTCATTATCTGTTGTGTCATCAGTATCACTTCTGTCATTTTTGTGATACTTTTTTGTTTTTGTCTGTCTGCCAGTTTCAGACTCACTGTCAGATGAATCACTGCTATATGTGTCATATTTTTTCTGTTGCTTTTTTGTCTTGCTAGTTCTTTTTCTTTTATAACTGCTGTCTGTGTCTGATTGGTCACTAGGATCTTTATTGTGACTTTTTTTATTTTTGACTTTTTTATCTATTTTAGTTCTCTTTTCTACGTCAGTTGCGTCATATTCAAATTCTGTGTAATCTGATGGTATGCCCTTAGCTTTTGGGTATGAGTCAATGTTATTAGGGATATTTTCTTTGATTGGTCTATTAGTTTTGTCTATAAATTCTTCCTTTATACGAGGAGGGGCTACTGGCCTACTCTCCTTGTGAACTTCAGCTTGTACAGTTATATTTTGAGTCCTATTTTTGAGCTTATTAAAAAGCGACATTGCGGTAGCGGAATTTATATTTTGACGAGACTCAGCTCTCGCAAGATATTGTATATCTCCGTCAAAATCGTTTGCACGGAGATACATTTCGCTACCGCTGGAATGTGCGTATTCTGGATTAAATGGATATTGGTTAAAGGGATGATCTTCAATATATAGATCATCCTCTAATGTTTGTATATGATCTTTAATTTTACTTGTCATTATAAATTTAATTTATTTTAGGTGTTGTTCGAGATTATGTTGCCAGAGGCTACCTTTGTCTGGGCCCTGACCTTCCTTGTACTCTATGTTGCCTTATTTATCAGATTTATTATTATGGTCTGGTTCTACTTTGAATATTTACTAGTAAGTATATTTTATATTAATTTTACATCTGTATCCTATATTACTATTGTTTTCTCGTTTGGTCCTTTTTTAGAGAATAAAATAGTAACTCCGGGGAGGTATTCACTTTTTTATCTATTTAGAAAAAATAGTTAAAAATGTGAAAATAGTGTATTTTGAAACAGTCTAATGTGTTATTCAAGTAAATTGGCCTTTTTTACTTAGGTATATTAGCTAGTTCCAAAATATCCCCCTCTGGAAAAAAATATTTTTATTGTTACTATGGTCACTTACTTTATTTGGGTGTCGATGAATCCGGTAACGGAACCACTTCTGGAACGTACCGCCGGTCTCGAGGAGCTAGATTTGTTAGTGTCACCTAGCTGCAACTCTCACTTACTCGTAGATACAGCCGTTTAAACTGTTCCGTCAGAAATATCAATGTATTTTTTAACCCTTTTGTACCATGTCCTAAATTCTAGGTCAGATTGAGACTAAGTTAGTTATACTTTTTACACTTAGAGTCAGTCCGCCCTAGAATTATCAGTTTTCCTACTCAAATTCTACTGCCAACCCTTATCCCTAGCCTTCAAAAATTAATTAACAAACCGCTAGGACGTCATTTCCTCTAGCCTGGTTTTAACCCAGAATTTGTTTAATAATCCAAAAGCGGAGGATATTCTGCTTTACATAGTTTCTAATAATGTTGGGATTAAACCCTTCAATTAATTAAAGAAAACCAGTCATTAATTTTCAGTATTTTATTTTCAGTTCTAAAATTTCAATTTAATATTAAAAATATTCTATTACAGGTGCTATTGTAGTGGTACTCCGAAAACTGATACAGAGCTTCCTTTTCATCCTATATTTATAGAACTCTGCCAGTGAAAGTTTTAATATGCGGAGGTGAGCTTAACCCTTTTTTGTGATATGTCTTTGTTTAAAACAGTGATAATATGTTAAAAAAATAGCAAGATCACAAAGTTTTTTAAGAAAATGTTTAAGATATACTATATCATTAAAAACTATTTTATATTACGGGTTTATCAAAAATTATTATAAAAATGTTATCACATTCATTGTTATATTTAATTAAAATTCACAAATTTGATAATCTATTATTACATTATATTTATACAAAATTCTTATTTATGATCATATAATTTTCTATATCCGTTTTCCAAGAGAAAAAAAAAATATACTATTTTGGTAAATTTGTTGTTTTATAAAAACGTTTATTAAAGTAGAAAGTATGTTTGTCTGTCTATAATATTATGATTTTGTTAGTACAAAGAGTTGAAGGTTGTAACGCGTTTTATTTTAACTAGGCCATTTTAACATAACTGGATAAAACTGGATATAGAAAGTGTTTTATTTAAATGATTTTTTATGCACGTTAAAAAGGGAGTGTTCGTCCCAGTCTTTGTTAGGTTGGGTGATTTTGATTTACTTATGTTTTTAGTCCCCGTAAACAAAGACAGGGTCGAGTTCCACGGATTTTACTATTTTAATACTGTTATTATTATAACTTTCTCTTTTTTTTTTAAAAAGGTCAAAATAGTACTTGTTATATTTCATTGTGATATAGTTTTTAGAACTGTTTTTGGGATCTCATACGATCCTGCCCCCCCCCCCCCCCCCAACCTATTAAGGTCTAGAAAGGGTACCGACCGTTTAGGGTTAAACATAGAGTATGCTAATGTCGTATGGGTGAGTTGCACCTGGACTGAACAGTCAACTTGTCAACTCAAGGCCAGACTCTTGGTCCTTCACCTCATACCCGTGGTACAGTACATTACAGACAACCAACTCTCTGTGATGCACGACCTTTGTCTGAGAAGTCCTAACTGTGCATGGTAACGAGTTGCGCCTGTTTTGGGCCAAGGCATTCCCCCCACTCTAACTATTTACGTCGCGCATCTGACATAGAAGCAGTGGGAACCATTTTTAACGTCTTTAGTTATGACGCGGTGTCGGACCGAGATTCGAACC
The DNA here is from genome assembly GCF_053477335.1 of Acartia tonsa. NCBI lineage: Eukaryota > Metazoa > Arthropoda > Copepoda > Calanoida > Acartiidae > Acartia > Acartia tonsa. Next base: position 31,850,709 of record NC_137261.1, read on the forward strand.
TAACACCTTCCCGACGACGAGCGGATGCGCTACGTGTTGAGCCACGGTCGCGGGTTAAACATAGAGTAAATTCGCTACTAAAAACTTAAACTCAAAGTCATCAGAGATGTAACATGAATTTTATTTAGTTTCCTGTAAAGTTGTCTTCGATACCATCGCTAATTTTTAAAATCAAATTAACGTTTTTGCTATACAAAATAAAATATTCTAATAATTTTTAGTGCATTTTAATATGGAATGTAAATATTTTAAAAAGAAAAAATTAATTTCTTTCAAGGCGTTGCAAAGTTTTAAGTTCGCCAAATTTGAGATATGCCAGAGAGCCGGACCTACCATTTAAACTACAACCGAAATATAAACAGACAATTATGGACAACATATAACCCAGTATAAAAAGTAAGTTTTTTTCGTCTGAAGCTTAAGATCTTAATAACTACTGAACTGATTGAATTCTCTATTTTAGGTAAACTTCACATAACTTCCGTGATGGTTTTAGGCTTGGTTTAAGATTAATGTCTTGTGATGGTTTTAACAATTTAGATTAAAAAAACAGTAAAGAATTGTTCAATGATAATAATGAAAATCTTCAGACTACTTTATTAAATGCAATATTGTCTAATTATAACGTAAAGTTTTACGTTGAGTAATCCTTGTGTATAAAAGTAAAAGTATGTCTGTACCTTAAGATCTTGCAAAAAGCTAGACTGATATGGTTCTCCTATGGGGGCAACCAGTGGCGTGTTCAGGGTTTCGCTAGCTGGGTTCGAGAAACGAATCCGAAAATAGCTAACGATTTTTTTACATCCCCCTTAAACCAAAATCCAGGGTGGTGTAGGGAGATGTGAGCTTTAGGTTGGTATAATTTTTTACCTTTATACCCCACTTGTTTTTTTAGGGTGTATCAAGGGGGTATAGATCTTTGTCAAGGAAGGTAAAGATGGGTGTAGAGGGGTAAATATTTTAATTTTGACAGGGGTGGAAACACCTTCTTTGATCGCCTTGGGTGTTGGGGGCAACCATTTATCCTTCTTCAAGCAACATATAATTTTTAAACAAATCTATCTTAAATGCATTAAACTTTTTAAAAGTGTAAAAAGGAAATTAAATAAAAATGATTCATTATTTCACAAGCTTCATGTTTTAAAATACAAAATTTTATATAAACTATAGAAATTTTGTAATGTGGTTATATAACAATACAAGTTTAGAACCAATTTTTTTTTTCAATTCTCCATTAACATAATATGATGTCTTAACATACCCCCCACCTGTTCGTACAGTAACCACTAACCATAATGACGACATGCAATTTTGAAGCAGAATAAACGACATAAAATACAAGTCTGAAATGTTATCGACATAAAGGTGGTTTCTCTCTAAAGGTGGTTTCTTTGTGAAAAGTTCATATGTACAAAATATAAACTATACAAAATTGGAACCTAAATTTATCTGTCATCGTATATAAGAAAAATACACATACACGCAGACAAATACACATCCTATATTACTGTCTTACAAAATGTAATGCCTCCAAACTTTCTCAATAATTCAAAAAATAGAAAGAAGGAGGATAGTAAATAATTTTGATCAAGCAATATTAAAGACGTATAAATTGTCAAACAGACAACCTCACAAATGACAATAATGTAAGTATTATTGGTATTGTGGTATCCGCCTAGGGTAAATGGCAGACACCAGAGTTCAAAATGACTACGGCAGTGTGAACAGACGTGGACACCTATACTATAGAGAAGCTACGCTTCTCTAGCAATCACTAAATAATAAACAGCATCTATTCAGTTGTTCCTTTATTGAAGGTCTAAGGATTACTAAAGTTATATACAACAAACAATAGCTACACAGATAGGAATAAATAATCATAAATAAAAGCAATGTAATACATATACAATAGTCAGTTTGGGCAATAATGATCCCCCATCCCTGAGAAGGGTGGGGGGAATTAACAATGCAGCTTAACCATAATAAGGCTGTCAGATTCAATCATTAATTTTAGGCATAGGGAGGGGGTCGGCAGACCCCTTCCCCAGGACTCGGGGGAGGGCCTTTGGCCCTTCCCCGAACCCCGGTCAGGGGTGCCATAGGCATGGCTCACGGTTGCCGAATACCACAACTCTCCCCTCGGAAGGCTGGGAGGGGGTCTCCCTGCCAGACTTCCGACAGTGGTTGAGGCCTTCGGCCCGCTCCTTAGGGCTAAGATATATACAAATGATAATGATTCAATGGAATCCTAGTGGTGATTTTTCAGGGCTGGTGGGCTCCCAACGTGGGATAGAAGGTAGAGGCTGGCTTTGGTTGGGCACGTAGCTCGGCGCCGGCAGGTGTCAGGTTGGCGTGGGGCACAGCTGTTGCGGGGCCGGTCAGCAGCGGGGCATTCTGGTTGTTGTTGGCAGCGGCTGGGGCACTGGCTGCCAAGTTGACCGTCTGAGCGGCAGCCTGGCCTCCCGAGGGGCCGCGGGGTCTTCCAGAGGGCATCCAGGCCTGCCTGGGCGGTCATGCCTGCTATCGGCTGATTGCATGGACACCATTTCCTCGGCGGCTTCCCGGCCGATGGGAATGGCATCCCAGTCTACTGAAAAGTCCCGGGACTTGGCATGGGTGAGCCGGGCTCTGGCCAAGGCCTTCCTGTACAAGGTTGGATGGTACAGGAACACTTGTGACATCGCATTCATGGCGGCCCGTACACCTCCTTGTGCGGCTGCCAGGGAAATGATGGTCAGATCCCCCAGCAGTTTGAGGATCAACAACAGCAAACACAGTATGGCTGCGCCATCTCCCCACTCGTGAATAGCTTGTCTGAACCCAGCCCAGACATCCAGGGCGGCCTCTCCTTCCTCCGCCAGTCGGTCGATATTGTAGGACACGATCCCATGGTCTCCGGTGGCCGAACAGCTACCTTGCTGAACGCATGAGCCATAGGACAGGCCGGTCAGCATGGCGGATTTATACGCTGGGAACGCTAGCAGCTGCTGCCAGTCGTTCAACTCAGCCTGCGAATACAAGCCTCCCGAACTAAAGTCATCCAAGGGTTCTGTCAGCAGCTGCTTGGGCGTATCCAGCGGGGGTGGCCTCTTCTTAGGTGCGGGGGTTAGCTCTATCCAGCCTTCCTCCGCGTGCACAGTCAGGGGGTAGGTGGAGGAGCAGGGAATCTTGGTGGCGTGGCCGCTATACACCCGTGTCACGGCGTCTACAAATCCTGTGGGTTCCACTGGTACTTTGTCCCAACATTCCTTGCTTTCACGGACAACGTATTTGTTGCGTTGGCAGGTAAGCTGGAGCAGGACATCTCCCCTCAGCACAGAGAACGTGCTCCCCTGGACACGCACCGGGTGGGCCGGGTCTAGTTGCTGGAGCTTCCAGCAATTGGCCGCTACTTCTTCTGCCGCTGTGCTTTTCATGCGTGTCTCCAGGGTAAATCCAATGTAGCCTGCATGTATCTGGGCCTGCAGGGGGACATCCACATCCCTGGCCGATACTCTGGGCAGCGCTGCCGCGGCCGGGTCAGCTGCCACGAACAATGCTGGGTGGTTGGTGGCATGGGCCTCAAAGTCGCAGTTCACTATTGAGGTGGGGGTGGTCATGTTGATGAAAAACTGGGTTTGATGGTCAACCAGGAACGCATCCATCACTAGGCTAGGCTGGAGGCTGCGGATCAGCCTCAAGGGGCAATCTCTCCCCAGGTGGTCCCACACGTAGGTTGCTTCCCCAGTGATGCAAGACAGCTCAGAATGGGGACATTCTAAGGCCAGGAGGTCAGATTGGGACTCCACCCGTCCATCCTCTACTACGTAGGTCTCTTCCTTGACCAGCAGCCGTCGTTCCTGGAGCACTAATTCATTGCGGTACAGCTGGCCCTCGAAGTGGACGTCCTCCTCTTCACAACCCACCCCCTCGGGGCTGTTGACCAAGGCGCCCACCATATCGAGGGTGAAGAACAGGGGATGGTTCAGCTGGAACGTCAGTGGCTGGGTCTTGCCTGGCAGCGTGTAGACTCGGTTCCTGGCCAGGTCTCGGCACGTTTCTGGATCGATCTTGGTTGGCCTCATGAGGGTGGGGACCGAGGTCACCTTGAGGTGACCCCATACCCCACACCTGAATGTCCACTGGGACACGGTGAGCTGACAACTGTATCCTGTTGTTTCCCTAATCTTGACTTGCTGCAGGACATGTACTTCATGGCCCAGGGGCACCTCCTGGTGTAGCGGTTCCGTGCTACACATCTTTTCCTTATTGTAGGCTGTGACGTGGGTGGGGTTGGCGCAGTCCCACCCTACCAGGACGTAGCTAGTTGTAGGCCACACGGCTGCCAGCAGTAGTCCCCACAGAACCATCCACCAGTGTGAGAAGCTACCAGACAGCCATCTACCTCGCGCACGCGGCTGGGGATCTTCGGCTCGGGTCACAGCTGCTTCTTGGGGCTGGACACGGCAGGGCTGCTCCTGGCTAGATACAAATTTCCATTGAGCGTTATCTTTGTGTGTTCGGGGCACCCCGATACCCTCCCCAATGACAGACTGGCAGGCGACTGGCGCTTGCCTGGGTGTCGGCTCCCCTAGCCCCAAGGGGTCCCTTCCCTTGTCCATGGCATGCCCAGTGGCATGGGGCTGACGTGCGTGTGGCACAGGCTCGCCCTGACTCACGTCCCTCCCCTGCCCTAGGAACTCAGGTGCATGTGGCACAGGCAAGTCCTTATATCCCCAAATTTCAATCTCCCCAGCCTCTGGTGCAGGAGGCACAGGCAAGGTTGGGGTTTTACAATAATTTGGATACAATACACTTGTTAAATTTAACTTATCCTGGCTCGACTGGAAGTGCTGGGCAGCTGGGTTCCCTCGGCTGGCAGGGGGCGCTGGATGGTGTATAGTTGGGCTCTCCCTACAGGCTGGTGGCGCTGGCTGACTGGGGGTGACGGGTGTCACCCCTTCCTCTGGGACTGCTGGCTCGTTCCAGGATCCAGGTATCTCGGTGGCGGCGACGGTTGTCGCCCCAGGCACAAGGTTGGAGGCGCTGGATAGCACCCCCCAGTCATCGCAGGTGGCGGCGCCGGGTGGCGCCCCATACATCGACTCTGATGCGCTGGCTAGCGCCTCCTGCCTCTCTCGTTCAACGGCCGCCAGGGCCTCCCCGTACACCGTCTCAGTGACGCTGGGTAGCGCCCCTCCACTCTTGCTGGATAGGCTCGGTCGGGCAGGCCCCATCATGTTTAGGCTAAAGGGCTGGGGCCTCAGGACTTCTGGCTCGGCAATGTTGTTGGGCTGCACAAACTCCGGCCCCAGGTGGTTGAGACTGAAGCCCAGGCCAACCCGGTTGGGTTCAGCCGCGCCTCCCAGTACGTTGATTCTAGCTGGAACGGTCCCAAACTGCGGCATTCCGTCGGCTCGGCCCGCTGCGTTGGGGGCGGCTGCTTGCTGCGGTGGTGCTGGGGGCGCGCTCCCTTCCATGTTGGCTACTCTGCTGGGCTTTCCTGGGGGAGCGCCCTTGTCTGCAGTGCGCCTCCGGCCGGCTACCTGGTCCCAGTTGGCTCTGCACTCCGCCGCCGTATGGCCAGCATAGTGGCAACGCTCGCACTTGGCAGGACGGTCACGGCGTGGCTGGGTGCGTCTCTCCTCTAGGCTGACTTCCATAGGCGTCGGACAGTCTCGAGCTCGGTGGCCTCTCCCTTGGCAGCGGAAACAGCGGCCTGAAGTCTTGTCATCTGGGGCGACCTTCCCCATCTGGTGGAGACCCGGAGCCAAGGCGCCAATCTCCATTGGCTCCGACTCGTCGTAGTTGGGCAACTGGACGCTGGCTGATCCCGTGAGCCCGTCAGTGGCGTCCACTAGGCACACACCCTCCTTCAGCTGCTTGGTAATCATGGTGACGGTGAACATGGCTCGCCTTGTGTACTCAGGTACAGAGGCGATCTCATGACTCATCATTTCACGTTTCACATTAGCGTTACGAATGCCACGATTTAATTCATCGATTAATAACTCGAGATCCTCATGGCTGTAGGCCTCCCTATACAAGGCACACTTTGTGGATATGTATGCTTGTATAGGTTCTGTCGAGTGTTGCCTGTAATCCCTGAAGGCTTGCTTCAAAGTCTGGGATTCAAAGGCTGGACGAAATAACATTTCACACTCGGCCTTGACTTGTTCGTATGTCAAGGCTTGGCCTGCCTCGCCAAACAGATGAGAAGCCATTTCCGCCGCTTGCCCTACCAGTGACAGTAAAAGGGCGTTGCGGCGGTTGAGGGTGTCATGGGGCGGCACGCGGTAAGCCGCCCATGACATCTCGAGTCTGCGGATGTGGGAACTCCAGGATTGCTTGGGCGGTCCTCTATACTCCGGCAGGTTACTCAGCATCAGCTTGCGGTACTCGGCTGGAGCCGGCTGGGGGTCATCCTGGAGCCATCCTTGGGCTTGGTCGCCTCCTGGCACTTGCGGCTGCTCCATCGGGTCAACGGTTCAGCGGCGGGACACCAAGCTGTAAGACAATATTATAAATGGTTTACACTTGAGGCTTTCTAGCCTAGCAGCCAACACTGTTTATCACTAGGTTGGTAGTTTAGCTACAAAGATATAACTTAGATGTACTTGTCACTAGTTTTTTTCTGAGTTTGAAAAGTAGGCTGGTAGGGGTAGATAGCTGTTGAGGGTCTGAACTGCTGTCAGGAACTGATTGGGTTTTCCTTTATCACACTATAGATAGGAGGGAGAAGTTTGTAATTCTTATTTTCTAAAAATATCTCTGTTAGATGCTATGGAGTAGCTCCGCTCCTGCGTGTGTGTGTGTGCGTGAAATGTCCTTTCCTTGTAGCGCGCTTACGCACCGTCAAATCCGCGCACACAGGTAAAACGCGCACTTATCCCTCAACTCGCTCTCTCATTGGTCCGCTTTGTCCGTTGAATTTTGTGATATGTCCCGAACTCTGTTGCGCGACCCGTAAATGGCGCTCTGTTCTCCCGATCGCTAGCTCCACACCGTGGGCGGACTTAGTCAAGTGTGGGTAGGAGGGGGGAAGCGCGTGAGGGGACGGGGTAAAACCGTCCGTTCCCCCTGTGAGGAAGGGGGAGTGCTGTGGGTTTGAGGTAACTGTGTGATGAGGTAATGGTGCCCTTTCTCCTTAATCCTGGGCTTATTGTTATGTCACCTTGATTGTATTCTCTTCAATGGATGGTGGGCCCCTCCCTTTCCTCTGGAATAAGGGGTGTATTTGTTGTGCTGGAGGCTTGGGTGGTTAGATTGTTTATCAAGGCATTGTTATATTACATCTAGATTCTATTTTTGGCCTTATCACAATACATAACAGATTTGCTTACCAAGCCTGTTCTATTTTTAGTTTTATCACAATACACAACAAATTGTTTGCCAATCCTTGCTCATAAATCTATTGTTTAGCCATCACACTAGGGTGGTAATCCCTACAATGTGATATAATATCTGCTTTTCTAGATGGGTGGCTGCGCTGTAGCCTCTCAGGATACTTGGAGTTGACGTAGTTTCTTCTGCTTGGTACACTACACTCGTATGTTGGCTCGCAGCTCGCAGCTATTTGGCGTGTTTCAGCCTATCGGCGGCAGGGAATGTCCCGTCCTGCAGCGCCGTATATCCGAATCCGACTGTTGGCGGCAGGGAATGTCCCGTCCTGCGGCGCCGCTGGTTCGAATCCTTGGCTTGTTTCAGTCTATCGGCGGCAGGGAATGTCCCGTCCTGCAGCGCCGTGTATCCGAATCCGGCTGATGGCGGCAGGGAATGTCCCGTCCTGCTAGCGCCGCTGGTTCGAATCCTGCTATCTCTTGCAGTAAATGTTGGCCTATTTTCAGCCGTTTGCACTTAGTTGGCCTGTTTCAGCCAGTCCGCAGGCCTGTTTCAGCCCTTGAGCGCTCAATTCTCCGTTAGATGTCGGCGCTTCTCGCGGTTCTCCGTCAAGTTTCGCTGTTTCGCTTCCACAACTGCCGGATGCAGAGTTAGACCTTGCTATCCAGGGTGGGTAATTCAGGTTGCTTGTGTCAGTTTTGCCAGTTTCACTGCTGGGAGTACCTTAGCCTCAGCTGCGCGTCTGCTCTACACTTGTGGTTTGCCGTAATCTCACACAGCTGTCACCAAAAGTTGTGGTATCCGCCTAGGGTAAATGGCAGACACCAGAGTTCAAAATGACTACGGCAGTGTGAACAGACGTGGACACCTATACTATAGAGAAGCTACGCTTCTCTAGCAATCACTAAATAATAAACAGCATCTATTCAGTTGTTCCTTTATTGAAGGTCTAAGGATTACTAAAGTTATATACAACAAACAATAGCTACACAGATAGGAATAAATAATCATAAATAAAAGCAATGTAATACATATACAATAGTCAGTTTGGGCAATAATGATCCCCCATCCCTGAGAAGGGTGGGGGGAATTAACAATGCAGCTTAACCATAATAAGGCTGTCAGATTCAATCATTAATTTTAGGCATAGGGAGGGGGTCGGCAGACCCCTTCCCCAGGACTCGGGGGAGGGCCTTTGGCCCTTCCCCGAACCCCGGTCAGGGGTGCCATAGGCATGGCTCACGGTTGCCGAATACCACAGTATCATATCTTTAATTGTAGCCGTTAAATAAAGTTTTCCAAAATGATTCATACTTACGGACGGATCAATGAACAATGGACATTTCTAATTAGTGAGAAGCCTGCAATTGAGAATTTAATAGCAATATAAAAATGCACGATTAATAACCGCCGCAGATTGCGAGATATTGAAATTAAAATCATTTATTTAACCCCCGTTCTTGGACAATTCCGCCATCGAGCAAAGATAATAAACACATTACATAATAATTTTAGTGTTTATTACAATTTCAAAGTAAACGATGATTGATTGTATTTATTTTCCATCTAGATCATCATTACATGTGTATTAGAACAAAATTTGTAAAAATCTTGATCCATGAGGTATAATATCATAATAATTGTGGCAGATGTCCGGTATGTATAGTTACTGCCAGGTACAAACGTAGCTCATAGGCTGGAGCGTGTCCTTGTGGTTGGGTGGACACTATCGATGGCCGACCATACATACATGTTTGACTTTGACATTCTCTGTTATCTTTCTAGTAAAAAATAACATAATTAAATATTATTAACTTGGTCCTTATGCAAGAGCTATACCCCTAGCTCTCCTTTCAAGCCGTAGCCTTCAGGTTTCCCAACCACCAGCGCATGTGCGTTCCTTGATAAATACAGTTAGTACTTATGCTAGGTCACGAATGACCTATATATATGTTATCAGATAGAGTCAACTACTGATTATTGGGTACTTGCTTACATGTGGTAGACTGGAGCACCGAAACCCCCCCCCCCCCTGCTTAGTTTTGACAAAAATCAAAAATAAGGGGGTGGTAGTTTTTTAATGTCTGGAAAACGGCAAGGAGGACAGTCCCAATGAAAACACTTCTGATATATTCTCCTTACACTACCTGTTCAGGGATACATCAATTACTAAAATCAGTCAATAAATAAGGAAATTATGCCCCAAAACATGAATATCCCTGTAATAAGGTTTCCCCTCTGGCATACTGGATTTACTTGATTTACCTCACTCAACTTTCTGGCGTGTTGTACTGTGAAAAAACTACCCCCCCCCCCCTTATTTTTGATTTTCTTCAAAATTAAGGGGGCCGGGGGGGTTAAGTCCTTGCCGTTTTCCAGACATTAAAAAACTACCCCCCCCCATATTTTTGATTTTTGTCAAAACTAAGCGGGGGGGGGGGGGTTTCGGTGCTCCGGTCTTCACATGTAAGCAAGCACCGATTATTGAGTGATAACGCTTTAAAAACTTAAAGAAAATCATAAAGAACTCATTGTAGGTAAGAAATTTGGAAAAGGTAAAAAAAAATAAAAAGACTTGATTCTAGTTTATATCAAAACTGATACCCGATCGAAACAATTTGAGAAAAAATTATTTTTCTTTTAATATTTATGAAATACTAGCTTTGGTTGATGGTATTTATTGGATGTGAGAAAGGAGATATATAAGAATTATAAAAATGGATGTTTTATTTTTTTCATGAGTAGATATTTTCTTCTAAAACGGATAAAAAAGTAAATAAACAAAATTTAAAAAAAAAACTTTGCTAATCTCATTAAAGTCGATGTCTATCACAGAGATAAGCAATAAGAAAACAAGGATGGTAATATCCATGTGAGTAAAGTCGTGCCATTCTACTATAATAACCTAATCATAATGGTTATCGACATGACAATAAAAGAAAGAAAATATGATGTATGGGACACACTCTATGAAAAGTTTTTGATGATTTAACCAATCAAGCCTTGACATGGAATACCCTAAAGAAAGAGAATACCAGGTAGACCAAAACCAATCTGGAGGAGAGAACTCTTAAATGAACTGCAAGAGGAGAAAACATATTTCTGCGCTGCCTCAAGAGTGCTAAATCCTAAGAAGATTAGATAACCAGTGTGCATGGCCTAAGCTCTACAAAGAGGGATGAAATTATGAATCAATATTTCGAAATAAATTGAAAAGCGTCAAGATTAAAAACAGAAATATAAAATGGAGGCAAAGACTCTCAGAAAATGACTTATTACAGAATCGCTACATTTGACAGATTATACATCATTGTTACAGGAATCAACATGCATGATTTGAAATTGGTATGGCGATTTTCACATGATTAGACAAACAATCAAAGTTGTCTGGTAATGACGTCATAATATGTATAGAAAAGCTTCGATCCTAATATTGTCTTTGTTGTTTGAACAATAATAAGAAATATTTAAACAAATTTATCTAGTCATATTTAGATTGTCCTCTTACAAGAAACACCATGATACTGAGATACATAGGTAAACCATAACTTTTTTATTATAGTTTTAATAGAGTTACGTCTGTCTCTTACTAAAGCATTTTTTACTTTTTTGGTTTGTCATAAGGTGAGAGAGACAACTCTACCTTTACTTTTTAACTTCTTAAAAATCAAAGTAAAAGTCCAAGCTTTACGAACGGAAACATTTATAGTACAGCGTTTTTTTGTGTGCCGATTGCAGTTTAGTTGAGTTTAAACCGAGTAATAATAGCTATAGAAAATCGAACAGAATGCTTCTATCATTGACTGAGAAATCCATCTATTTTAAATGTAGATTATTGGTAACTTCGTGATATTCTTTATAAACAAGAGAAGGGTATTTGTTAGGTAAGGGGAAGTGTAGTCAAGTGAAGAGAGAAGAACGGAAAGACACGAACACTTACTGAATAGCTTCACTAATAAAAAGTAAAGGATTTGGAGTATTTTGAAGAACATAAAATATTTTTGGCTATTTATTATTTAAATATTAAGGCCTGGTCTTTGGCCTATGTGCGGTAGTTGGGATTGGAGGGAAAGCCACTCTGAAAGATAATGGTTACGAAGATTTTGTAATTGCCATTTCTCCAGATATACCACAGGAAAACTTCTTTATTAATATTATTAACCTTGGTATACAACATAAATAGTCTTAAGTTTGTATTTAGGCAAATATAACAGTCAGCTTTAATTATGGGCCTTATCAAGGACGTCCAAGCTTAATATTTTTTTTCTTTGGGGGGGGGGGGAGGGGTAAATATCTAGATAAGAGGGTAAATTTACGTCCTTGGACCTTATCTAAAATGCAATGTCTAAAACTATGAGAAAGCATCTCAAGCCTGGTGAAATTTTAATAATAATGCTTTTTAGCTGATATAATATCTATAATACAAAGTAGAACGATGTCTGTCTGTTTGTGTGTTTGTTTGTCTGTTTGTAGTGAAGGATCTCGCTAACCGCTGAACCGATCGGGTTCTCCTTTACAGGGTAGCTTCTCATAGGTCCCGGGAAGGTTTATAACTATTTTTTGGGGGGTGGGACACCCCCAACCCCCCAAAAAATGAAAAATACCCCACCCCCCCCCCCCCAAGAAAAAAATTAAAAAAAATTTTTCTTTTTAAAACTAAAATTAAAATATTGGGGTCGACTACCCCCCCCCCCTCAAAAAAATTTCCCCCCCAAAATTTTTATATTTTTTATTTTTCTTTTAAATCTAAAATACGATTAATTGGTTTGATTAAACCTCTTGGTGCAAAACCCCTAGAGGCTAGGGGCGAAGCCGCTAGTTAACAATAAAGAAATAATTAGGATGAGAATATTATCAACAATATCAAGGTAATATTTATAGTTAGGCAAAGATAGCTTTATAAAATGGCTTCTAAGGTAATGGAAACAAGGAGGACAATATCCATATAAGCGAAGCCCTAAAACATTTGTAGAGTGTCAGAACTGAATAGGAGAATATATTAAAGCATAAGTCTAAACAAAATTGTAAGTAAATTTTATGAAAAACTTCGTAAATACAAGATACTGTTTAGGGACATAGTTACAATTTTAAAACTTGATTATAGAGATGTATTTTAAAAATCAGATGAATAGGAAAATAATAACATAAAGAAATGTTTTGTCAAAAAAGTAAAAAATCAGCACGCTTTCAATAGACGTACGGACTTTCTTGTGTTGAATATAGTGTTTCTACGGTCCTTAAATAATTTTTATAGGAATCACCATAAAAAGTTTGAAATCGATAGGACAATTCTTAGTTTTTAACTTAAGGTTAGGTTGTATTTAGCTCAGGGCAGCCATATATATAGGGGATCTTTGCTCAATAAAAACTTTAAGGAAAAGCGCCTAATTAACCTTCTTTTAATAAATCTAGAATATGGTAACAGATATGAGTGGATATCTATATACCGCTACAAGGAAAAGAGCTTATCTCAGGTAAAAAAAAAATATTTTCATTAGTGGCGCTACTCTACACGCTAAAGTCTCCACAGATTTTTCCTGGATCTGGTGCAGTTCATGGTAAATCGTTCCTCGGATTGATTACCCCTAAAAATCTATGAATTTTAAAGGCTTGTAGCTGACAAACGATTAAGCCTACCAGTTATGCATGCACTTTGCATTAGAAAACACACGTAAAAAGTTGGCAAAAGAGCACAAAACTAATATTAAACTTCGCTTTATAAATACAGACCTTGACAAAATACAAAACTGCAATCCAGCTCATTTGAGATTTTTGCACTAATTGCAGGACTGTCAAAATCCTGCTGCCAAAAACTTGGAATATGCCTACGGATGCCACAGTTTCTGGTGAAACTTTCCAAGATGCTGAGTTCAGGTAATATTGGATGCTATAATAATAAAAAATAATTCAGACATTTTTACATAAACTGTTAAAAGAAAACATATTATTTATTTAGCCTTGTTTGCTAAAGAAAAGGATGTGTAATTTAACTGGAATTTAACAATAATAAAATTTATTGTTATCTCTTTTTAAAAATATATGCCAAACTAATTGCAAAAAGTAATCAATATTATGATTATTTTCTGACAAAAAGAATTGCTTTCTGAAGATAACAGTTAGGACCCCTACTCATGCTATTAGATTTACATGTTTGTTGCATTATAGTTTATTTTTAAAAGCAAAGTTTTTCTATCATACAAGAAACCACAATCTCATAATATAATGTTATTATGTTCCTAAACAATAAATATCATCCTGCAATTACGCAATTTTGCAATAAATTTAAATACAATTTTGTTTAGACTTAATTAAATTTCTGCTTATAGTTCTGACATTAATTTTTGATTATCTTGCTGTCTAATTTTAGAGCCACACCTTTTTGGATGTTTGCATCCCTGTTTTAAAAAGATAATATAAAACAGTCCTCTACAACTTTAGGAGGATTCAAAAACGTTTATGTTATGTTGTTTCTTTATTATAACTACATATAAAGTAGGTTTAGCTTCTCTGACTGTATAAGATACCATCTTATTTTGAAAAGAAAACATAATATTGAAATAAGCTGAATGATCAGTTCAATGTACTTCGTTCAAGAAATACAAGGTCTTACAATTAAACAAGGATGACAACATTCTTAGTGTTAGCAAAGCACAAAAAGATCTTGGATGGATATACAATACAATCAATGTAATTTGAAGAGGAGTTGTTCAGTCATTAAAAATAAAGAAAATAATTTTTATAAAATTAAAGTCACGAAACCTTTTCAATGTGTTTTAAATAGTATGCTTTTCTATATATATTCTTATAGGAATGTTATACTAACCTAGGTGTTCAATTTTTGTTTCTTTTTGTCATCCTTGTATTTTTAGGATTGATAAACCAAATTCAGCCTATGGAAACAGTCCTTACACACAGCAGGTTAGTACAATTTTATTCCAATACATCTAAAATTTAATAGAAGATAAATTGGAAAATAGTTCAGTAAGCATATTTATTAAAGCAGTATTGAAACAACCCTGAAATCACTGCCTTTAAAGGAACCCTTCATGTAAATTCCTAGAAAATTTTTCTTTTTTTAAAAGATAAAGGGATTGAGAAATCAATTTCTCAACGGAACTGCTTACCTATTAAAAAAATTAATCATGATGGAAAATTACTATTTTTAAAAAAAATGTAGTGTACCCTATCCATAATTATACATATAGTCATGTATTTAGATACATAATCAGTATCTTAAACAGCATAATAATTGGAAAGAATTTGTCGTGGGTTCGAGTCCCAACTAAGATGAATTACTGCAAAGTTTAACAGGTCTGAAACACCATGAAAACAAAAGTTTAAATCAAACAGGAATCTAAAGAGATAAGACAATGGCTGATAATGCACAATGATGATACACAAAATTAAACCTTCTGTAGCTTCAGATTGGTGGTTGAAATGTCTGAACACACAACTTCCAAAGTTGTTAAGCCAACGAATAAGAAAACGTTATTATAAAACTTTGGAGACTAGTGTAATAAATTTTTTTTAGACAACAGACTGTGGAGTACCTGGAGATTACACCCATATCACCCCAACTTTTATCCTAAATGGAACTGGTTTTGGAGACAAGTAAGTTGTTTCAGGAGCTTTTAGCTGTATCTGTGACCACAGTCATATTTGATTTAGCAAACTCTACTCTAGCCCTAGTTAGAAATATTCAGCCGTCAAATTTAATTGTCCTATATTGCAATAATATAATAAGTGTTTGAAATTAAATCCTAATGTCATGAACCGCCAAAAGTCTTTAAATCAAATCAGTAAGCAAGGACATATTAGTCTAATTTTAAAATGGGGTGAGCTACATGATATCATTATTCCTTGTCCCTATACAAGATTTTTTAAATGAAATCTCAACTCACCAGTGTTATGGCCTGTACAAAGATGTTAGTTTGATAAAGTAGTCTTGGGTTGAGATGGATCAATAGCTTTTAAAACAATCACCAGTGTTAGTAATAGCATCTATTAACAGGGGCAAGACACTGTTACATGAGTTTAGCAAGCTGAGATGGGGTGTGTTTGAAGAGCATGGGTACCCTGGTGATGACATGTTCCCAATGTTTTACTTGAAAGAAACATGGGGTGCTAATGGTCAAGAAACAGTTGTTAAACCCAACTTTTGTGTTAATGGCGATCTGAAAGGGTATGAACAGGTAAAAAATATAATTAGATGAGTCTAAACATAATTTAAAATATTCTTTTTGCCAAACTGCTTACATACAGGATATTGTTAAAGAACATACTTACATTTTTAGGACTTGATTATAGAGATTCTTTTCATACAACATGATACCTTGATGAAATTATTCCAAAAATGAGATGAATAGGATAATTATAACTCATAAAAGGTTGTTATTGAAAAGATAAAAATAAACATGTTTTAAATAGACGTACGGACTTTCTGGTAACGATTATTACGCTTTCTAAATCGTACTTAATTGTTATAGTAATCATCATGCAAAGTTTGATATCATTTGTACAATTCTAACATGTCTTAATTAACTAAAAGAGTTAACCGTTCCATTTAAAAGCAAAACGTTACGGACAGACAGACTTATGTACAGATGGATGGACCTACCCTAATTATAGAAAAGCTTCACTGTAAAAAAAGCATTTGGTAAACGCCCTATAAAAAACAATGATGACAACATCCATAAGTAGCAAAGCACGAAAAAAGTCATGTACAGGAATGGACAAGGATATTTTAAAATCAATGGTTAAAATCAAGAATATTTGAGAAAAAATCACAAAATCTTTCTTTGTATTTTCTTATTTTGAAATATTTATTTTTTGTATGATAAATGACAGACTGGTGGTAAATTAAATTATCTACTGGACTTAATCAACGGCATATTCTCTCTTTTAAATGCATTAAATACATTCAGGGGACTTCTGAAAAACCTTTGTTTTTATTAAATTTTGTAAATGTGACAGTTTGCAACTAATCTAATGGCGCATAAATTTAGGGAGGTTGGGATTATAGAGCCTATCCCTTCTCTAAGAATAGGGTTAATATTTATATAACTTATACATTAGACTGGCCCCAAAAAAACATGAATTTTTAAATCTTTTCCATATCAATTTGTGGATACCTTGAAGTTGTTACCGGCTCAAATGTAGACCTTTTAGTGAAAACTAGACCTCTCTACTATGAAAATTTATCTTGAAATTTCAATCTTAAGCTTTTTATCAAAAACTTCATATTTTCATGATTTTAACAAGAAATAATTAAAGAACTGCCAACCTAAAATAATGTTACAAGAGTTCAAATATGAAGCAATTATAAAAAGTAGGCAGAACCGCCATTCCTGCCGAAATTCCGAAAAACGTCTAAAAACATTGTTTTATTTAAATTGATAATTTGTGTAAGAAATTGAACTTAAACAGTAGCTATTAGTCTTATGAGAAGAGAAAAGATGAAAAACTCTAAAAATATACATTTTAAAGACATAAAATAGGAAAAAGTGTTTTTAATAAATTTCATGGCTCAACAGACATTGTCGCCAAAAAAGAGACAATTTACTTAAATAAAAAATTAAATGAAGGTAAAAAAGTATGTAATATAATTATTATCATATTCAACTTTTTAAAAAAGCATACTAATAAAAAAATTATTATTGCAAAAAATAATTTGATTGTTTTTTTATTAAACCAGGAATAAAGAGTAAGGCTTATCTTTAATTATTTTTCTTCAATGATTTTGTAGTATGAATTAGCTTTCCCAAATTATTGAAATTGTACATAAAAAAATTTTTATACTTTCTTTCTTCATATGTTTATTCCTGGTGATTTTAATATTTTATTTCAATGTTTGTAAACAAACAGACACAGAAAATTTGATGTTTTGCTTTATATCTGGTGTAAGGCTTTCTCAATTTGGGAAGAAAAGGTGAAAATGAATATGCATTTGACGAGATGGCGATAGATTTTTTAAAAAAATCAATTATAGGCCTAAAATCTACAAACAATACAGCATGACCCTCGAAAAAGTATTTTTAAGCATCTGTAGCCTATATTTCTCAATAAAATATTAAAAGATTCATATGTACTTCTCTATAACTTTCTACATCAAAGGATATCAAAATATTTTTTTTACATCAATTAACAGCTGAGATTTTTAAAGCCAAAGTTTGGAAAAAGTGCTTGAGAAACTGGATATTGCTAAATATTTCTTAGTTTTTTATTAGTATATTACTTTTTATCAACCAGTTAAAAAACAAATAAGAAAAAAGAGCAAGTTTACAATTGATACATTTTTTATTGCATTAAAAAACGTTACTTTTACATATAAAAAACTACTTTTCAAATTTTACTGAATACATTTTTCTTATAACCATTTTCCCTCAAATCTTATAATATCTCCCACTTATTAATATGACCTTAAATAAACTACTCCCCAATTTATGCTCATTACCGGAAGAATTAGCGCCACCTTTACCAATAAATTCACGCCCACTCATCAAATTAATCTAAGACACATAAAAATCATTTAAATTGTTAAATGTTTAATAAAAGTTTGTAGCTGTAACTTTTTGGTTTTTTGACTTATTTTGATAAAATAAAAAGTGTTTGATTTCTGTTTATGTAAACTTTCAATTTGCTACTATTTTTTAAAGGATTTCTTTCTGTAAGGGTGTTTTTGCAATTTACACTAATCTAAAAATGCCTTTTAGAGCAAATGAAAAAAGTGCTTTCAGCATGAAATAAATTTCTTTGAAACATCTTTATATAAGTTTTATAAAAAGTATTGAAATTATGAGGAAAACACGTCATTTCACT
This sequence comes from Acartia tonsa, assembly GCF_053477335.1. NCBI lineage: Eukaryota > Metazoa > Arthropoda > Copepoda > Calanoida > Acartiidae > Acartia > Acartia tonsa. Next base: position 31,868,847 of record NC_137261.1, read on the forward strand.
TAAAAAAAAAAATTTTCTTGAAAAGTTACTTTTTCCTCAGCCACTTTTTCAAAACTTTGGCTCTAAAAATCTCAGCTGTTAATTGATGTAAAAAAAATATTTTTATATCTACTTATGTGGAAATCTACAGAGAACAGGACATATACATTTTTTGATAATTCATTGAGAAATATGGGCTACAGATGCTTAAAAATACTTTTTCGAGGGTCATGCTGTACATAACCTATTTTTACATTCCGCACATTGAAAAGCGATTTAGACCTTCATTTGGGCCACACTATTATACATATACAGATTAACTTACAGTATCAATAATTCTTAAGGATATAGTTAGCAATGGGGCATGCAAAAAAGATGCTAATGGACTTCCTAATGACAACTGCGTATTCTTTGCTACACAAGATTCTGCTGTTACATCATCTTTGATGGCTTTGCCTTATCTCTCTGCAAATATTAACTTTTGTGATGATGAATCAGGTAAAATAGATTAAGCTATAAGCATAAAAGTATGGTCTTAACTTAGATTGAAAAAAAAACTAATAACTACCTATTGTTTAGAAACTTATATTCACCTGTCTGATATTCCAACTAAGCAGAATCTGTACTGTAATGGCAGGAGCACTTGGAATGTTATCTCAGAAAGTAATGACTTCAAAAATAGCAACAATTCTCCAGTTAACATTAGTAATACAGACCCTAAATTTATCATCATTGGAGGAGAAGAACAGATAGTAAAATATGTTATGGTGATGGATGTCAGCAGATCAATGGACCCTAATATCAACCCAGAACATGCAGATAGATTAACAGCTATGAAAGATGCCGCCAAAAGATTTGTAAACTTCGATATTCCTGATGGTACTGTTCTGGGAATGCTTCCTTTTTCAACTGATCAATATCCAAATCTCGGATTTTATATGACTGCAGTAAATCAGGGTGTTAGAGAAACCATGGTACAAAAGATAGATGGCTTAAAAATACAGTCTGGCACTTGTATAACAGATGGTCTGTTTAGAGCTGTGCAAGATCCAAACTATCTGAATAATGCAGAAGGAAATGCAATAATTTTACTTACTGATGGACAACAAGATGGAGCATGCAATACTAATTATGATCAAATCAGAGACTATTTAGTCAAAATGAAAGTAAGACTTATTACAATTGCTCTTGGTAACAGTGCAGATCAAGAAATAGAAGGATTAGCTGAGGCTACTGGTGGTAAAAGTTTCTTTGTAGATGACAATAGTGGACCTGGGGATTTCAGTGATGCATTTACAGGATCCACAACTTTCCAACCAGCTGACACTATCTCCAACACAGACATGACCTTGTATCAAAATGATTTTGTTTACTCTGCAACTATTCATGAAGCATTTGATGTTGATGTTTCTGTTGGAAAAAATTTCACATTAAGAGTTGAGATAGCCAATGGTAACAAAGATTGCAATCAAAATATGAATATTTCCTTAATAGGACCCAACATATCTGATAGAAAGGATTTTACATTTAAATGTTCTAAACAAAATTTTGGAACATTTGTCCATCAGCTTGATGAAGAAGCTACGGCAGGTAGATGGCAATTCTTTATCAAATCAACAGAATCATTTGACTCAATTTCCGTCCGTGTTACAAGTAGATCTAGAAATGCAAATGACGATCCAATTCAGACTAAGTGCTGGATCAAAACTGGAGAACAGCAGCTTGGAACTGATGTTTATCTCAAGCTGTCAGCTGTTGCTGAGGTTAAGAAAGGTAACATGCCTGTTCTGGGTGCTAAAGTAAGAGCTTACATCACAAGACCATCTGATGGTGGAGAGAATCCTCCACTTGAAATGGAATTAGAAGACAATGGCTCAGGTAATATTTTTAAAATATAATTCTAAGTGGATTGGACAATTTTGATCTGGAAAAAATTAAACTTGTTTCCTTAATATCATATTCCCAATTTACCTTCCTCCTATTTAAAGATTTTTTGGTAATTTTATTGTATCTGAATATTCATTATTTTTAGTCTTTACTTAATTCATAATGTTTTAGGTGCTGATGTTATAAGAAATGATGGAATATACTCCAGATACTTCACAAAATATACAGGTTCACTATTTTTAAAACTTGGAACCAAGGAAATAAATTAATATTTATAGTGTTTTCACCTTAATTATATGTTGTTCTTCAAATTGAGGGTTAGAAAATAAAGTTTATTCATAATGGCAGGTAATGGTCGTTATAGTGTTAAGTGTGAAGTTGTTGGGAATGATGACACTGAAATAAATGAAGGTTTTATCATAAGCAGGTGAATGTTATGAAATTATCTAAAATAAACTTTTTTGAATATAACAGTTGCTAAAAGTATTACATTTTCCTTAATAAACTATTATGGAAGGTCATTACCTGAACGACCTGGAGTACCAATTTGTTGTGGAAGCAATGCAGTGAGTCCAAATTCCAAGCTAACTAAATCTGGAAACTTTACAAGGTAAATTTCTCATCTTGAAATCAAACAATCTTTGCAGTCACATCTTTGTTTATAAAACATTAAAAGAATTATTTTACTGAAGGAAAATATTTCTTCTAGGGGTCATTTCTCTTGGGAGAGTTAAGGTACAGTCTCTAAGATTAAAAAAAGGACTTCCTTACAAGAAGTTTTTACTATAAAAGGAAGCTATAGTTTAGTAAAGGCAGACTTCCTATTACTCTATAAAAATCAAAAACTCATCTGCTACTAAGAAAATATTGTTTTAAGGCAAGCAGTTGGAGGGTCATTCCAAGCAAAGCCTGGGGATCTTCCTTCTGGAGATATGTCACCTCCTTCTAGAGTTACTGACTTAAAGGTGAATGTGTAAATAAATGTTAATTTTTCCCTTAAAAAAAACTATGTTTACAATTTATTTATTGCTTAGACATTGTAATATAATAATTTATGATTTAAAAAAAAATGCTGGTTTTGAAATTTCACAACAAGGTAAAGTTTTTGAATCTTAATGTTTTATGTTTGTATTACAGCTAGAAAATGATTGTGGAAATGTTCTGTTAATGTTTACTTCTCCTGGAGATGATTATGATTCTCCTGATAAAGTGAAAGAATATACAATCAAGTATTCTAAATTTGCTTCAAATCTAACAGAGGTAAAACCTTTAGATAAAAACAGAATTGGGCACATGGTTTGCCCACCTAAAAGTTTCACAATTAAATTAGATTTACATGAGTTTGTAAGAAACGTTTAGAATGGTGTTAGTGTATATTATAGGGCTGAGTATAAATTTACACTCTAAGGAACAAGTCACTTTATCTTAATTGATTGGCAACAGGGTGTACATCTTCACCCTTTTGCCCATGTAGGTGTTAATTATTTGTAAGGAATAGTTTGAATTTAGAATAACTATAACTTTTAATAAGTTTAGATTGCATTTGATGATCCTGAAATTTCTGTAATCAAAGCAGAAAATATAATTGATGGTACTTTGACTCCAGTTGATGGAGGCACACCAGTCAAGCTTCAATTACAACCAACATTGTTTGAGGTAAATTTAAGATAAGTCAGTAAGCAATAACTTTACTTTCTAAAATATTCCATCTTCTTAACATGAGGTTAATTTGATTCAGAATGGTATAACATACAGCTTTGTAATGAGATCAGTGGATGAATCAAATAATAAAAGCCCCTTGTCAGTAATTGCAAAAATGAATGCTGGTGATTATTGTCCTCCAGCTGCTGTTTCAGACTTACAGGTAACATTAGTAGATTTTACAACATGGAGAAATTAGTAAAATTATAAATATATCAATGATACTATCATTAATTGTTTAATTTAACTTAGCCTCCTTTTTAATAGCAAGGCTACTCTATAATTCACCTGGTCTGTTCATCTGTCAGTCAGCTTGTTACGCTAAGAGGGAAACTTGATTTTCTCGGCTCCTATTCAAGATAAACAGCTCAAGTTTTCAGTGATTAAATAATCTTACATTTTACAAATTTGCACAAAATTTTCATTATGAATTGTCTATTAATTGCAATCCTACATCAATTCCTAGATTATAAGTTTTTGTGATTTTAAAGGTTTAGTGATTATCAAATTTAATGTTTATTTTTATTGCATTGCTCTATGGTTTAAATATTAAGCTTTGCTACTTATGGATGTTGTCATCCTTGTTTAGATTAGAAACTCCTGTGAAAACCCTCAGCTAACATTTACTTCACCTGGAGATAATGACAATTCTGCTGACAAAGTAACAAAGTATATCATCAAGTATGCACCAAATCTTTCACAGGTGAAATAAACAGAATGATGCTCACCTTTTAAAAAAAACATAATTTATTCAATTAACATCCATTACATTCAGGAAAACTTTGAAGACTCTGAAATTCCAGAACTTAAACAGGAAGATTTGTTGGGTGATTCTACCTTGTCTCCTGTAAATGGTGGAGAACTCGTTAAACTGGAATTGAAACCATCACTTTTTGCGGTAATTTATGATTTATGCATATTTTTTTGATACATATTTTTTTGATACATGTTTTGTTTAATATTAAAAATGCCAAATTATTTCAGAATGGAATAGTTTACAGATTTGCAATGGTGGCAGTAGATGATGCTGATAATAAGAGCCCTCTTTCTGGCTTATCTGATCTAAGAGATGTTTGTCCTCCGTCTAAAGTTGATGATCTTGAGGTATCCAATCTATAACTCAAATTAGCTTGATGTCTGTACGTCTGTCCCTTAAGATCTTTTTAACCTCTGAACCGATTGGATTCTACTCTTAAAAGAATATACCTACTGGTCTTGAGGTGGTTTTAGGCTATTTTCTTGGGGGATGGTACACCCACAACCTTCCAAAAAATCCCATCTCCATTTTTTTAGGCAAAGCCCCGAGAGGCTATTTTAAAAAGGTACGCATTTTTTTTTGCTCACCCTTTAATTGCAATCCTACATCAATTCCTAGATTATAAGTTTTTGTGATTTTAAAGGTTTAGTGATTATCAAATTTAATGTTTATTTTTATTGCATTGCTCTATGGTTTATTTTTTTTTCCTGATATCCATTAATAATTATTAAGCTTTGCTACTTATGGATGTTGTCATCCTTGTTTAGATTAGAAACTCCTGTGAAAACCCTCAGCTAACATTTACTTCACCTGGAGATAATGACAATTCTGCTGACAAAGTAACAAAGTATATCATCAAGTATGCACCAAATCTTTCACAGGTGAAATAAACAGAATGATGCTCACCTTTTAAAAAAAACATAATTTATTCAATTAACATCCATTACATTCAGGAAAACTTTGAAGACTCTGAAATTCCAGAACTTAAACAGGAAGATTTGTTGGGTGATTCTACCTTGTCTCCTGTAAATGGTGGAGAACTCGTTAAACTGGAATTGAAACCATCACTTTTTGCGGTAATTTATGATTTATACATATTTTTTTGATACATGTTGATAATTTGTTTAATATTAAAAATGCCAAATTATTTCAGAATGGAATAGTTTACAGATTTGCAATGGTGGCAGTAGATGATGCGGATAATAAGAGCCCTCTTTCTGGCTTATCTAATCTCAGAGATGTTTGTCCTCCGTCTAAAGTTGATGATCTTGAGGTATCCAATCTATAACTCAAAGTAGCTTGATGTCTGTCCTTCTGTCCCTTGAGATCTTTTTAACCTCTGAACCGATTGGATTCTACTCTTAAAAGAATATACCTACTAGTCTTGTGGTGGTTTTAGGCTATTTTCTTGGGGGATGGTACACCCACAACTTTCCAAAAAAACAAAAAAAATCTCATCTCCATTTTTTTAGGCAAAGCCCCGAGAGGCTACGGGAGAAGCCACTAGTGATTTAAAAAGTAATACAATTAAAAAAATTTAGGTTCTGATAAATTGTTTTGATTGTGTAGGTTTCCCTAGCTTGTGACAATGTTACCATAGTTTTTACATCACCTGGAGATGATGGTGACAAAGAAGCACCTGTCCTCAACTATACAATTAAGTATTCCCAGGATTTGAATATTATAGATGTAAGTTTTATCTTATAATATTTTTGAGAAAATGGCAAAAATAAGTGATATTAATTAAGGACTTATGAATAAACATGAAATTTTTAGGATTTTGAAGATCCAAATCTTAATGAGTTATCAGCTGATGATCTTATCCAAGGAGATACTCTTGACCCTGTCAATGGTGGTGAGCTTGTTGTGCTCACAATTAAAGCTTCCCTTTTAAAGGTTCTTTTCATAAAATAAATTCGAAAAAAAAACATTTCAATTTCTGTCTCCAAAACTTTGGATTTTAAATGATTATCAGAGGAAAAATCTGCATGTAATGTAGAAATTTCGGATCTACATACTGCAGTTCACGGTAAAATATTGCTGGTAAGCAATATTTCCAACAATCTTTGAATTTTAAAGGCGGCTAGCTGCCAAACGGCTGAGCGTACAGATCATACCCGAACCACCATTTTAAGCGACATAAGAAGGCCTACAAAAAAATCTGGAATAGCCAAGATCCAATTATGCACAGAGAAAGCTTCACTGAAGAAAAAACGCATAAAATAGGTCTTTTTCGCGCATTTCTCTGCACTGCGAGATAATTATGCATTATTGATTTATGGCTATTTCAGATTATTTGTAGGCCTTCTTATGCCGCGCTTAAAACAGTGTGCGGGCATGATCTGTACGTTCAGCCGTTTGGCAGCTGGCAGCCTTTAAAATTCATAGATTTTTAAAAATATTGCTTACCAACAATATTTTACCGGTAACTGCAGTAGATCCGAAATTTCTGTAAGAATACTTTTGTTTTCTTTATATTAACTTTAAAGAAGGTGTATCAACTTTTTTTTATAGCTAGCCGGTTCTTTTAGTAAGTAGTAGATGTAAATTTTTTCATAGAATTCAGATATGCAATCGGTTTTTTTGTAGACCTCTTATTTTTTAAGTAATTTAAGTTTTTTAAAAAAATAATTAAGTCGGTTTTAAGGTACTAAAACGCAACAAAATAAAAGAAGAAAATGGCCAGTAAGAACAAAAATAGTAAGATCTTTAATTTCACACCTTACTTTTAAAATTCTGTTGAGTAATTATTGAAAAAATCTATTTTTTAACCTCGGTTTAAACTGTTTTTAACCTATTTTTTTATCATATATCAAAAATAAACTATGACACCAGTAGAATCAGACTGCAGAGCCCAAATTTGAATTAAGTCCCCAATAAACTTTTTTTGGGGGATTTAAAAATCAATTTTATATGTTGCTGTGATCATTTTGATGGAAGCAAAAGCATTTTTTAGTTTGGGGTTAAATTGTTTCTTACAGAACAATTTGATGTGATTCAGATTATATCAATACAATAATAAAAACTCTACTCTGTTAGATGCAAATAATTTTTTTGTAAAACAATAATTTATATAGAAGAAATTTAACATTAAAATAAAACATATTATTCTGAAGTCTGAACCAATTAAAAGTCTTGTTTCATTTCAGTTTTTTTCAATTCAAAAAAGAGTGTTTTCACAAAGTGACTTATTTCCAATGTAGTTAAATAATTTTTATTGAATTAAAATGAAAAGAATGAAAACTATACACATAAAAGATACATGCTTTTTAAAAATATTAAAAAAAAATAAGTTTGAATAATCTTATATTTCATCATATTTGTATATGTGACAAAAAAAATTGTTGTATTGCGTAAACGTTTGTTGTCATCTTTCACTATTTAACCCTTTACAGCCAATTTTTTTGTGTTTTAAATATGTGATGGAAAACAAGCACGATAAAGTTAATTCATTGATATATTGTAAAGAATTAAGTTTTTAATGAAATAATTTAGATGAAATCAAAAGGCCTAATTTTACTCTATACCAGAATACTATATATATGAAGCAAAACACTCTAAAAGCTTCGAATTTTACCCAAATAAAAAAAGACCTTTTGCTCTGATCAAAAAAGACCACAGCAACAGTAAAATTAATTTTTAAATCCCCTCAAAAAAGTTTATTGGGGACTTAATTCAAATTTAGGCTCTGCAGTTTAATTCTACTGGTGTCATAGTATACTTTTGATATATGTTTTAAAAATAGGTTAAAAACAGTTTAATAAAAACTTTAGACCTAAATATTTTCTCAAACAGACATAAAAAACATGGGTTCATATATACCTTTAGAATCAGAAAAATATTAGGAATCCATTGTAAGCAAAATTGAAAAAAAGTAAAAAAATTAAAAAATTAAAAAATGGCCAATTGTATTTTTTGTTCTGGCAACACTATCGTCTTCCCTTTTTTACCCCCTCTATACCCCCTTCCCATTTTTATACTCAATTCAAAAGTTAAGACGTTGCCTGTACAATATAATATGATATTTTCATATAATTCCTTTTATTGTAGTTTATATACTATATTGTAAACTTTTTTTTTCAATTTTGCTTACAATGGATTCGTAATATTTTTCTGATTCTAAAGGTATATATGAACCCATATTTTTTTACTTGTGAAATGATAAAATTGAGTTCAAAGTTTTTATTCTTGTGGGTTTAAAAAAATCGATTTTTTCAATAATTACCTGACAGAATTGAAAAAGTAAGGTGTCAAATTAAAGATATTACTATTTTTGTTCATAATGGCCATTTTCTTTCTTTTTTTTGTTGCATTTTAGTACCTTAAAATCGACTTAATTTTTTTTTAAAAACTTAAATTATTTAAAAAATAAGAGGTCTACAAAAAAACCGATTGCATATCTGAATTCTATGAAAAATTTTACATCTACTACTTACTAAAAGGACCGGCTAGCTATAAAAAAAAAGTTGATACAACTTCTTTAAAATTTTCTTCACCTTAACTAAGAAGACGACATTTTTCTTAAATATGTTTACAATAAGAAAACTTGAATTTTAGTTTGAAACAAACTACACCTTTGCTATGGTTTCCTCTGATGAATCTGGAAACACAAGTCCTGTTTCTAACATTTCCTCTGATATTTCATGCAAGGCATCTCCAAACCGCTCAGGTGAACCTATAAATTATTATTTTATTATTATATAAGTCTTTATTGTTGATTTCCTTTCAGACCAGAATTTATTTTGGAACTTCAACTATTTATTAATTTTTTAGATACCAAAAATCAAATACTCTTTAAATTTCTGCTTATTTTTAAGATTTACATATTTGTCAAAAACTAAAACTTAATGGCGTCTTTCCAAGTAGTGTCCAGGGTCATTATACAGGGTGTCCCACGTAAACTGTTTTTTTTTAAACGCTTATTACTCCCTTAATATTTGAGCTATCTTAGTAAAATAAAAAGTATTTGGCAGCCTACTACTGACCATTTCATAGGGTAATGATGAAAAATCCACAAAATAAGCAGGAAAAAATCTACGAGGTATTACATAAGAGGTTCATTTTATTGAATTTAGATTAACCCACAAGAAAATATTTGGTTTGTGAACTTTAAGATTAGTTTAGGCCCAAACTGCTAGTCGCTCAGACTTTCTAAGCACAAAAAAAGAACAATCTTGACATGGCATACCAGAAATTCTCAATATTCAAGAATATGAAGTGTAATATAAGTGAACAATATGTTAAAATAGGCATAATATTGATCTTCTTTGTTAATTTTTCATGTGAGCTCGCTTTAAATGCACACAAGAACCTGAAATATAACAGGTTTTTTAATTAGAATACAATGCCAGTTCTTATAATATCTTGAGTAAGTCTTTGTGATCCACCGTTTGACCACCAGCTGCTTTAAAAGTTAACTTAAGGCATATTTTTCTTGTGGATTAGTCTTATATTCACTAAAATCAGCCTGTTATGTGTTACCTTGTAGATTTTTTTCCGTTAACTTTGCGGATTTTTCATCACTATATCATTAAATGGTCAGTAGTTTGCTGCCAAATACTTTTTATTTTACGAAGATAGCTCAAATATTAAGGGGGTAATAAGCGTTTAAAAAAAAAAACAGTTTACGTGGGACACCCTGTATATTTATCAAAAGGATAGGGTATTATGTACATATATGATATGTAATAGCACAAACAAATTTTCAATTCCTTTTTAAAAGAAAAGGTTAGGTTTAGGTAAAAATTTTAAAATTTAATTGATAAATATTAATTTTAGGCAAGATAATTGTGAGTGTGGTTCTTATCTTTGTATGCGCCATCTTTATATCTATCATTTAATTTTTCTAAAAGAATGCTTTTCAAATTGAATATTAAATAAATGTAATTTTTTTAAAATTAAATTCTACCAATGCATTTTTCACCAACAAACTGAATTCAAGAACTTTTGCTACTGAGAGTCCTAAATTGCAGTAGGCTAATGCACATTGGTTCCATACCATGTAACTGTTACTCTGAATATAAATAATAAACAAATAAGGATGACAACATCCCTAAAAGCAAAGCTCTGAAATCTAGGAAAGACAAACGAACAATAACTCTTGTAGTAAGATAACTCAAAAAAAACAGAACATTTATTTGTTAATGTTAACAAAATTATACATATATTGGTTGCAAAATTGCTTAATTACAGGATACCGTAAAAGGGATTTTCGTGTCCAGAGGTGAAAAGACAAGTAACTTTTTTTTTTACATATTTTTGATTTTCTCTACTGCTATTTAAGATAGATTGCTGACTTTTTGGAGGATACCTTGTCCCAAAAAGCATTAAGTGTACAACATATTTTGAATGTCTGTCAGTCATTCATACAACAAAGACATAAAATTAAAGTGATTAGTACAAAAATTAAAACAAGGATGACAACATCCATAAGTAGCGAAGCACAAAAGATATGTATAAGAATTTAGATATTAGTTGTCAAAAGCATGCCATGTATATTAGAAAAAAAATCACGAAACCTTTTCAACATTTGTTTTTAATTTCTTAATATTTATATTTCTGTACTATAACTAACAGATTAACGGTCAAAGTAAATTACATACTGGATGCTCAAAACAACGGAAAATTTAATTTTGATATTTTTAACTACAAAAATTTTAAAAATCGGACCATAAACACAAAAGATATGAGGAAAAATGTGAAAAATATAAAAATAGCTAAAAACCTCCAAAAAGACAGTCTTACCGCCATTGATGTTTTCTTGAAACGACAGGAAATTTAATTTTGATATCTATAACCTAAAACTTTGGAAATTGGACCATAAACACCAAAGGTATGGAAAAAATGAGAAAAATACAAAAATAGCCTAAAACCTGCTTAAAGGCAGTCTGACCGTCATAGTTGTTTGCTTGAAACAACAGGAAATTTAATTTTGATACTGTAACTGAAAAAAATTTGGAAATCGGACCATAAACACCAAAGATATGGAGAAAAATGTGAAAAATACAAAAATAGCCTAAAACCTGCTAAAAAGCGGTCCGACCGCCATTGATGTTTTATAGTTAATTGTGCTCCTTAATAATAGAAATGTTGTCAAAAACTTTCAGCCTTTTATCTTATATAGGAGCCGAGAAATTCACGTTTCCCCCAAACTAAGACGGACAGACGGACATTTCAAATTATAGAGTAGCTTCGCTACTTAAAAGAGGACAAAAAGAAACAGAGAAAGGCAGAGAAAACAGAGAATTAGGAAAGATTGAATAGAGAGAGTGTGAGAGAGAGACAGACAGAAAGATAGAGAGAGATTGGGGGAGAGATGGATATAGAGAGAGAGATGAAGATAGAGAGATTGAGAGAGTGTTAGAGAGAGAGAGAGAAAGAGAGAGTGTTAGAAAGAGAGAGAGAGAAAGAGAAAGAGAGAGAGAGAGAGAAAAAGAAAGAGAGAGAAACAAAAGAAAACAAGGCTGACAACATCTTCATGTAAGGCGAAGCTCTAAAATCAGAAGGACAAACTTTGCATATGATATTGTACCAGACCTTGATCATTATTTCAAAATTCAATAAGAATATATGTATATATCACACAAAAAAAGTGTTGTCAAAAAGGAAAAAATCAGCATGTAACACTTACAGAGAATTGATACGCTTTCTAAATTGTACCTAACTGCTATAGTATATACTAGCGGCTACGCCCCTAGAGGCCTCTAGGGGCACTTAAGAAGGAGAGAGTCAAATTTAATAACCCAATTTCTTATTTTAGATTTTAAAACAAAATTATAAAAAAAATTTTGGGGGGGGTGAAAACAAAATTTTTTTTTTTTTTGGGGGGGGGTGGTGCCCCCCCCACTCATTTTTAATTTTAGTTCAAAAAATTAAAATAAAAAAAATTGGGGGGGGGGGGGGGAATTTTTTATTTTTTGGGGGGGCTGGGGGTGTCCCACCCCCTAAGAAAATAGTTATAAACCTTCCCGGGACCTATGAGAAGCTACCCTGTTAAGGAGAACCTGATCGGTTCAGCGGTTAGCGAGATCCTTCGGTACAGACACACAGATACACAGACACACAGACATCCTGTTACTTTAGTATAAGGATTATGCACAGTTTGAATAGGATAATTATATCATATCGTTACGGTCGGACGGGCTGACCAAAAATACAGAACAGCTTCGCTTTTAATAAAGAGGAGTTGAGAAACGTATAATAGGAGGAGGGCCTAAGGGGGAATGATGGGAGTACTCTTATACACGGAGAGGAAACCTCTGACGATTTAATCTAAGCACTATCAATCTATCTTTCTATCTGATGCACATCTATGGGCTTTAAACAGTTGAGTATTTAAGGGGATGAATGTGTACTAGAACCTGTCATACGTCCCAACATTGCTTATATCACTGTTTTCTCACAAAAGTCGACTATGAATGATCACGGTTGGTATATTATCTACTGGCCATTATGACAAAGGTTTAATCTTATCAAAAAAAATATTAGGGTTTTGTTCTACAATGAGATCTCGCAATTTCTAAACCAATTTTTTAATTGGGATGGTTTTAGGCTTTTGCTCCTCTCACAATCCGCTTTGCATACAAAGCCTTTAGATGAAAATTTACAAGAAAAGATTCATTAAAATCTACTTTTCAAACTGTAAAACTTTTTTTCTGACTAAAAATCAAGATGTAAAAATGTTTTATTGGCTTTATTAAACATGAGTCCATTCAAATGCCATACTTTGAAAGGGCAAAGAAAGCAGGAAAAATAGGGGGACAATATGAAAGGTTACTGGAGAGGGGAATCACAAAAGGGCTGAAAGCGGAGGGTAACGAATCCTTACTATACTACAAATCCAGTAAAACATCAATCCCGAAAAAATATTTTTGAACACAGTAATAGTGTCTGACTGATTATGACGTAACAAAAAAAAAATTAGCCAATGAGAGGCCGTTATTGACCAATGGTAAAATTTATAGTGGCCTCTCATTGGCTAATTTTTTTTGTTACGTCTTAATCAGTCAGACACCATTACTGTGTTCAATATTTTTTAATATTTAACAGATCTATTAGTTGTTATATTAGATAGAATAAATTTTTATAAGATAATAGGCGATCATTATGCTCATTGCTCGTATTGGCTAAAGTATCATTTTAAAAGTCTAATCATGCATTGATTTTTTGGCCCATATGAAAATGAAATTTTGGTGTAAGTTTTGGCACACTATACAAGGTAAGAAAGGAGTATGATGAAAAAAATACGCAGTTTTTCTCGACATTTCTTCATAATTGCTTGTTTTTGATGCAAATAAAAATATTGATAACAAAATCTTCGTGGATTCCTGATAGGTACTTTGAAGATAGTGTTGGTAATCGGACACAGATGATTTCTGCCACCAAAAGAAGAAACAGTTTTCTGACTGCCTGCTTTTTTTCCTGCTACATCATCTCAAGCTTTTATTCAAATCTTTAGATTTCCTTTGTTTTCTTTCTTGGAAATATTGTTTGGTAATTTAACCCCATGACGCTTAACTTAGACGCCCGCCAGATGACCTACCTCCCCCCACCCCCCCTCCTCCTCACCAACAGTCTCACCACCTCTCTCCCCTCCAAACTTCTGTCAACAACCCCTCCTCATAACTTCAATTACACCTACGTGCCTACGACATCTATAAACCCGCTAGAAATCCTTTGTGTGCTTTTATTATCTATTTTAGTGTGTGTGAAAGGGAAAATATTTTTCCTTTATTCTTGTGCAGATTCCCCCATATTTTATGGGGTATTTTCTCCCGCAAAAGCCTAGGGGCGGGTTCGCTTATTACAGTGATACTTTCAAATCCTGGCAAGAACTCTTGTAGTCTTTTTATTGTAAGACTACCTTACAATTTTGACTTTTCCTCAATTTTGTAAGTCCCCAAAAGAGCCCAGTAAACTTAAACTGGGACCCTCCACCTCCATAATCTACTCCTGCCCAAAATGCTTGCTATCATCAAACCAACCAACTCTAACAAACTAAACTCAAACACCAAACCAATTTAAACATTATCAATTTAATTGTGTATTTAGTTTATTATGCTAGTTATTAATATTTTATATGTATAACAGCTAACCCTTAACCTACTAACACATATCTAATTTATTAATTTTTTTAGTTCGTATTTTACTTATTTTATCATGTATGATTTTTTTCTGTAAGAATAAATCATTTCAACAAGTGATGAAAAAAATACTTTTGGTTTAATACTTTTTATTTATTTTGGTGTTCTATGTGAAATGATTAAATGAAGGACAGTTATGTTTATATTAGAAACATCAAGTACCATTATTGCAGCAGACATGCTACGCTTTCTTGCACCAAATTATTCTTTAACAAGAAAAATAATTTCCATATAAACCACGACAATAGAATCTAACAAAAAATTATAAGAAAGTTGCTATTAAGCACTTAACCCCCACTCTCCCTTTTAAATATATTGAAAAAAGAGGGGTTGTTTTTTGTCGTATTCCCAAAACCCTTCGGAGGTACCTAATCTCAATGAAACCTAAAAGAATTGTCCTATCGTTTTCTAGCTTGGCATGATGATTCCTGTCAGAGTTAGGTAAAATTTGAAACGCTTAACAATTCAACAGTCCGTATGTAGTATAGTAATCATTACCATTCTAGTAGCGGGACAAATTGTCTCAAAAATCATTCATGTGACGTCATAAAAATGAGTGATTATTAATCTCTTTCTTAGGGGTTTTCTCTCCCACTTCCCCTCATTTTTATGACATCACATTGCTGATTTTTAAAACACTTTGTCCCGCTACCCAGTTTATTATAATACTATTAGTTTTTTTGAAAACAGTTTGTTATATGATTAAGTAATCAAATTTATATAATTTTTAAAATATTGTAGAACAATTATTTTGTAGGACTATGTTGTCAGCGAAGCATCTCTAATATAGTATGTCATCATAATATTCAAAATTTTCGGATGGAATTATACGCAATTTTCCTTCAGATTTCTAAATACGCTTGAATAATAAAAGCGTTGATACTCTGAATTGTTATTTGTTGTATAATATCTATCTGACCGTTTAATTTGTGGAGCTTTGCTTTTATGGATAGTGTCATTCTTTTTCTCTATAATACAAAGGTTCATTCTAAGTTTTTAGGTAAAAAATAAGCAAATTTTTTTATGGCTACGTTTTAAAACAATGATGGATGGCAACACTCACAAGCATCGAATCTTAAAATTTATCAGAAAAGCCAAAGATAAGGCAATATAAAGTATTATATAGTTTTGTATGCGATCACTGGTCATATCTCTTGTAAATTTATTATTGTTTTGTGGAAATTTTCACAAAAAAATAGCTATCTGTTTCGAATTGCTGCATAATAGATTATGTTTTGATACAGACTTTAGTTTTAATTTTAGAGAAACTTAGTTTTCAAAACTGCGTCACAACAATGAAAGATAGTTAGATAGAAAAGCGTTCATGTTGTAATTTCCAATAAGTTCAAAAGGTCATAAATGGTGAGTTAGGTAGACAAAAGATGAACATTTGTGTGACTTACAAAGAAATACACTCTTAGAAATATTTAAAAGATATAATAAAGAGTAAACCATGAAAACTATTTACACATAATTAAAAACAGTTTATAATACTACGTACATTACTGAAAAATATTTTGTAGACATTATAAGTCGCACGATGGCTTTGTTTTCTTAAGAACCATTTTTTTGAAAAAATAATGTTAAAAATTCAGAAAATTGGAAAATTAAATTAAAAGAGTATGGCTATGTTACTTTTAAACTTAAAGGAATAAATCATTAGATAAGTAAGTTACTTTTTAACTTGACTGTTTTAACATTCTTGTATTTACAATCAAGTTTTACATCCATACAAGCGAAGCTCTGAATTAAGAAGGAAGGACAAACGAACATTAACTCTTGTAGAGTGTCAGAACTTAATAAGATATGATAGCTTCCATTTAAAAATATTGACTAAAATCATGCCACAAACATTGTTATATTACATATAAGACAATAAAATCAAACTTTTTAAGACACAATAACTAAATTGTTGCCAACTATAAAATGAAAATCAGTCAATTCCCTCATTTAACAGTGTTGTTAGTCATTCCAAACATAATGAGAGAGATAATAAAAATAGCTTTATTGAGCTCTATTAGTAAAACGGCATAAAGATGCGGGGGCAAAGTTGTTTTTATTAATCCAAGCCCACAAGGTATCAAATACATAAATTGTGTTAGAGTTATATGCTTAGCCCTGGCATTAGAATGGATTTTTGAATTGCAATGGCGCTCCAATTAATCTGTTAGACTTTGGGAGAAGATTAAATCACCAACTGTCGTTCTGTTCCAGTGATAAACCATTATTATTAAGTTATTTTTTTTTAGTAGCGAAGCTACTCTATAATTCGAAATGTCCGTCCGTCCGTCCGTCTGTCCGTCTGAGACAGAATAGGGGGAAACGTGAAAGATAGACAGCTGAAATTTTTGACAACATTCCCATTATTAGGAAGCACGATTAACTATAGAACATTAAGGGCGGTCGGACTGCTTTTTAGCAGGTTTTAACCTATTTTTGTATTTTTCACATTTTTCTCCATATCTTCAGTGTTTATGGTCCGATTTTCAAAATTTTTTCAGTTATTGATATCAAAATTCAATTTCCTGTCGTTTACAGAAAACAACCATGACGGCCACACTACCATTTTGCAGGTTTTAGGCTATTTTTGTATTTTTTACATTTTCACCATATCTTCAGTGTTTATGGTCCAATTTTCAAAAATTTTCTGTTATATATATATAAGAATTAAATTTCCCGTCGTTTAAAGAAAACAACCATGACGGCCAGACTGCCTTTTTGCAGGTTTTCGGCTATTTTTGTATTTTTCACATTATTCTCCATGTCTTCAGTGTTTATGGTCCGATTTTCAAAATTTTTTCAGTTATAGATATCAAAATTAAATTTCCCGTCGTCTTAAGAAAACAACCATGGCGGTCAGACTGCCTTTTATCAGGTTTTTGGCTATTTTTATATGTTTTACATTTTTTCCTATATATTTGGTGTTTTTGGTCCAATTTTCAAACTTTTTTGGGATATCAGTATCAAAATAATTTTTCCCATTGTTATGAGAATCTTTTATGTAATCTACTTTGACCTTCGTCATCATTAAAAATGAAACAAGGTTTCGTGTTTATTTTCTCCAATAAATCTATTCTTGATTTTAATAAATACACTTAAAATCTACTTTTACGTATTTCCATCCACGATTTTTTGTGCTTCGCTTCTTATGGATGTTGTCATCCTTGTTTTTTTTAAACGGATGTAACCTATTTTATATATTTAATTACACTTTTCATTAGAATTTATATTTTTTACCGTATAACCAAGCGAATTTTACTATAGCTTAGGCCAATCCCATAAATTTATCAATTTACTACCAGCGAAAGGAAGGAGAAATATTCTGAAATTTGACAACTTTAACTTTTAAGAATTATTATAACAATGATAAATTTATATAATTAAGATGATTAGGGACCTATTCAGACCTTCCTAGATTTGTTTGAAAGGAAGGGGGGCGTTCCCCTTCCTTCTCCCTTGTCTCTTAATAAAACTAGAGTTCTTAAAATTTGTGGGGTGTTTCCTTGTTCAAAAGAGAATCTTATTTTTGGTAGCAATATATTTATTGCTCCCTTCAACATTTAACAATCAATCTTTGACTATAGGTACTTAACTTTTATGCTTAATTTAAAAAGTGTTAAATTTATATATTCTTAGCTAGATAATGTTTGTTTGTTTATCCAGTTTCTAGAGGAATTGCATTTTAAGGAGTAGGTCGGGTTGGGGCAAAACTATAGCAAAAATATTCCTCTCTTACATTTTTTAATAAAATAACCTAAAACCATCCCCGCATCCACCTAAATCGTACCTAAAATGATGAACTTAATCGGTTAAGTAATTATTAAAAGCTTTAAACAAAAATCCTTACTACTTTATATAATGGAATATATTTGCAGATGGTAGATAACAAACAGCAGATAACCAACCCATTAATTGCACGCCTTTTATTGGCATGCATTGGTAAAAGCTTTAGCTTTTTTGCCGAAATGGCCACTTAATTATTTGATACATTTCGTTAGAATCCATTTATGTAATTTATTTATTCTTGTATATTATAATGATAGTTATATAGTTGCTACACTCCAATAAAGCAAGCCCCTTTAATCTCCGCCCATTTCCTTCTTAACTTAGACAATTTAGCACAATTCAGCGAAAATTCTCCGTCTCCGAACTCCTCTCCCTTCCTCCCTTTACCCCTGCTTCTTCCAAACCAAAACAACGTATAAACTTTTCCATTCTTGAAATCTCCACCCCCTCCCCCTTTAACAAAAAGGAGCAATCTTGAACTGAAAATTCATCAGTCTTCATTTTATAGCTCTCAAATAAGTTAAATCTTAATGTAGTGGGTATAATATGGTCTTCAAAATTTAAAAATGTGATCAATTAGTACTTATTGTGAAATATTATTTTTCTATCCTTGTATAAAAGTAATATTATGTTTGCGAGTCTGTTTGTATGTTTGTACCAAAGGATCTCGCTAACCGCTTGACCGATATGGTTCTCCTTCAAAATGTAGCTTCATATAGGTCAATAAAAAGTTTACAACTTATTTTGGAAAGGATACCACCACCAGTTTTGGATAACTTTTTTTTCATAAATTTGACAAAACAAGCATTAAGTTTTCTTGTATTCAGTAAAGTGTATTCAAATATGTACCCCAAATATAATTCCTAAATAATCCCTTGATAATTACAAAACATATCTTATCACCAATAATTGTTTATCACAACAAATTTATGCATTTTGATGTTGAAGTTTCTATGTAGTCTATTTTATCTTTCTTTGTGAGAAAGTCACAAGAAATTATTAATTTTTGTTGAAGGTAATTTTACTATAAATGAATTAAACTAATACAATCTCTATTTTCCTATCCGCGTACAACTGTTTGGATTATATTTTATTCCCCCTTAATGGATGAAGTTTATTATATATATTAAAGTCACAGGATGTCTATCGGTGTGTTATGAATATAATAGATGTCCGGTAATATCTCTTATACGGTTAGATCGATCGTTCCACAATTTACAGTTGTTTAACTTAGGGACAGGGAAGGTTTTAAACTATTTTGAGGAAGGGTACGACACTCAAGGACGTCCAATTGGGGATCTTATCCCCCCCCCATTTAAAATTTACCCCAACCATTTAGGAGGGGGTATTTACCCCCACAAACAATTTTGGAAGGGTAAATACCCCTGCCCCCCCACTAACATAAAAAATCCACAACAAAAAAATTTTTGGCGCGCTTCGTGCGCATTTTTTATACTAAATATTTCATCATTATTAAATTACCCCCCAAAAAAATTTTAACCCGGGGGTAAATTTTGGGAGGGGTAAACAAAATTTACCTCTGCCAACAGATTTTAGGGGGGGTAATTTACCCCCCCAAGCAAATTTTACCTCCGGGGTAAAAATTTTGGGGGGGTAAAAAAATTTACCCCCCAAAATAAAAAAGCTTGGACGCCCCTGACGACACTATCAAGTTTTTCCTCCTAAATTGAAATTTAGATAAAAAATTATGCCATTTGCCTTAAAGGGAAGTTTTTAACATTTCAACCTCTCAACCGTGTTTAAAAATAATTTTTTATCATTAATTTTTTGTAATGAATTCTGAAAATTAAAAAATATAGCTATGGAATCATTTCCACACTTTATGATTAGTTTATGATTTTAAGCTTTCCATAATACATTCCACTCATACAATCTAGAAATAGTTTGTAATATATGAAATATCAAAGTAATACATTCAGGGTTATGTCTTGTCCCGGCCCTGTTAATTGTTTATTTTCAGATTAATTTTATTTAAAACAATTAAATCATAAAGTTTATGGGTATATTTGACATTTGAGTACTATGACATTTAGAATACCTAGTAGTGGCAGTAGGAATTTGAAACCAAGAAAAATATCTCATGTTACTATGACTTAAAGATAATTGGTGTTTTAATGAGAAAAATACTTTATTACAACTTTTTTCGACTTTGGCGCCGCTTATATGAATTTACAATGTTGATATTTAACGGAAATTATGGCACAATAAAACAATAAATTTTTTGCACAAAATTAACTCCAATATTGTCGTATCATTGCTTTTGGCATTGTCCCTTTTAAAGCTTAGTTGATCTCGCCAAACCCACTGGAAAGCCACTCTTTATTAAACTTATGTTAAAAAGTTTTTTCTAGTCGTTAAGATCCAACCCTGCGGGCTATAGATATTCTTATAACTCTTAGATATTCTGCGGCTAAGCCCCTAGAGGCCTCAAGGGGCACTTGAGGAGGGGAGAGTCGAATTTGATAACCCAATTTCTTATTTTAGATTTTAATAGAAAAAGTTAAAAAAAATGTTGGGGCCCCTCCCCCTTCATTTTTAATTTTAGTTAAAAATTTTTTTTTTTTCAATTTGGGAGGGAGATTTTTCATTTTTTTTTGGGGGGGGGGGGCTAGGGGTGTCCCACCCCCCTAGAAAATATTTATAAATCTTCCCGGGACCTATGAGAAGCTACCCTGTTAAGGAGAACCCGATCGGTTCAGCAGTTAGCGAGATCCTTCAGTACAAACATACAGACAAACATTTTGTTACTTTACTATAAGGATTACAAATATGTTTTCCTTCTTTGGGTGATGGGGGGGATTATGCTAGCCAATATATATAGGGATTTTGCCTTCTTATACTTTATCTTTCTAATTTAAAGATTGTACTTTTAACAAATGATTATATAAAGAATAAAAACATGCATTTTTGGGCCAAATCTTATATCTATAATAACAGGATGTCTATATGTCTGTTCGTATGATTCAGTACATAATAATCAGAGATCTTATGGGATAAGACAATTTATGATTAATGGGGATGTATGCACATAAATTAATAGTCATTTGCCTTATCTCTCAAGAGCCCTGCTAACGAAAACAATTTTCATAATGCCTAAATTATAAAATATTAAAATTTATTTGAATAATCCTTGCAGAGTAAACAATGAAAAGATAATCTTCAAATTTTTAAAAACCTATTTTTATTCCCTATAATGTAACGCGCCTTACAAAGTAGCATTTGCAATTAATTATATTTACTTAGTATGTGTTTTTATTATCATAAATTAGTAAAAAAAAACCTGTGCACGCCGTTGCTATAACACATTTGTTTTGGTTTAGTTTTATGTTACATAAATATTACTTAAAATCCTATCTGGAGTAAATTTGAATAGTATATTTTAGAGTGTAATCAAACGTAGTTACTTTACAAACAACAACAACATTATAAATGAAAGTAACTTTTGATTCATTATTAAAGTATGTCATTAGACTCTAATTATGATTTTTCAGATAGTGAAAAGTTGAGACTATAAAAATGATTGGAAATATATTGGAAGTAATTTCTGCTTTTGCCTACACACTGGTTCTCAGGAATTGATTCTAGTCCCATTTAAAAAACAAAACGGAATGATTATGTCCATTGGTGGAAAATCTGTGAATGCTTAGTCATAAGGGCCAATTTATTGGCTTAACAAATTGGGGACTTTTATTGAGCTTTATGCTGAGTGTCCTAACGTTTCATTAACTAATTGTAATCTACTTAATGGGTAATTTTGTAAACCATCATTGGGGATGTACATCAATTTATCGGCAATTGTCTTATCCATTTACATCCCTGTTATAATACTGAAAATGCTAGTACTACATAGTATGCTAGTACTTAATTAAAAGATTGCATTTCCCGTCTTTTCTTACAATGAGAAATGTTGACAAAAGTATACTACAGAGATTCTTCTAAATTAATTTTACATAAATGTATAATAAATAGACTAAAATCAATTCCAATTTAGTTTGGTAAATTTAGTTAAAATGTTTCTTCCTGATTCATACTTTTATAAGGTAAACTTTTAACAATATCTTCATTTCGTCCTTTCAGGAATATAGGTGTAGGACAATGAGTAATTATTTTTTTTATAGTCAAAGTTTAATGTTCTTGAAAAGTTTATTAATTTGACAAGTGCGAATTTTACATAAAAAAAGTAAGAAAAGAAAAATATGAGAGTTCATAGAAAAAATGTTATTTTGACAAATCCGGTATTATATTCTGTATTAAACTATATATTTTAAATTATAACCAAATGATATGGAGGTTCTTCAGATTTTTTAAAAATATGTATTACAATAAAGTTTCTGTCTAAGCTTGATTAAGTAAAAAAAACTTATTTGTTCAATTACGTCTGCTAGTATTTGTGTTGATTATGTTCAGTAAGCTTCCTCTGCTTGGAGAATTTTTTTGGCGAAGTCTTAGATTGTCCTATCCCTAGATCCCTGTGTCTAATAGAATCTAAAAAATATAATGCATGCTTTTCAACTGTCTTATTTGGTTTGTGAATATTATAATCCTTGTTATACACTTTTTTTATTATTTTAGGATATCAAAGGAGAAAATGTGCTTATTACTGGAGCAGGAAGCGGCATTGGTAAGTTTTCTTAAAAGTTAAAGAGTCGCTTCCACACAATCAATTACAAGTTTTTAAAGCTTTTCCATAAACCTTTAGTGTCTGTCCGTACGTACGAAACGGAAAGCTCCTATAGCATTAAATTATGTATGTTAGAATTGTCCTTTAGATTTCAAACTTGACATGATTTCAACATGATGTTCCCTGTAGAGTTACCAGTTAAAGTTCCGTACGCCTAGCTCAGATAAAACATTCAGATTTTTTTTGACAACAATTTATGTACAATACATATAATTATCCCATTCATCTGATATTTGGAAAAAAAAAGTTTGTAGGGAACATTTGTACATTATTATAAGAAATGCATCTGTATAATCAAGTTCTACAAATGTAAGTACATATGTCCTTTAAAAGTATCCAGTATTTACGAAACTTTGCAACAGAATTATATACAATTATGTTTAAACTTATGAATTAACTTTCTGCTATTAAAGATTTGACAGTCTACAGGTGTTAATGTCCGTTTGTTTTACCTTTAGATTTTAGATCTTTACTTTTATTGGTATTATCAGTCTTTTATTGATGATCTAAGTTTTTTTTGTAATTAACATAAAAAATTCATATTGTGAAAAAGCTTCTAAAAAGTATTACAAAACATGTTGTAGTAAAAATTGCAATAACAAATAATATTTTTAAAAAATGTGTGTTTAAGAAACAGGATTTACAGATAATGCACATTAAGTAAACTCAATTATTTATGTTTTTATATGGCTGTCACCAACTAAAATAGTTTTTATTATTTTATACATAATTATCAAAGTTTCCAAAAAGCAGGACTAGGTAGTACCGGTTTACCTCTGCGGTTAATTCATAATTTAGAATAACTGTTGCTGATTACGGCTGGATGGAAGCAGTTTTATTCTCGCAGTTGAAAATTTGCTTCGGCTTAGAGCTAGGTTTATTTAAGTGCACATGTTTTAAAATTGTGCGTTTAATAATAAAATATTTTTTACAGGGCGTTTGATGGCTTTAAAGTTGGCAAAACATGGCGGTATTATGGTACTTTGGGATATGAATACTAAAGGTAAAAACATTTAAATTTAAATTCTATAATTATAGGTCGGTTCGTCCGTCTGTCCTTAACGGTAAGCTCTTTTTGTTAATTTAAACAGGTTAGAAGTGTCCTATCGATTTTAAACTTTGCATGCTATAGAAGTTTTGTACGACTTAGAAGCGCAGCAACGCTATAATCCGATCGTCCATTTAAAACAATGTTATAAGCGAAACATCTCTATAATCAACTCCTAAAAATATCAGTATGTCTTTAAACAGTATTATGTATTTAAATTGTTTTGCAACAAATTTACTTACAATATTGTATAGGCTTATGCATTAGTATTCTGCTTATTTAGTTCTGACACTCTACAAATGTTAATGTTCGTTCGTTCTCTGGATGTTGTCATACTTGTTTTCTTTGTCTTTAGGTTGATAATTTTTGCAGTATTTTTGCATTTAAAAAAAACTTCAATTCAAAACTCAATGAAATTCATTAAAAATTGTTGATTTTCTTTTATTAAAAGATGATTTCTTTATACTTCTTTTTGTTCATGTAGGTAATGAAGAGACTGCAGAAATGATCAGAAAGGCTGGAGGAAAAGCACACACTTACACTGTCGATGTATCAAATAAGTAAGCAACTACTTGGAATGAATCTTCCAGTAATAATCATTAAAGAGAATTTACCCTTTTACTAAAACTAAAGCAACACAAAATTGCTAACCATCAGGGAAAAGGGAATGTGATTCTGACAAACAATTCTAAAGGAAAATTTTCCCACTACCCCCTTCCACCTTTTCCTCCCCTTCTTAATCACCCCTCTTCAGTTACATAAAAAAAACAAGATATACCCCCACCTTACTTCCAAAGATTTTGTGATTTTCGTAGAATTAATTGTTAGAATAGCTAGGCCTGCTAACCATGAACAGTTAACTAATCCAATCAACTTACAACAAAGAAAGTTATTAAGACTTACAAAGAGGCTATTCTAAAAAAATAAAATATATTATTCGTAAAATAACCAATCCAGGGTTGGATAATTAAAATAACCCATAGTTTTAGGTAAAAGGTTTCGTGATTGTACGGAACTAATTCAAATATTCTTTTTTTAGAGAAATTTTGTACAAGTTTGGCGAACAAGTGAGACAAGAAGTTGGAGACATTACTATTCTAGGAAAAAATATTTAAACTTCTGTCTAATTTTTATATTTTGAAGTAAAAAATAATAAAGAGATTCAGGGCTGGAGAGGACAATGGAGGAAAAATTTATTTCTAAAATGTTTATCCTTGCAAGATTTACCAATTTCAAATACAATGTCCAAAAATTTATCTCTGAAAATTATAATTAAATAATCTATTTACGTACGTACGTTCCTTTTTGTAGAATAGCCTAAAACCTACCCTCAATTTTAGTTTTCACGCACACACACACACACACATTCAACTACTTTAGTGTAAAATGCTAAGAGTAAGAAGAATAACAATTACTATGACAGTGAACAACGCTGGTATCGTATCTGGAACCCCTCTCTTGGAAACTCCTGACAACAAGATTCTTAAAACTTTCGAAGTTAATGTTTTCTCCCACTTTTGGGCTATCAAGGTAATTTAATCGTATAATCTAACAAGGAAACTCATGTTCACAAGTAAAGCAGTTTAAGCAGAGAAGCAACTCGGTAAATTGGGAAGTCCATTTTTTGTGAACGTCAAATAGCAACAAAATTCATACTTTATTTAACTCTAAGATTTTTAGTTGCCTTAAATTTTTGAATCAATCAACAACGTCTCACATGGCGTGATTTGTTAGAAAGAATAGCAAAAATAACTATTATTTATTTTTTTAGTTTTTCTTGCCAAAGATGATTGAGATGAAGAAGGGACACATTGCAAATGTTGCTAGTTTAGCTGGTCACAGTGGAACACACAAACTGGTAAGTTAACATTCTCGACCACCGTATCCGCTATAGTCGTTTGGTAGGTGATAAGTTCGATTCTCGGCCCGACACTGCATCATAACTAATTACGTTAAAATTACATTACCATGCACAGATAGAAATTGTAGACAAAGGTCGTGCAATCAAAGGTTGGTTGTCTTTTGGATGTTACTTAACCTGTTACTCTGAAATTTTTAGATGATCACCTAAAGAATCTCGCCCATACGAGGTAAGGTAAGTTAACATTCAAGGTCAGGTCAAGGACTCTCCAGGTACAAGGTATACCTATCAACGGCCTTTCTGAGATCAATATGTAGCTTTATTAAGCTTATTACCAATGTATCTTTGTGATAAGAGCAAAAATAGGTTTAGAGAAATTGATTTAGAATCTTTTTAGGCACCTTAGAGTTTCCTGGATTTATGAATAAACACTTTTTTCAATAAAGGTTACAAATTTGTATCATTTGAAAAGTCAGAAATTTTGTTATTGTTCCCTTCGCACAATTAGAATGAGAAAATCTTAGGCTAGTAATTTATAAGTTTTATTTAAAAAATCTATTTAGGTTGACTATTGTTCAAGTAAATTTGCTGATGTTGGCCTCGATGAAGCTTTGAGAGTTGAGCTTTTTGTACAGGGTCATTCAGGTATTTTCGGAAGCTCTATATAGTGCCTATACAAAATGACATCATACAATGCAAATGACCAATGATAGGCCAATACACAGACTAAATTGCCAAATGGCAGGAGAGTATACATTTTGATTGGTAGGCCTGTATGACGTCATTTTTTACTCACTTTTATACAACCTTATTTTTTATTCATTTTTAATTAACCAATAACCTAGACTAAATTATTAATTTGTGGTCAGATAGAACAATGATTTAAGAGTATCGTTTTCTTATATCTCACAGAATAGTATTCTGTTGGTTTCAAAATCATTATAATGATCTCTGTATATTTGTTCAGATTATATCAAAACTACGTGCCTGTGTCCCTACTACATCAGTACTGGCATGTTTGCTGGAGTTCAGGTACAGTTAGATAGATAGACAGATAGTAAGTTAGATAGATAGATAAATAAAAAAGATAGATAGATAGACAGATGAAAAGATTGATAAATGAATGTCTAGATAGGTAGACTAACATAGTAGTCACGAATAAACAAACTGCTTTAATTTTATAGAAGTTGTTTTTAGATAAATATTAACAGACAATTACACATCCAAGTAGACAGACAGATGAAGACAGATTAAAGGACAAAAAGATAGAATATACGGATAAATAGCATGACAGATAGACAGACAAATAGAAATAAAAATTATCACAATTTTTTAATTTTTGTTTAGAGCAAGCTGATCCCAATTCTAGAGCCTGAGTACGTTGCAGAGAGGGCAGTGAGTGGTATTCTGACAAACAGAGAAGTTGTTATGGTTCCAGGATGGTGCGCCATCCTTGTGGCTATCAAGGTAATAATATATATATATTTTTATGAAAGGTATTTTTTAATATTCTGCATACTCTACATATAATCTATTAAAATTTATATTTTATTTGAATATGTTTGTCCTAAATTTTAATTTTCAGCTTTTGCAATGGCCAACCACGGTTAGGAAAGTACCTAACCATTAACCATGCATATTAAATTATGTAATTATGTGAAATGATATTACTTTTTGTATGCTTATGTTGAAATTCATATATATCTATATATCTATTATCATTCTAGGCTCTGTGTCCATCTGAAGGCATGATGAGAATAGCCCAGGCCTTTGGATTCAACTGTTCCATGGACCAATTCCAGGGAAGAAAAAAGAAAGGAGAATAGACAGAATGAGGAACCCTAAGCATCACAGAAAACAATTTGAATATTTCTATTTTGTTTGTGTATTATTGTGTAGCTTCATATTGTGCCATGAGTAGTGTAATTTACTATAAATATTTTGTCAAAAATACAGGGTGAGGACAATTGAAGGTAAATCAATCTTTGCCACAATATAGATTAAATAATATCTACCTATGGTATCTTATAGTTTTATTGTTAAGAAGAGGGTATAGATTGATTTTATCGCAACTGTCCACTCCACCCTTATGGAATTTTGCATTTTGTTACCATTTTAAATTGTCAGAACTTCTTTTTAAAACGCCTTACAATTAAAGTTTCCTGATAATAAAGTATGACCTAAAATTAATGCCTTAGATAATTTTTTTTTAAATTTGTCTTTAATAAATTTTCCATTTGAAACTAAATTTTTATAACATGTAAAAATTGTTAAAATAAACTGTTAAAAAATATATATTTCAAAACAATTGTGTTTTTACTATTTCTTGGATAACTGTTGGTAAAACCCCTTAAGAGGGGTATCTACAACTGTATTAAAGGTAATAATATCTTGTAGGGGGGTAAAATTAAGCTTTATTTATAGAAACCTCTATCTACCATGCAACTCTAAATATTTGGATAATAACATTCATTCAAAGTATTAAAATAGCACTTTGGCTTAAATAAGTTTGGTAATTGACGAGTGAATTTAAACTGTTTTTAAATGACTTGTCCGGGGCATTGTTAGAATGTGCAGCTTTCCTATTACTATCTTAAAAGTTATCTATTTACTTTATCTATTCCAAATAAGCGCGGTGCGGCTATACTAAGCTTTCAAAGTTTTATTCAAATAAGGAAAGCTTTTCCTAAATTAACTAAGATGAACAGACGCACGTGTGCTCGTACAAACATGCACACACACTTACACACACATACAAACACACACAGAAAAAAAATGTCACTTAAAATAGAGGCAAAGGAAATACGGGATTTTTTCTCCTAATTACATCAAAGTATTTTAGTATAAATAGAATTTGTTTAATATAAGACAACATTGACAATAAATGAAACTCGTAAATAAATAAATAAAAATTGGGCCGAACAGATCAGGACCAACAGACTGAGTTTTACAGTAAATGTAAAAAAAAACTATTTTGTTTTATTTTTTTACTAAAATAATCACGATTCACAATATCGTAGCTAAACGTAAATAATCACGTTTTACAATATCGTAGCTAGACGGACAGACGAACACTAAATTAATGTATTTATGGCAGTTTTAATAATAAAAAGTATTACATAAAGCTATAATTTTCATGAACATCTGCATCAGAAAAAGTTGACTAAATTTAAAAAGAGAAAAAATTCGTCTAAGAACTTTCCGAAAAATTGAAAGTGTAGAATATTTTGGTCCTTAGTAATAGTTCTAAGTTCATTAGTTAATTCTAATACAGTGCAGTTAGGATTTTACAATATAAATAGTGTTTTTAGATCTTTTTGAAGATATTACAATATCTAAATTTGAGTAAATTTAAAGTGACAAATGTGATTTAAAATCTCGGAAAGAAAACGAAGTAGTGGGTTTCGTCGTATGTTCACAGTAGCTTTTCTCCTATTTCCAGGCGGGAGGCTCTAACCCTGCGGGGCCTATTTCCTAATCTTGGTGGGCAATTATTAACATTTACCTAACCTAAATATCAAAAGCTACTGTGAAAAAAGGACGAAACCAACTATACTTTGTTTTCTTTCAATGATTCTTTGCTTTTCTTATCCCATATCCAGTAATTAAATATTTTTTATGTATTATGTTTGTTTGTCCAGAAAGATCTCAGAAAACGACTGACTCCCCTGGCACTTCTTAAATTGGATCGGGTCAGGTATTATTCCTGTTTACCAGATGGGAAGTATTATAATTCTATTGTAAGATAAAAATATGAATTAAATTCGGCTTATATTCAGGTTAGGTTAGGATAAATTAGTTTTCTGGGTTCTTCATAGGTTTGAAGCCCCTGCAGGGGTTAAGTAAAAGTAAAATACTACCCACCCCACATTTTCAATTTATTTTTACAAATAAGTTGGGAGGGTCAGTGTTCGATGGGAGAGCACCGGCTTAGATTTACCTAAAATTGCAAATCATTTAACCTCAAAGGTTTCATTTATTTAAAAATTATTTTATAACTCCCCCTCGGTTGCAATGTCGTACGTTGAAGAGTTTAGGAAGTAACATATAACGACATATTTTTTTCAAATAAAGAGTGAAAAAATGGTGAACGAGCAAAAAGAGGAAACCACAGCCGGCGACGATATTCAAAACGGTAACGGCGAGACGGTAAAGTCTGAAGAATTGCCTAAAAATGGAGATGCTGCAGTAAAAAACGGAGAGCCAGCTAAAAATGGCGAGGCTGCTAAAAATGGAAATACCGGATTGTCGCCTAAACGACCTTAGGAACCAGAAAATGCATACACAAATCTTAAGGTTTTTGTTTTTTATATTTTTAGGTGCATCCAGGGATAAGGGATGGGAAACGTAAGAAAATATTATTCCAGGCCTATTTTCCAACTAGGCCTAAAAAACTAGTTTCGGGATGACGCAGTAGTTAGATTTGAAAACTATGAACAATGATGAAATAGCTATTATATGAATGCAAAGAAAAAAAGTATAGAATAGAATTCAGGTAGTTGATTTCACCTATCATAAAATATAATAAAAACTTTTCAAAGAACCAATATGTTAGTGGCTTTAAGTAGAATCCCGTTATTACTTCGCCAACCCCCCCCCCCCATTTAAAAAAAAGTTTTTTTTTGAGATGGTTAAATCTGATTTATTTTCAAACATTTTAAGGGGGGATCTACTTCACCCCAAAATTTGTATATAGAAATAAACACCGCTTTAGCTCCCCAGCTTTAATAAATAAATTAAGTAGAATTGAATAAGTACATGGGTAACATTCTATCAACTAATTGTTCCATAGCAAACATATAAATTAAGAATTTTAAAAAAAAAATTATTTTACGTTAAATATTAACAGAAAAGTTCAATTAAGTGTGCAATAATTTTTACCAAAATTAATGAAATTTTTTTTTTAACAAAACACAGTACACTTTTATTTACATATTGAACTAGTTTTGTATTTGTGATCATTTAGATGGGTTATCAATTCCACATGAAATGTAACTTTTAAATTGTCTAAAGACATGAGTTTTTCACATTGTTCTAAAGTATAAAATGTTGAATCCTACTCAGTCTTCAAAAAACGATCTCTCAATTTATGTTTTGCTATATGGACATTTATTAATGTGTAAATTTAATAATAAGTTGATGTGATTGAACGTCATATATATTGTTGTCATTCTAATAGCAGAAAGTTTCCATTGTTGTCTTTCTAATAGCAGAAATTTATGTTTGGTTGAATTAATTTAGCCAATAATGAACTGGGGGACGCGTTTGTTATTAATTAATTGGTTAATGCTAAAAGCAAGTTTCAGGCTATTGGATATTGGCCTACAGCCAATGAGGAACTGGGGGAAATGAGTTGATTTTATAGGCAAAAAAGAAAAGTTGCCCCATCACTTTTAAAAGGAGGCTGAGACCTAATTTTCGGTCAGGTTTCCCATCCCTTATCCCTGGGTGCATCGCTTCAAGTGTTTTTTTGCCTCGCTGACTCAGATATTATGTAAATGCTCCTTTCCCCCACAATTTCAGTACTTTTTTGTTGTTATTTTTCTTCAATTTATCAGGAATGGTTTTACTCCGCTAGCCTAAAAATAATTATTTTGCAAATCCCGGGAATTTAATGAATAAAATGAACTTCTACACTATATATTGTATACTTTACCTATGTTTCATATTATATTAATCCATAAAATTATCTAGGTTTGCTTTATTTGTGGTGTGGAAGCAACTGGTAAATGTGAAAAATGTGGACTTGTGGGACATTGTCAAGTTCATGAAAAATTACACAGGTCTATTAACAATTTTCATAAAAAAAGATAAATTTTTATAACATAGTTCGGCAGCCACATATCTCTCTTATAAGCTGCGACTGGAATGCCATCTAATTTTTAGACCAACAAAAATCAGTAGAACATTTGTTTTAATAATTAAACTTTTATGTTTTAAGCATTTATAATGTACATTATTTAAAAGGAAAAATATGATACAAATATAGAATTTTCTGTTTCAATAAAGTGAAAATTAACTTTGTTTCTAGACCTGAGAATTTCTGCTTTCCATTTATGGTTGAAAAGAGAGAGGTGAGTTTATTTTTTTAACCTGTATGGCTCTAAACCGATTTATATCCGCTGGATAAGAACTGGTGTCGACCCGCCCTCCATTTAAATTTTAGTTCTAATATTAAGATTAAAGATTTTTGTTGTTGTTAAGAGGTTACTCATACCATCCTCAAGGATCTATGAGAAGTATATACTGTTAAGGAGAACCATATCAGTTTAGCGCACATACAAACACACAGGCATAGATCCTTTATATTAATAGAGGATTTATCCATCTTTTCATCTATCTTTCCATCCAGGGAGTTGGTCGTATATTGGTAGCTACTAGAGATATTGACCCCCTTGAATTAATTCTTTGGGACAACGCAGCTGCTATGGGTCCAAGGTAAACACATTTCCAGTGTGGCTTCGAAACCGATTAATATCATGTGGATAAGAACCGGTTCTAAGCCATACTGAAAAATAATGTATCGTATCGTATTATATCCAGTATTCTATGAATATAAAATGTACCTTCGGCATCTCGGGGTTTTTAAACGTGTAATTGTACATTTTTTATCAGCAGAAAGCTGTTTATAATACGATGCGATAAATAACTATGATTAACCACATTTCTGGTTATCATCAAATTGTGCTTAAATACGTATGTAAGTAAGATGCATGTTAGAGTCAACCTGCTGTTTTCTAACTTTTAAGAGAATTCATGAAACAAGAATGATTTTTATTTATCTTTTGTATAGTATTTATTGTAATTTTAAGCCATCAAATATAAAAAATGAAATATTTAAAAAGTCACGAAACCTATACTTACATAGTTGTTGGCCTTTGCAGAAAAAAGAATATTTTTTTATCAAAAAAATCATGCTTTAACTTATTTATATTTTTAGAATGGGAGGAAAACCTGTATGCCTTCAATGTTTAAAACCACCAAAGGTAAGAATAGTTAAAATGGTCAATTAAAATGTATGCTTGACTATCATTGGCTATTTGTATTGCATGACTTCATTTTTTTATAGGCTCTATGAGTCTATAAGCTGCTTCCATTATATTTAGCCTTTAAATTTGTTTGTAAATATATTGATCTATCTACATTTCTGTCTAATGTCTATTTATCAAAATAATTATCTCTTTATGTTCAGCCTGGAAAACTTTGTGGTACCTGTGGATGGCCAGTTTGTGATGAGAAATGTGAGACTGGATACTCTCATAAGATAGAATGTGATATTCTGGCTAAATCCATTGAAAAGGTAGGGAACTTAGTTACTAGCTACTGTATGTCTAGGAATCTTATGAAATTAAAATAAATGTTCGAATTGTTTGGAGACTGTCTGTTCGTGAATATATTATTATTTCATATACAAATATACAATTAGAATTAGTCTTCGGGGAGGTAATGAGTACCCCTTGAGATAGGGACCCGTAGGGTTTAATACTTTCAGTGGCTAGAAATGTACTATCCTTGTTTTGAAATTTAAAATAAAAGTGGGCGAATTATATGGTCCATTTATAGTCATGAGTGAAAGCACTTCTTTTTTTCAGCCTGACTTCAGCAAGCTAGATGATGTGTTAGAGGTTTACAGATGCATAGCTCCTCTGAGACTTCTTTTAGTCAAGAATAAATTTCCAGAGGTATGAAAAAAATTTTTACGGGTTTATGCATGCATTCTAAATAAAAAATTTACATTAAACAAAATATTGAGTATTTTGAAGGCGGTAAAAATATATGGGACATTTTATATTTTTACTCATTACAATATAAGTTTTTGGAACTTTTATAAGGTTTAAAACAGTATTTAATCTTTGATAAGAAAAAAAATCAATTTTGTTTTTTTTATATAAAATTTGCTTATTTATATACTTTTAGATTTGGGAAAGACTTTCTTATTTGATGGACCATAATGAGGACAGGTAAAATATACATTTGCTTGAAAATATTATAATAAATTGAGATTTTCCTGCTATAAGATTAATAATCCTTTTCTTAGTTCCCTTTTTTTGTCAGCTGCCTTCAGTAAAGAATATCTTACATAAAAAGAAATTTTAGTTTTATGCTTACATTCGAATAAAATGAATTGTGGAACCTAGTAATAGTGTCTAACTTTTTATCTTTGTGACCATCTCTTTTTAGGGGTTTCCTTTCCCACCTCCCCTCTCATCCTTCGATTTTTGTTACGTCACAAAGATAAAAAGTTAGACACAATACTAGGTTCTGAATTGTGTAAATTATTATATATACGATTAACCCAGATTTTTGCCAAAACACGATATTACTTACAATTTTTATATTTCTATGAATTAAATTTTCTAACACTACCTTTTGAAATAATATTTTAAATTCCATAAATTGATTTCAGAGTTAAAGATCCTGAATTATGGAATTTGTACCAAGATAATGTAAACAAGTAAGCTATTTTTAATATGAAAATTTACAATTTAAAAAGTATGAAAACGTCCATAAGTAGCGAAACACAAAATATCATGGATGGGAATGTGGACAAGCAGATTTAAAGAACATTTGTTTGTATTAAGAATAAATCTATTGTGGAAAAATTCACTGATGCATTCACACGTTTTTTTTATATCTTTTCATATCTATATTTTGTAGCATGACTCACAGACCGAAGGACTTGGTAAATTACATGCTATTACTAGATGCTCGTTGGTATAAAAATCTTCGCAAAAAAGAATTTCTCAAACTACCATGAATAGTTGCCTATAAATTACATTTCCTTCATAGCGTTACGGACTGACAGACAAAGTTAGTTATATAGTTGATTATAGGGTTGTGAGTGGAATAAAATTTCAGGTATCTGAAAGTATGTGGACAAGAGTTTTGTGACGAGGATGTTGACAGGGCTGTTGGTCTTCTCTGGACAAACTCATTTGCCTGCGCTTCTGGCGGTGGTCAGGTACATAAATATGGAAAGATATATACCTGGAAAGATTAATGAATGTAATCCCAAGACAAATCGCGCAATATAAAAATGACCTTCCCCGATTTTTTTTTACTTTTTTAAAAAGCTACAATTGTATGGGGGGGTCAACTCCCCCCCCCCCCCTACAAACTCCCTTAGAGGCCTCTAGAGGCTATTAGTAAATATATTGCATTAAATATTATATGGCTGGTCTTAAAATAAAAATGTAACTTTGATTTAGCTTTGATATCATCGATGGAAATATATTTAGCTAAATAAACTTATTACAGGATCTTATATCAGGACTTGGCAGACGCCGCCCGTCATCCACGTGTAAGCCTCTGTGAAATAGGCATATTATAATTTTGAATTCAGCTGACAATCTATTTTTTCGGTATGTTGTTTAACATCAGTGGGTTTAAATTTGAGGTTTATGTGCGACTGAGGCCTAATTCGGACAATCGTGTAATCTAAATTGTTTCTTGCTCTTTAATATTAAGTATTGATAAAAATGATAATGATAAAATAGATAGAAAGATATTTTATTAATAAAAGAAATATATTTTAGGCTATATTTCCAACCTTCTCCTTTGCCAGCCATTCCTGTAAACCCAACTGTGCCCACTCTGTCTTCCCTAATAAAACTTTGGCTCTACAGGCCAAGGAAAAAATCAAGGTAGACAATTTTTTTTATAACATTACAAGGATCATGGAAGAAAACGAAGTAGTGGGTTTCGTTGTATTTTCAAGATAATTTCTTCTATTTCTAGCCCCTGCAGGAGGCTCCATCCCTGCGAGGCCAATTTCCTAACCCTGAGGGGGCAATGATTTATATTTAGCTAACCTAACCTAAAATAACCCATCAAAAAGTAAAAGTACGACGAAACCCTCTTCTTCGTTTTCTTTCCATGATCCCATTATATTGTTTATGTAAATTTGCTTATAATCCTTACTATAATACATATGAGATTCGATATTGGGAGCCAGAAAAAAACAGGAGCCGACTCGCGGATTTTGTATGTAATAGTGTTTCATAATATTTCTTATAAGATTTTGGTTAAAATAGATTTCTTTTTAGGCAGGAGAGGAGTTTACCATCAGCTATATCTCAACATTACAAGTAAGAATTAATATTATTTACTAGCGCCCACGTACCTATAGGCCCCTGGAAGCAGTTGAAGGAAGAAAGAAGATATCGACCCTCCACTTTAGATTTTTTTTAAATTGAAGGTTGCCTTTTCTTCTAGGGGCGATTCCTTTTGGGAGAGTTTTGGTACCCTCCACCAACATGGTTATAAGCCTCACTGTAAAATGGAAACATGTCGGTTCAATGGTTTACGATCGATCCTTCACACAAATGCACAGACAAAGAGATATATTGTTACTTTTGTTGTGTATTAGTTGCTTCGCCCCTAGAATCTAGGGGAGGGAGAAGAAGGTCTGGAAAATAGCGTAAAACCACCATAAGATATTTATAAAGCTCACCAGAAAAGTACAACCAATTCTGACCACCAATTTTAAAAATCATTAGCTTGAGACTAAAAAATCTTACTGTTTGATATACCAGGAATAGTTATTTATCGCATTTTATTACAGATAGCTTTTCGTCACTTTGTGGATATTAAAATGGAAAACTATAACATAAAAACCAGTTTAGAGGCCATGATATTGTCGGTACTACGATGAATTTTTCAGTGTGCATGAAAACCGGTTTCAATCGAGCAGATATTTATCGGTTTCGAACTGATACTGGAAAATAAAGATACCAAAATAATTATTTGTTTTTACTTAGGGTCTACTGAAAAGGCGCTCCAAGTTGAGGGACAAATGGTTCTTCGAATGTACATGCGCTAGGTGCCAAGATGCCACAGAATGTGGCAGCCATGCATCTACACTTCTCTGTCAGGTTCAGGACAACTTTTTTTAGTCCAAGTAAAGTATAATCTAATAAAAATGGTTATTTTAAATGTTAAACTAAAATTCCCTAAACCTCAAAAAATCATTACACGTGTTTGTGTTTATATTAACTAAATGAACTATTTATGTAGAATCATAACTCCACTTATCCCTGACTCCACTGAGTAACTAAATCAATACTGATAAGTTTGCATATGAAATTCAATGATTTAGTGCATTTGATCCTAAAAAAACCTTAGATTCCAACTATTTTTGATTTGCCTTTTAGACCTTTATTAGTGCTGTTTACCACAAAAAGCTAAGATTCGAACCTTATACCAATTCAATTAAAATCCTTGACGCAATATTCACATGTAACTTCCAAACTTATACTAAAAAGTTTGAGATTCAAATCATTTTTATTTTGCCTCAAAATTTTTTAACAATGACATACTCTATAATAAGATTCGAAACTTAATTCCCTTAATTTTTATAAGATTTTAAATCCTCTTTTAATAACAGGATAATTTCTATTACGAGGTTCAGATTTCAACCATTTAATGGTCTTTATCATGTTTCATGCATTAAGAAATAATCCCCTGTTGAACCCAAATCCTATCAAATTTGTATTCATTGTTAAGGTATGTAAAAGCCCTGATGCGCTGGTAACTAGTACCAACCCTATTGACCCCAAGGCTGAATGGAATTGCTCTAAATGCCAACAGAAAACTAACCCTGAAGAGATTAACGCCATAGAAAACAGGTAAAACATTGAGATATGACAATGGAAATTTTTTTTACCCTCTTTAAAAAAAGTCTTGTGTAATCTACAATTGAAATATGTTATAGAGTTGCTGAACAGATGCAAAAGTTAGCTCCTTCTTCGATGGCAGAATTTGAGTCTTTCCACGAGGACGTAGGTAAATATAAGATCTTTCAAACTTCAAAATATTAGAAAGCTTTTTATAGTGCTTATAAAAAAGGGTATGAAATTAAAAACTTTTGGACGTAGTACTACGAATGACGTCATATTAAAGTAATGGATTATTCTAATATGGCGTCATTCAGGATATTTTGGCCA
The DNA here is from genome assembly GCF_053477335.1 of Acartia tonsa. Lineage (NCBI taxonomy): Eukaryota > Metazoa > Arthropoda > Copepoda > Calanoida > Acartiidae > Acartia > Acartia tonsa. The sequence continues at coordinate 31,906,655 of NC_137261.1, forward strand.
AAAAGTTAAAAAAAAATTATCCCCTTTTTAATGGTAGGCTAATGTTGCATTAATACAAACAATGAATGACCTTTAAAAATTTATAACATGAAACAATTTTGTCTAAAATTATTACAATAATAAAAAGGTACCAACATTTCAAGGTGAAAAAGAACATCAAACTTTATTGTAAATAGATTCTGCTTTCATTTTGTACATTGTTTTGGAGAATATGTAAAACTTAATTAGAGAGAAATTGTGTATAGATTATAGTCTTTACAGTCTTTAAGAGATTAAATTATGGTCGATTGTTAGCTGACTACTCACATATTTTTTATTATAGCCCTGGAACTGCACCCCAGCCATTACTTGATGTTGCTTTTGAAACGTCATTTGATTGCCCTCTATAGCAGCTGTCTTTCAAGTCTTGAGCTAGAAGATTTAGAAAGGGTAAGATTTTGCATAACCTTATATGAAAGTAACAGAATGTTTAAGAGTTTGTATGTATGTCTGTCTTTCTATTTGTACCGAAATATTGTTCTAACCGTTGAAATGATATGTTTCTCCTTTACAATGTAGCTTCTCGTAGGTCCTGGTAAGGTTTATAAGTTTTGTGACTCATGGGGGTTTCATTTTTATTTTAATGTATTTTTGATTTAGGTGGAAAGCTACTGTAAATGTGTGGATGACGCTTATAACATTATTGATCCAGGCTATCAGAAAGACAGGGGCAGTGTCCTTAGAACTATGTGTGAGGTTAGTAACAGTAGGGTAGCACAAGTATATATAGTGTCCTTAGAACTATGTAAAGGGTTAGTAACAGTAGGGTAGCACAAGTATATAATGTCCTTAGAACTATTCATAGGACTAGTAACAGTAGGGTAGCACAAGTATATATAGTGTCCTTAGAACTATGTATAGGGTTAGTAACAGTAGGGTAGCACAAGTATATATAATGTCCTTAGAACTATGTATAGGGTTAGTAACAGTAGGGTAGCACAAGTATATATAGTGTCCTTAGAACTATGTATAGGGTTAGTAACAGTAGGGTAGCACAAGTATATATAGTGTCCTTAGAACTATTTATAGGGTTAGTAACAGTAGGGTAGCACAAGTATATATAGTGTCCTTAGAACTATGTATAGGGTTAGTAACAGTAGGGTAGCACAAGTATATATAGTGTCCTTAGAACTATGTATAGGGTTAGTAACAGTAGGGTAGCACAAGTATATATAGTGTCCTTAGAACTATGTATAGGGTTAGTAACAGTAGGGTAGCACAAGTATATATAGTGTCCTTAGAACTATTTATAGGGTTAGTAACAGTAGGGTAGCACAAGTATATATAGTGTCCTTAGAACTATGTATAGGGTTAGTAACAGTAGGGTAGCACAAGTATATATAGTGTCCTTAGAACTATTTATAAAGTTAGTAACAGTAGGGTAGCACAAGTATATATAGTGTCCTTAGAACTATGTATAGGGTTAGTAACAGTAGGGTAGCACAAGTATATATAATGTCCTTAGAACTATTTATAGGGTTAGTAACAGTAGGGTAGCACAAGTATATATAGTGTCCTTAGAACTATGTATAGGGTTAGTAACAGTAGGGTAGCACAAGTATATATAGTGTCCCTAGAACTATTTATAGGGTTAGTAACAGTAGGGTAGCACAAGTATATATAGTGTCCTTAGAACTATGTATAGGGTTAGTAACAGTAGGGTAGCACAAGTATATATAGTGTCCTTAGAACTATTTATAGGGTTAGTAACAGTAGGGTAGCACAAGTATATATAGTGTCCTTAGAACTATTTATAGGGTTAGTAACAGTAGGGTAGCACAAGTATATATAGTGTCCTTAGAACTATTTATAAAGTTAGTAACAGTAGGGTAGCACAAGTATTTATAGTGTCATTAGAACTATTTATAGGGTTAGTAACAGTAGGGTAGCACAAGTATATATAGTGTCCTTAGAACTATTTATAAAGTTAGTAACAGTAGGGTAGCACAAGTATATATAGTGTCCTTAGAACTATTCATAGGGTTAGTAACAGTAGGGTAACACAAGTATATATAGTGTCCTTAGAACTATGTATAGGGTTAGTAACAGTAGGGTAGCACAAGTATATATAGTGTCCTTAGAACTATGTATAGGGTTAGTAACAGTAGGGTAGCACAAGTATATATAGTGTCCTTAGAACTATTTATAAAGTTAGTAACAGTAGGGTAGCACAAGTATATATAGTGTCCTTAGAACTATGTATAGGGTTAGTAACAGTAGGGTAGCACAAGTATATATAGTGTCCTTAGAACTATGTATAGGGTTAGTAACAGTAGGGTAGCACAAGTATATATAGTGTCCTTAGAACTATGTATAGGGTTAGTAACAGTAGGGTAGCACAAGTATATATAGTGTCCTTAGAACTATGTATAGGGTTAGTAACAGTAGGGTAGCACAAGTATATATAGTGTCCTTAGAACTATGTATAGGGTTAGTAACAGTAGGGTAGCACAAGTATATATAATGTCCTTAGAACTATGTATAGGGTTAGTAACAGTAGGATAGCACAAGTATATATAGTATCCTTAGAACTATTTATAAAGTTAGTAACAGTAGGGTAGCACAAGTATATATAGTGTCCTTAGAACTATTTATAGGGTTAGTAACAGTAGGGTAGCACAAGTATATATAGTGTCCTTAGAACTATGTATAGGGTTAGTAACAGTAGGGTAGCACAAGTATATATAGTGTCCTTAGAACTATGTATAGGGTTAGTAACAGTAGGGTAGCACAAGTATATATAGTGTCCTTAGAACTATTTATAGGGTTAGTAACAGTAGGGTAGCACAAGTATATATAGTGTCCTTAGAACTATTTATAGGGTTAGTAACAGTAGGGTAGCACAAGTATATATAGTGTCCTTAGAACTATTTATAAAGTTAGTAACAGTAGGGTAGCACAAGTATATATAGTGTCCTTAGAACTATGTATAGGGTTAGTAACAGTAGGGTAGCACAAGTATATATAGTGTCCTTAGAACTATGTATAGGGTTAGTAACAGTAGGGTAGCACAAGTATATATAGTGTCCTTAGAACTATGTATAGGGTTAGTAACAGTAGGGTAGCACAAGTATATATAGTGTCCTTAGAACTATTTATAGGGTTAGTAACAGTAGGGTAGCACAAGTATATATAGTGTCCTTAGAACTATTTATAGGGTTAGTAACAGTAGGGTAGCACAAGTATATATAGTGTACCTAGAACTATGTATAGGGTTAGTAACAGTAGGGTAGCACAAGTATATATAGTGTCCTTAGAACTATGTATAGGGTTAGTAACAGTAGGGTAGCACAAGTATATATAGTGTCCTTAGAACTATTTATAAAGTTAGTAACAGTAGGGTAGCACAAGTATATATAGTGTCCTTAGAACTATGTATAGGGTTAGTAACAGTAGGGTAGCACAAGTATATATAGTGTCCTTAGAACTATGTATAGGGTTAGTAACAGTAGGGTAGCACAAGTATATATAGTGTCCTTAGAACTATGTATAGGGTTAGTAACAGTAGGGTAGCACAAGTATATATAGTGTCCTTAGAACTATGTATAGGGTTAGTAACAGTAGGGTAGCACAAGTATATATAATGTCCTTAGAACTATGTATAGGGTTAGTAACAGTAGGGTAGCACAAGTATATATAGTGTCCCTAGAACTATGTATAGGGTTAGTAACAGTAGGGTAGCACAAGTATATATAGTGTCCTTAGAACTATGTATAGGGTTAGTAACAGTAGGGTAGCACAAGTATATATAGTGTCCTTAGAACTATGTATAGGGTTAGTAACAGTAGGATAGCACAAGTATATATAGTGTCCTTAGAACTATTTATAGGGTTAGTAACAGTAGGGTAGCACAAGTATATATAGTGTCCTTAGAACTATTTATAGGGTTAGTAACAGTAGGGTAGCACAAGTATATATAGTGTCCTTAGAACTATGTATAGGGTTAGTAACAGTAGGGTAGCACAAGTATATATAGTGTCCTTAGAACTATGTATAGGGTTAGTAACAGTAGGGTAGCACAAGTATATATAGTGTCCTTAGAACTATGTATAGGGTTAGTAACAGTAGGGTAGCACAAGTATATATAGTGTCCTTAGAACTATTTATAGGGTTAGTAACAGTAGGGTAGCACAAGTATATATAGTGTCCTTAGAACTATGTATAGGGTTAGTAACAGTAGGGTAGCACAAGTATATATAGTGTCCTTAGAACTATTTATAGGGTTAGTAACAGTAGGGTAGCACAAGTATATATAGTGTCCTTAGAACTATGTATAGGGTTAGTAACAGTAGGGTAGCACAAGTATATATAGTGTCCTTAGAACTATTTATAGGGTTAGTAACAGTAGGGTAGCACAAGTATATATAGTGTCCTTAGAACTATGTATAGGGTTAGTAACAGTAGGGTAGCACAAGTATATATAGTGTCCTTAGAACTATTTATAAAGTTAGTAACAGTAGGGTAGCACAAGTATATATAGTGTCCTTAGAACTATTTATAGGGTTAGTAACAGTAGGGTAGCACAAGTATATATAGTGTCCTTAGAACTATGTATAGGGTTAGTAACAGTAGGGTAGCACAAGTATATATAGTGTCCTTAGAACTATGTATAGGGTTAGTAACAGTAGGGTAGCACAAGTATATAAAGTGTCCTTAGAACTATGTATAGGGTTAGTAACAGTAGGGTAGCACAAGTATATATAGTGTCCTTAGAACTATTTATAGGGTTAGTAACAGTAGGGTAGCACAAGTATATATAGTGTCCTTAGAACTATTTATAAAGTTAGTAACAGTAGGGTAGCACAAGTATTTATAGTGTCATTAGAACTATTTATAGGGTTAGTAACAGTAGGGTAGCACAAGTATATATAGTGTCCTTAGAACTATTTATAAAGTTAGTAACAGTAGGGTAGCACAAGTATATATAGTGTCCTTAGAACTATTCATAGGGTTAGTAACAGTAGGGTAACACAAGTATATATAGTGTCCTTAGAACTATGTATAGGGTTAGTAACAGTAGGGTAGCACAAGTATATATAGTGTCCTTAGAACTATGTATAGGGTTAGTAACAGTAGGGTAGCACAAGTATATATAGTGTCCTTAGAACTATTTATAAAGTTAGTAACAGTAGGGTAGCACAAGTATATATAGTGTCCTTAGAACTATGTATAGGGTTAGTAACAGTAGGGTAGCACAAGTATATATAGTGTCCTTAGAACTATGTATAGGGTTAGTAACAGTAGGGTAGCACAAGTATATATAGTGTCCTTAGAACTATTTATAGGGTTAGTAACAGTAGGGTAGCACAAGTATATATAGTGTCCTTAGAACTATGTATAGGGTTAGTAACAGTAGGGTAGCACAAGTATATATAGTGTCCTTAGAACTATTTATAAAGTTAGTAACAGTAGGGTAGCACAAGTATATATAGTGTCCTTAGAACTATGTATAGGGTTAGTAACAGTAGGGTAGCACAAGTATATATAATGTCCTTAGAACTATTTATAGGGTTAGTAACAGTAGGGTAGCACAAGTATATATAGTGTCCTTAGAACTATGTATAGGGTTAGTAACAGTAGGGTAGCACAAGTATATATAGTGTCCCTAGAACTATTTATAGGGTTAGTAACAGTAGGGTAGCACAAGTATATATAGTGTCCTTAGAACTATGTATAGGGTTAGTAACAGTAGGGTAGCACAAGTATATATAGTGTCCTTAGAACTATTTATAGGGTTAGTAACAGTAGGGTAGCACAAGTATATATAGTGTCCTTAGAACTATTTATAGGGTTAGTAACAGTAGGGTAGCACAAGTATATATAGTGTCCTTAGAACTATTTATAAAGTTAGTAACAGTAGGGTAGCACAAGTATTTATAGTGTCATTAGAACTATTTATAGGGTTAGTAACAGTAGGGTAGCACAAGTATATATAGTGTCCTTAGAACTATTTATAAAGTTAGTAACAGTAGGGTAGCACAAGTATATATAGTGTCCTTAGAACTATTCATAGGGTTAGTAACAGTAGGGTAACACAAGTATATATAGTGTCCTTAGAACTATGTATAGGGTTAGTAACAGTAGGGTAGAACAAGTATATATAGTGTCCTTAGAACTATGTATAGGGTTAGTAACAGTAGGGTAGCACAAGTATATATAGTGTCCTTAGAACTATTTATAAAGTTAGTAACAGTAGGGTAGCACAAGTATATATAGTGTCCTTAGAACTATGTATAGGGTTAGTAACAGTAGGGTAGCACAAGTATATATAGTGTCCTTAGAACTATGTATAGGGTTAGTAACAGTAGGGTAGCACAAGTATATATAGTGTCCTTAGAACTATGTATAGGGTTAGTAACAGTAGGGTAGCACAAGTATATATAGTGTCCTTAGAACTATGTATAGGGTTAGTAACAGTAGGGTAGCACAAGTATATATAGTGTCCTTAGAACTATGTATAGGGTTAGTAACAGTAGGGTAGCACAAGTATATATAATGTCCTTAGAACTATGTATAGGGTTAGTAACAGTAGGATAGCACAAGTATATATAGTATCCTTAGAACTATTTATAAAGTTAGTAACAGTAGGGTAGCACAAGTATATATAGTGTCCTTAGAACTATTTATAGGGTTAGTAACAGTAGGGTAGCACAAGTATATATAGTGTCCTTAGAACTATGTATAGGGTTAGTAACAGTAGGGTAGCACAAGTATATATAGTGTCCTTAGAACTATGTATAGGGTTAGTAACAGTAGGGTAGCACAAGTATATATAGTGTCCTTAGAACTATTTATAGGGTTAGTAACAGTAGGGTAGCACAAGTATATATAGTGTCCTTAGAACTATTTATAGGGTTAGTAACAGTAGGGTAGCACAAGTATATATAGTGTCCTTAGAACTATTTATAAAGTTAGTAACAGTAGGGTAGCACATGTATATATAGTGTCCTTAGAACTATGTATAGGGTTAGTAACAGTAGGGTAGCACAAGTATATATAGTGTCCTTAGAACTATGTATAGGGTTAGTAACAGTAGGGTAGCACAAGTATATATAGTGTCCTTAGAACTATGTATAGGGTTAGTAACAGTAGGGTAGCACAAGTATATATAGTGTCCTTAGAACTATTTATAGGGTTAGTAACAGTAGGGTAGCACAAGTATATATAGTGTCCTTAGAACTATTTATAGGGTTAGTAACAGTAGGGTAGCACAAGTATATATAGTGTACCTAGAACTATGTATAGGGTTAGTAACAGTAGGGTAGCACAAGTATATATAGTGTCCTTAGAACTATGTATAGGGTTAGTAACAGTAGGGTAGCACAAGTATATATAGTGTCCTTAGAACTATTTATAAAGTTAGTAACAGTAGGGTAGCACAAGTATATATAGTGTCCTTAGAACTATGTATAGGGTTAGTAACAGTAGGGTAGCACAAGTATATATAGTGTCCTTAGAACTATGTATAGGGTTAGTAACAGTAGGGTAGCACAAGTATATATAGTGTCCTTAGAACTATGTATAGGGTTAGTAACAGTAGGGTAGCACAAGTATATATAGTGTCCTTAGAACTATGTATAGGGTTAGTAACAGTAGGGTAGCACAAGTATATATAATGTCCTTAGAACTATGTATAGGGTTAGTAACAGTAGGGTAGCACAAGTATATATAGTGTCCTTAGAACTATTTATAGGGTTAGTAACAGTAGGGTAGCACAAGTATATATAGTGTCCTTAGAACTATGTATAGGGTTAGTAACAGTAGGGTAGCACAAGTATATATAGTGTCCTTAGAACTATTTATAGGGTTAGTAACAGTAGGGTAGCACAAGTATATATAGTGTCCTTAGAACTATGTATAGGGTTAGTAACAGTAGGGTAGCACAAGTATATATAGTGTCCTTAGAACTATTTATAGGGTTAGTAACAGTAGGGTAGCACAAGTATATATAGTGTCCTTAGAACTATGTATAGGGTTAGTAACAGTAGGGTAGCACAAGTATATATAGTGTCCTTAGAACTATTTATAGGGTTAGTAACAGTAGGGTAGCACAAGTATATATAGTGTCCTTAGAACTATGTATAGGGTTAGTAACAGTAGGGTAGCACAAGTATATATAGTGTCCTTAGAACTATTTATAGGGTTAGTAACAGTAGGGTAGCACAAGTATATATAGTGTCCTTAGAACTATGTATAGGGTTAGTAACAGTAGGGTAGCACAAGTATATATAGTGTCCTTAGAACTATTTATAAAGTTAGTAACAGTAGGGTAGCACAAGTATATATAGTGTCCTTAGAACTATTTATAGGGTTAGTAACAGTAGGGTAGCACAAGTATATATAGTGTCCTTAGAACTATGTATAGGGTTAGTAACAGTAGGGTAGCACAAGTATATATAGTGTCCTTAGAACTATGTATAGGGTTAGTAACAGTAGGGTAGCACAAGTATATAAAGTGTCCTTAGAACTATGTATAGGGTTAGTAACAGTAGGGTAGCACAAGTATATATAGTGTCCTTAGAACTATTTATAGGGTTAGTAACAGTAGGGTAGCACAAGTATATATAGTGTCCTTAGAACTATGTATAGGGTTAGTAACAGTAGGGTAGCACAAGTATATATAGTGTCCTTAGAACTATGTATAGGGTTAGTAACAGTAGGGTAGCACAAGTATATATAGTGTCCTTAGAACTATTTATAAAGTTAGTAACAGTAGGGTAGCACAAGTATATATAGTGTCCTTAGAACTATTTATAGGGTTAGTAACAGTAGGGTAGCACAAGTATATATAGTGTCCTTAGAACTATGTATAGGGTTAGTAACAGTAGGGTAGCACAAGTATATATAGTGTCCTTAGAACTATGTATAGGGTTAGTAACAGTAGGGTAGCACAAGTATATATAGTGTCCTTAGAACTATTTATAAAGTTAGTAACAGTAGGGTAGCACAAGTATATATAGTGTCCTTAGAACTATTTATAGGGTTAGTAACAGTAGGGTAGCACAAGTATATATAGTGTCCTTAGAACTATGTATAGGGTTAGTAACAGTAGGGTAGCACAAGTATATATAGTGTCCTTAGAACTATGTATAGGGTTAGTAACAGTAGGGTAGCACAAGTATATATAGTGTCCTTAGAACTATGTATAGGGTTAGTAACAGTAGGGTAGCACAAGTATATATAGTGTCCTTAGAACTATTTATAGGGTTAGTAACAGTAGGGTAGCACAAGTATATATAGTGTCCCTAGAACTATGTATAGGGTTAGTAACAGTAGGGTAGCACAAGTATATATAGTGTCCTTAGAACTATGTATAGGGTTAGTAACAGTAGGGTAGCACAAGTATATATAGTGTCCTTAGAACTATGTATAGGGTTAGTAACAGTAGGGTAGCACAAGTATATATAGTGTCCTTAGAACTATTTATAAAGTTAGTAACAGTAGGGTAGCACAAGTATATATAGTGTCCTTAGAACTATTTATAGGGTTAGTAACAGTAGGGTAGCACAAGTATATATAGTGTCCTTAGAACTATGTATAGGGTTAGTAACAGTAGGGTAGCACAAGTATATATAGTGTCCTTAGAACTATGTATAGGGTTAGTAACAGTAGGGTAGCACAAGTATATATAGTGTCCTTAGAACTATTTATAGGGTTAGTAACAGTAGGGTAGCACAAGTATATATAGTGTCCTTAGAACTATTTATAGGGTTAGTAACAGTAGGGTAGCACAAGTATATATAGTGTCCTTAGAACTATGTATAGGGTTAGTAACAGTAGGGTAGCACAAGTATATATAGTGTCCCTAGAACTATGTATAGGGTTAGTAACAGTAGGGTAGCACAAGTATATATAGTGTCCTTAGAACTATGTATAGGGTTAGTAACAGTAGGGTAGCACAAGTATATATAGTGTCCTTAGAACTATTTATAAAGTTAGTAACAGTAGGGTAGCACAAGTATATATAGTGTCCTTAGAACTATGTATAGGGTTAGTAACAGTAGGGTAACACAAGTATATATAGTGTCCTTAGAACTATTCATAAAGTTAGTAACAGTAGGGTAGCACAAGTATATATAGTGTCCTTAGAACGTAAGATTTGAATAAATTGATTGAAAAAAGCTGAATTCAGACCATTGTCTCAATATATAAGGTGAAGAAAATGATAGCCAAGAAGAGACTGGCTGATGGTGTCGACAATGAAGAACAGTTTAAGGTAAGCAAATAAGAAATAACATATTTTCTTATTCTGTAGGTAACAGAAAGACTTCTGAATTTCCTTTTAAGTGTGATTTGGAGTGCTATAAGATAAGGTTCTAAATATTTATGTTAAATATTTTCTTGGCCTATGAGCATTGTATTGAATTAAATCTAAAATTATATTTGGGTGGCAGATAATAAGGCCCTTCAACAAAGTATTGCCCCGAAAATCCGACAACTTTACGATTTTATAAAGATTTATTTAGTTTACAATAAAATAAAATAATATATGTGTGTTTCAATTTGCTTATTTTGTTCAGAAACGAGTCCAAGATTGTTGTGAAGTGTTCCAAGAGGCCCAGAAATGTCTTTTTGTCAGGAAATCATTCCTTTACATTTAAAAAAACTATTTTGTTTATTTCATTAATCTTAATATGGATAGATAAAAATAGTGCAAAGATACTCCAAAAATGAACTTTGTCTGTCTGATTGCCCTTTAACTTTATTCTTTAATAAAAATTTGATTTGCTCATTAGATTGAAGTAAGCAAGAATTAAATATTTTTTAAAAGGATTTTAATGTGTAGATAGATAAGATAAGATATTGAAAACAGTAAAAGTGTCTGACTATGACGTCAGAAAAAATTAACAATTAACCAATGAGAGGTCGCTATATATTGTACCATTCTGAATACTGGCTTCTCATTGGTTAATTGTTAATTTTTTCTGACGTCATAGTCAGACACTTTTACTGTTATCAAGATATTTTTTTTATTTTTAATATTTTAATGAATGAATTTATGTGTGTGTTTAGTTATTGTCCTTGTGGCGAGTGTTGGCTTTGAGGGTAATATATGTCCTCTGCATTTCACATTTATAATTACAATATATTGTGGACAAAAAATATTTTAGAAATTATTAAATATCCTATTTCCCAATCAACTTACATTCCTTTGAAAACTTCTCAATTGTAACTAAAACGTTTGGACACTCAACTTAATGAAACAATCAATCAAAATCTAATAAAAGTATAAAAGTTACTAAACAAACGAATAAGAACACGTGTTTATAAACTTTTTGTATCCCCCCTTCCAAAAATTACAGGTAAAAAGAAATATTTTGCCAAGCTAATAAATAAATTCAAAAATATCTAGCAAAATCCAACTAACCCAAAGCTTGTAGATAAGATCATGATGAACTTAGAATCATAAAATTAACAATTAGTTTATTAATATTATACAGTGGGCAAAATTTTAATTTTTCTATATTAATATAAGGAGGTCGTACCTCATTGATTTATTAAAAATTTTAACAGAATGAAGAAAAAAAAATGTTATGAAAAATTATATTTTAACCAATTTAGATAACCTTGCTCCTATGTCTTTATTACTAATAACTATTAAACTAAAAAAAGAACATTATATTAATGTGTACTTGTAATCCTTAATCTAAAGTAACAGGATGTTTGTCTGTCTGTCTGTCTGTGTGTACCGAAGGATCTCGCTAACCGCTGAACCGATCGGGTTCTCCTTAACAGGGTAGCTTCTCATAAGTCCCGGGAAGGTTTATAACTATTTTGGGGGAGGGTACCACCACCCTCCCAAGAGAAATGACAAAAAAATCAAAAAAAATTTAATTTAGGGGAGATTTCAACGTCAAATAAGGTGGTATCGTACATAAAAAATTAACTTTAACAAACAACAACATTTAAAGTGCCACTAGAGGCCTCTAGGGGCGTAGCCGCTAGTGACTAATAAAGGAATGGTATAAAAATTCAGGGTGAAGAAAGATCCAAATGATTTCTCTAAATTTGCTGTTGTCCAAAGAAGAGATGTAGAGTAATATAGTTTATTTGATTTTCATTATTTGCTCAAATATAAAAATATGCTTTCTTTATATGTTTACTTTTCTTTCTACTTTGCTACTTTTCTTTTATAAATTTAATTATTTTGTTAATAATTAATTCCAAGTAAATAAATATTAATAGTAAATATTGTTTTGTTTTATTTTGGTTATTTGGATCTACTGCAGTTCACGGTAAAATATTGCTGGTAACGAATATTGCTAAAAAATTATTAATTTTAAAGGCTGCTAGCTCCCAAACGGCTGAACGTAGAGATCATGCCCCCACAAAGTTTTAAGCGGCATAAAAAGGCCTACAAATAATCTGGAATAGCCATAAATCAATAATGCATAATTATCTTGCAGTGCAGAGAAATGCGCGAAAAAGACCTATTTTACGCGGTTATTCTTCAGTGAAGCTTTCCCTGTGCATCATTGGATCTTGTCTATTCCAGATTATTTGTAGGCCTCCTTATGCCGCTTAAAATGGTGTGCGGGTATGATCTGTACGTTCAGCCGTTTGGCAGCTAGCAGCCTTTAAAATTCATAAATTTTTAGCAATATTCGTTACCAGCAATATTTTACCGTGAACTGCAGTAGATCCGGTTATTTTATTTCTGAATTCAAATATGTTTAAGTTTTGTTTTTTTAAGTAGGACTAATTAGGCTTCTTTAAAGCTTATTTACAATATTTTTAAGAATAAATAAAACAAGGAAAAACTAGCAGTTGCATTTTACCGCAAAATTCTTTTTTTAAGAAGAGGATTCTTTTATTTCTTTAAAGCTAATTAACAACATTCTCGCCCGTAGTTCTAACTGTCAATTTAAACAAAAATCAGATTCCCTTTAAATAAAATTTATCGCTTATTACGAAATTTAAATATCCCATAAATTAGGTCAAAATTACCTCCCAAGAATAAAATTGTTTTTGAATCGTAGGGATATATTCATTTGATTTTAAACAAAGAAAAACTTTGCCCAAGTTTCTGTATTCTAATATGTCATTTCAATTCTAATTATATATTTATGCACTATATGAAAGTAAATATAACTCTAAATTTGATGCTTTGAATTAATTAATAATAATTTAAAATCTATTGATGTTCATAATTTTATAAGTAAATAGGTTTCCAAAACAAACTTTCATATGCACAAATTTTCCTTTTTTCTTTTTACTTTAAAATAGAAAAGGTAGTTGAAGTGGGAGTAATTAATCTCCTAGAGGCTAGGGGCGAAGTAACTAGAGTAAAAAAAGTGTTAACAGTAAATGATCATGTTTTTAGTGTTTACATAATTTTTGTGTGAAAATGTTTGGAACAAGTTTTACCCTGAAACATGCATGTGAAGCAGTAACTATAATTAGTTTTTAGCATTGACACTTTCACGTTCATACATTTTGTTTCTTAAAGTGTCTATGACTCATTTATTTAAGAACCTTTCAAATGACCATGGAGACAGAAAATCTTATCATAAAAAACCTTTGTTTCTAAATATATCCTTTTTTTCGTTGTTTTTTAATAACATTTGTTGCAGTGATTTATGAGTTTATGAATTATCATTAATGATTAACAGTCCAAACAATTTTTCTAGCTTTATAATATATCATTTTTATATTTATATGCATTGTCTCTTTAGTAGCAATGCCCCATCTTTATTTCCGGCGTTTCATATGTCTGTTAAATACGTTTAAATCATGTATCGTATCAAATTAAAGACAATTTTCCACGAATGATGAAATAAAAATAAACTGCGAAAAGTTGTCTATGATATGACATGATAAATTATTAATCTCCGTTTCCGCTCCTATCAAAGATAGATGTACGAGACATCTTAGTCAAGATTACTTTGACCATTGTTTATCTACTCTATGACTTCCTCTAACCGTCTTTCTGTCCATTATTTTTGTAGGTACTCAAAATTTCCTTTAAAAATTTTATGCTCAAAAATCTTCTATATAATTTTGTCTGTCCGTATGTTTTGTATTTATTGGTATATTACTTACTTAATATTTTTCTAACTTTAGATCATGTGGATGTAGAATGTAGATTTACTTGTATTTATTATATTTTTTTTTTAATTATCTGACTATAATTAATGAGAAATATGAAATATGAAAGTCATTAATCAATAAATTTAGATAACATGAGATTTGTTGCTTTTGAGTGCAGCTTCTCTATTCTTTGTCTATCTGTCTGAAATCCTGATATTTTCCTACTTTGGTGAAGGTTATCACGTCATCCTAGGAGAAATGACATCTCGAAAAAAAATACCCCTCTAAATTTTTTTTTCAAAACTATAATTAAAAGTGGAGGGTCGACCCCTTCCCCTGTATGTGCTCTTAAAGGCCTCTAGTGGCGTAGCTGCGTGTATATATTACAATGTAATAATATTATATGAACTTTATCTTTTTTCATTGTCACTTGTAAATTTACAATAAATAATTATATTTTCAGCAACAATTAGAACTTTATATTATTAACATTAAACATCAAAACTATAAATTTACGCTCTCATACGGACGGCTGGTCGGACAGACCTTAGTTATTAAGCAGGTACGCTTATGAAATGTTCTTAAATCCACATTATTCTACATATACATTTAAATTGAAAGTGGATTACAAGACAGGAACGAGTGTGGGGGGAATACAAACAAATATGGTAAGCCGGATACTATGCAAAATAGGGAAAGGGTGTCTGGCGATATGTGAAACATGTTTGACCAAAAATGTAAATGTAAATATAAATCTATCCAATCTATTTTGATTAATATTAAACTGCAAAAAAACACACTATTTAAGGTGTTGTAGCACTAAAATTGACTCTAATTTGGACAAAAAAATTCTAAAAATCAGCTGATATTTTTGCAAACTATTTGGCGCATGTTTGTGTAATGTGTAAGTGTGTGTGCATGGTGTGTCAGCTGGGCCTGTTGTTGTGGCACAAAAATTGCATCAGACTCAGACATCAGCTGATTTTAAAAATTTACCGGGTTTTCCAAAAGTGTTCAAAATACTATGTACGAAGAATAAATAAGGATTTTATGTACGGTAAAATGTTTATGTCATGATCATAACAAATATTTTCTTTTTATCCATCTTTTATTTCACTTTCCTCATATTATTCATGTTTTCTAACAAAAATATTGAAATCACCGCCGGACCAGTATCTATATTTTCTTAAGAGTATAGCACAATCAGTTCATAGTTTACCGAGATCTCAAGGTTCAGACAGACGGAGAGACATTGATCTACTTTGTGTTATAGATGTATTGGCCCTAACTGTTTCTGATGCTTTGTACATTAAAAGCATAAGAGCAAAAAGTAATTTTAACTTACATAATATTTGCATTACACATTAAAGATTTTAAAACACATGTTCAAAACATTTTTATTATAATTGCTTAATTTACCAATTAAGGCTGTAAAATTTGAATTAAACTTTGAATTATTTTAATAATTTTTAAAAAGTTTCAATAAATATAAAAATTACACATTAGATCTTTAAAATCTGAGACAGTTTCTCTAATGTAGTATCTTTGTTTCCATTTAATTTTTTTAAATTGTTTTTTCAAAGAGATGTGAAGATGCACTCCCAAAATATTGATGAACCTTCCATAGACCTATGAGAAGCTTTACTGTAAAGGAGAACCATATCGGTTCAGTAACTAACGAGATTTTAAGCTACATACATACATTATTTTATATAATTATGATTGTAAACTTTCTTTGTATTGAAAATATTGACCTTATTTTCTTATTGTAAATATTGCGTCCAAATTATTTTGTGCCCCCTGTAGATGGAGAAAACAGACAAGTCTATACACATTTAAACTGAACACAATTTAAAGTATAGACTATTACAATCAATGTTAAATAAATCTTTACAACAAAAATAATTATCTTCAAGATATCTTAATTTATATAGCTGATAAAAATACAAAAAAAAATGAATTTTCAAAATTGAAACAAAAAATCCTAAGAGTTATCCTTAACCAAAATTGTTTATAATATCACATTTCAGATGACAATTTTCTTTAATAATTTTGGTAGGACATTGTTGTTAATATTTATGTCATAGTTATGTATGGTACAGAACAAACTGTTAATGACTCACATTTAACAACAAAATATGTTCCAAGTTGGCTTCATTTCAACTTTAAGTTGGTGATTCATATCCCCGCTAACTTGAAATAGATATGAAAAATTAGTTACGATTAGCTTTATTATGAATTAAATAAGTGTTAGTCTTTTTACTGAATTAATTCCTAAGCAGTCTTTATCAAAAGAGTGAGTCAAGTTTTAACACTTCACAGCACATACAACTTTGAATGAAGTTGAGCTCTAAATTTCCACTCTAGGAAGGATGCAAAACATCTGGATCTTTTCTAATTGGTATGTTGAATAAATTAAAATTAAAATGTAGCAGAATATATTTGAATAAATAGCAACCCCAAATCGAGACACTTAAAACACTGTTCAAAATTGAAAGTAAAATGTAAGAAAAAGTAAGGTTAAACCTGATTTCCTCGGTTGCTGTTAAAGATAGATAAGTGTAATGTATGATTTATCTGTCTACTTGATGCTATGTCTTAACAGATTAAATGTCTATTAATAAGCAACACTACGTCCGTCTGTTTGCTGTTCTATTTTTATAACAATGATATATCATGCATGATGACATAAATGTTATGATTATAATTTACTTTTTACTCTGCATATTTGGCTGCATCAAATTTGCCTAGATTGAATATTATTAAAATTAGTTGACCAGAAAATGCATACTAGATCATCTATCGTCTAGTGTCGGAACAAAGGAACAAGAAAACAGTTTTGAATAGTAGCTTAAGCTACTTTACATGAAAAAGTTTTTGTCTGATAGTCTTTATAGCTCGGGTTTACATTTCCTTTTTCTTTTCTCCAACGTTTGAAGTATAGGTTGATTTAATCACATTGTTTAATTGAAAATATTGTTTTTATTCTTGAATGTTTTTTGTTTGTTTGTGTTGATATGCCAGGTGCATGAAATCATCATATACCAAAACAAGGTTGTACAATCAAAGTATTTGTTGTTGATGGTAATAAATAGCGCTAAGTTAATCAATTGAAGATACCTTATCATGTAAAAACATTTAAAATAGAATTTATTTTTTTTTAATTTTACTGGCAATGTTTAACTATTTTTGTATCATAATCTAAATCACTGGTCCCAGGATTGTCAGAATCCTATTAGGGATGGGGTGGGAGACAATGCCGGTTGGATCAATTTACGACCCTTTCTTCCAACCAAAAATAATCATATAGGAAGAGCAGATTTTTTTTTGTCATGGGACATGTTCAATTGCCATCATTTGCCCTGTCCCTGAATCACAGAATTTTACTCCCTGTCAATTAGTACATATCAAGCCTTTCAAACAAACAAAGAAAAACTTTAACAGAAATGAATATGTTAATTTAGCTTGGTCAATTTAAACTAGATTTGTCTAAAGTTAGTTATAATATGTATATGCTTTTCTTAACTAACTGTCTGTCGTTAATGTAAACGGCCTGATTTAATATTTTGTAGAGAAATCCTCTTTTAAAATTTTTTTTTCAGTTGGACCGTTAGTTAAATGTCAATTTAATAATAAAAGATGTATTGGACTGTATTATTTTTGTTGTTCTTCCATTGGATATATATTGTCCGCATGTTAGGGAGAAAAGAACTCAGAGGCTCGTGGCATCCCTGTATACTTATAGTAGTGAAATGATATGATGAAATACTGAAAGTAAACCAAATAAAAATATGACTAAGTAGTAACTATAAAAACTACTTAAAATGTTTAACCGTCAACCAAACATTATTAATGAAAATGTAGCCTAGTTATTTCAGTGCAATTAGTCTGTCCATCCCTCTCATCCAGTGACTTACGTAAATTGACAATAACTTCTTTTTTATTGATGATTATTAGGGATGTAATGTACACTTCTAGAAATACTTATTCTAAGGATCTAAAAAGAAGAGACTAAAATAGTGTAGTCTATGTAATGAAGCATAGACTTAGAAATGCATATATGATGGCCTTTATGTTATACATAAGAGCTTTTACGATTTCCCCCTAAAACAAGGACAGTAATGTTATATCCATAAGTAGCGCAGAATTGAATAAATGCACAAAAACACGTACTTTTATACGTAATAAGTAGAGTGTTAAAAATGCTTAAATATGATTATGCGCCATACATTCTGTTCTGTTCTGGTGTAGCTACGAACATTCAGCCACATCCTAGCTATAGAGTAGCTTCGATACTAAAAATAGTTTATGGGGAGATAATAAGAGAATTAGGGAAGGAAGTATAATTTTAACAGATCTTCTGTAGTTTTAAGCTAGAGTATGTGCCTTTTGCATCTAGGGCTTTGTATTTCAAGGGCTAGGAAGTGGTAACAAAATGTCCTAAAATAATCCTAAGACTTAAATATCTTAAACTTGAATAGACTAAACAAACCCAGGACCTATGTGAAGCTTCCCTAAAATGGAGAACTCAATCGGTTCTTGCATACACAGGCATCACAACTTATAGAACAGAATGTGTTACTCAAAAGAAAGTGAGACATAAAGGGGAGAGAGAGAGAGAGAGAGAGAGAGAGAGAGAGATATGGTGCAATTAGGAGTAAACAAGAATGATGGGGGGTGGTAAGGGGGGAGGAAAGGAGTGGTGCAATTCTATCGTTTAAAATTATTTTAGTCTTGTAAGTCGAAATATATAATAGTTTGTTCAAGCACGCACATGATGTATCTCAAATATGAAAGTGACTAAATATTGTGAAAAGTTTGTAATTATAAGTGTGCTTTTTTATTTTAACTAACCTATAATTTTATCGAAAATGTGATTGTGACGCATAGACATTTTTTGCCACCAGAGCGTACAGTTGTTGGGTTTTAGGGGGAGTCAACACATCCTTAACATTTTTTTAGATTTTTTTGCATACAATTCTATGTATAATTTCGATGCGTTTTTTTGATCCATTAAAACAACATTCATACAATCCTCTCCATTTTTATGTAAGAAGGCCTTTAAAATCCTCAGTAAAAATATTCGGTGCGCTTCGCACATTCCCATGAAAAATACTGTGCACGTGTCTTTTTTGCCCTACATGTATATTTGTTTAGTGACAATATAATTTGTGCGTTGTTCTAAAGTGCTAAGTGCCACTTTTATAAATTTCCACTCGTGTTATTTTTTTTTTAAATGAACCCCTCTTTTTGTTAATATTTTGATACTTACATATCTGCATAACTTCATCCTAACAATAATTGTTACATGAATCATCGTCCAAAGTTTGAAATTAATATTGACAACTCTAACATGCCTTAAAAAAGCTTCTCGTGACGTTCGAACATAAACATCCTATTGATAGAAAAGCTTCACGTACTTTTAAACAGATATAATGAAGATGTAGTCAAATATCTTATAGATTATATAACAATTTCAAGTATACCTTTTATGTGATTTCACCTATATTCTTTTACTTTTGGTCTTTGGATAAGAAAAGGGGGGCTTTAATAGAGCCCAAATAAAATAATGAAAATTTAAAGGCACTTTCAAGTCCGCTTTGCAGTGGTGGGGAGCCAGAGAAAAAAAAATTCATTTAGAACTTAGTTATTAAAGTCAGTCATTGAATAGATGTTCTTAGGTTATGAGAATCTTAATTAGTAGCCATGGAAAAAACATTTAGCTCCTAGAATTTTAATACCATTGCCTTGGATTGATATTTTTTTTCATACTAAATTGTCAGTCTTAACAAGAAATTTCAGCTATCTATCTTGAAAAGAAGCTGAGAAAATCGTATTTCTCCTGAAACGTTTCTGAAATATGGAAAATCCGACAATTTATAATTATAAAGTGCTGCTCAATAAAAATGTCGGCCCTACAACCCATCGCCGGGCTTAAACAACCAGAAATTATCTCTATTGCAAAATTGTTGCAAATTTTACAATGAATGAGTTTTCGTCAATTTTTGAATGTCTAGAAAATTGATGTTTTCACATCTGAATAATTCATGAACTCAAAGATAAGTAAATTTATCAAAAAATGGAATTTTGATCAAAAAGAATATGGCCCTGCGTCTTTGTATACTTATTTGGTTATTTACTTACAAAAGTTATAAAATACCAAACAACATGCACTTTCAAAATTGGGGAATAGTCCTTTTCGTGACATCGCTTCTTATGGGGCGGTTTGTCGTATTTTTAAAATGGCTTTTTATAGGTTATTTTAGGTAAGGTTAGGTTATATTGAATTAGGTGATTGCCCCACAGGGTTAGGTGATTGGCCCCGCAGGGTTAGAGCCCCCCGCAGGGGCTAGAAATAGGAGAAAATCTACTGTGAAAAATACGACAAATCGTCCCATAAGAAGCGATGTCACAAAAGGGACTATACCCCAAAATTGCAACTTGAATCCTAAAATATTGATATTAAATTAAGATATTTAAAAAAGTCTTTTTCACTGGATAAATTGGGAAGAAGATTAAAGTCCCTTCACAGATTATGACGTCATACGATAAAATAATCAATGAGAGGCCAGCATAAATTTTACAATTGGTCAATTACAGTGTATAATGGCCTCTCATTAGCTATTCTGACATATGACATCTGAAGGGACTTTAATCATCCTCAAAATTGGCCATGCTATAAAAATGCTAAGTTGGTATGTTTTTCAACCTATTTTTAAAAAAATACACTATTCTAAGACATGAAGATATATTTCGATTTTAGCAATCATTTTTAATTCATTTTGTCTAAAAAAATTACAGAGAAATTGACTTTTGAGGTTCTTTGTGTATATCTGCTAGGTTATAACTTAAAATCAATATTCTGTTTTTTACCCTTTCAATTATCCATGATAAATATACATTTTTTCTAACAAGGGGGAGGTAGAAAGAATTAGAGGGAAGGGTAAAATGTTTATAAGATTTATGTTTTATACAAATATCTTGTTTGCAATATACGAGGGTATTAGACAAATTTATAAATTTCTATTAAAAAGTGTTTTAAGACACAATGTTGTACCTGAGAATACCTATATATTGGGGTTAGGTATACCAAGAATAATATGACTTTAGCTAATATTATATAGGTTAATGTAACTTTTTAAAAAGATCTAATCGTTTGCATGTTAGAATCATCTAGGCTGTTTAAAACTTTTTGCATGATGATTCCTGTAACAATAGGGCAAAATTTATAGTAATATTTAGAATTATATTTTCTTAATATTAGTGCTCTTTTTTGAATACTGTAATGTTAGTTTGTCTGAATGTCCAATATGTAAGCATCGTACCCTTGGATGTTGTCATCCTTGATTCTAAAGTATTTGGGCATCAGACATTTATATACATATGATAAGCTTAGAAATTATGTTGCATACATAACATTCATTTTCTTGGGCTCTTACAATCTTATTGGATATAAGTAAGCGACGAGTTAACTATTTGATTCCGTAGATATTAACATTTAAAATTAATTTTACTTTTAGAGATTTATAAAAAATTACGGATAGACAATAAAAGATAACTGTTTTTACATACAAAATAAAAGCTATTTTAACCGTCATTTGAAAAATGTTTAATCATTCAGAAATACTAAAAAAGTACTATAGTCTACATAAATCAATAAAATTTTCAAGAGATTTCTTAAAACGTTTTCATTCTACTTTTCTGATATGATTTTTCAAGAGGTAAAGGTTTCATGTTAAGCATCTATCTAAACAAACAAACCATCTCGTATTATTACTCATATTTAGAGCTTGGAAGAAGGCATAATTTCAATATTGCATCATGAATGAAAAATTTAGTGTAAGACATGTCTAAACATGACACATTAATACAAAATTATTTCTGAATATAATTGGACTTGTAAAGAGTCGACTTTCAATTTTTAGATGCGTTGCGTACTGTCTCAATAAGAATCTCTGTGTGAATCCATTAATCAGAAGTAGAGTTTAAGTTAATGCTATTAAAGTATATAAGTGTGGATGTTACACATGTGAGTGTGTATTTTTTAGGTGAATTCTATTTTATTTTCAAACCTTTCTGCAAGATTCCTAGAAAAATAAGGTTTATCCCTTTAATAAAGTAACAAGATGTCGGTACCGAAAGATCTCGCTAACCGCTAAACTTATGTCGTTCTCCTTAAAATGTAACTTCTCAAAAGTCCTGGAAAGGTTTATAGCTATTTTAGGTGAGGGTACCACCACCCTCTCAATGGAAATAAATGACCCATTTTATTGAGTAAATTAATCTATTCATTTAATTTTTTATTCCTAGGCACAATGTCATTAACTATCTTGCATTTTTTTCTCAATATTTTGACAGATTTACTGATGTAGAACATTTTGATTTTTTTGTATAAAAAATATGCTAGGTCTATTATTGTTCATACTTATTTGTCTCTTGTCTAAAATTGGAGCTTAGCTATTCGGGATATTGAAATTAACCAGATACATTATTTAAAAATCTTAAAAATAAATTCAAATTGTACTAGCTTAAAGTTTATTTAAAGTAGGAAATGTGTATGATGTCACAAAAACCTTTTATCGCTTATTGTATATATTTATTTCCTATAATCATAATTAATTTAAAAGGTTCAAGTTATGATAATGAATAAGATTTTAACCCTCAAAGTATATTCTTTAGTACAGGCGTATGTATACACAAGTACAAAAATTTGCTTTTCACATTTTCAAAGTAAGCCATCTCCAAAATTTGACAACTAAATACCAGCCGCCATTTGCTAAAATGGTTTCAATGTATGTGTGTGTATGGGTATGTGTGTGTGTGTCTGTAAGTGTGTGGTTGCATCAACCATCCCCTCCACACTGCCAACCATCCCCCCCCCCCCCTCGCAAAAATTCCAGACATAGCCTGGGGGCAGGATCATGTTTTATGTGTGTGTACCATAAATTCCGCATAATTATTAAAAGCGCTAAAATTATAAATGAAATTGTCAAATACAAAATATTGCCAAATGAAAGTATCAGAATCGGACCATTTTCACTGCCAGGCAATATGCATAGTGGCAAATGGTTTAAAAGCAACCATGCCAAATAGCTGAAAATAAAAATTGTTTGCTCTTTGTACCATTTCTGAAAAAATATAAATGTTTAGACTTTCTAGATTAATAAGTTATTAAAAGTTTACATGGATATTAATGACTAGCCATTAAGATTTTGGCTATTACATGAGGCTGGTTTATCATGCAGTGATAGCACACTTAATGTCTTGTGTGTATTGTAAAGTATTTTTTCTGCAAGGTCTGGGAGGAACAAAATTAGACCAATAATACGTCAACTGATCAAAAAGTGGGCTATTCTTCATCCAGAGCTCAAAAACCCGTATTTCAAAAAAATATACCATATCACCTATAAACATCTAAAATTGGCTAGATGGGTGGGAGATAAATCTTTTGTCAACTTATGACAAAATATTTATCTTTTATAATTAATTCATACAAAAACAAGAATGACAACATCCATAAAAGCGAAGCACTGAAACGGTAGGAAAACCGAAGGTTAACACTTGTATAGTTTCAGAACTGAATAATTATAATATAAATGTATAAGAGTCAAAGCAAAATTGTGAGTAAATTTGTTAAAAAACTGCTTGATACAGGATAATGTTTATGGACATACTTACATTTTTAGAACTTGATTATAGAGTTGCTTCGTTTATTACATTATACTTTGTTGTCCCAGGAATCAATATACCAAAAATCAGATCAATCGGATAATTAGATCACATAAAAATTTGATGTTAAAAAAGTAAAAAAATCATCATGTTTAAAATGGACGTACGGACATTTTGGTAATGATTATAGAGTTGCTACGCTTTCTAAATCGTACCTAACTGCTAAAGGAATCACCATGCAAAATTTGAAATCGATAGGACAATTCTAACATGCCTAAATTAACGAAAAAAGCTATCCGTTACGGACGGACGGACAGACGGACGGACGTACGGACGGACGGACGGACGGACGGACGGACCGACCCTAATTATAGAAAAGCTTCGCTTTTAAAAAATATTAAAATCTTATTTTATTGGAAAGTTGATGATTCTAGGTTTACTCTAAATAGGAAGATTTGAACGAGATTTTTTGCTAGGGTTAGGGGTGGTGGTGGTTGCTAGGGTTAGGGGTGGTGGTGGTTGACTCCACTTTTCCTAGAAAAGTAGATCTTTAAAGCTAATCTCTACGCTTTCTTGCATTTTTTTCAAGAATCATCTAAAACTTTTCAACCCCACGGTTTTATTCTCTGTATATATTTTCTTATTTTTTCTGCACCCCGCTAGCCTTTTTACTTGTTGAGTTGGCCATTTTAGTCAGGGATACAAAGAAAATTTAATGGCAGTTCATATTAATCCGATTAAAAAGTGGCATTTTTTCTTGTATAGCCTAGATATTTTTAAAGATTATGTATAGACGTTATTTTTCAACATTTAAAATCTTATCTATATATACAAAAGAATGTATGTGAGGATATCATGAATTGTTTGTCTTGCCTTTTCAGGAAAGCTCCACTTTGTTTCCAATCTAATGCATTTGAATTACAGAATTTCAAAAGATTGACTAATACTTCTAATCTGCCTATTCAGCCCACTTAAACATATTATCGAATGATCATTCCTGCCGATTTCTAATGCATTGCAAAAACATTTGCAAAAAAAAACAAGAGAAGAAAATTACACAGCATAGTATTTAAGTATGGCATTATTATTAGAGTTGTGTAGGTAGTTTTATAGAGGAAATGCTCCATGGATGTGATGTGATTTTTTTATGATTTATAATTTTAATAGAGATTTACCCCCTAAAAATCATAATCCTCAAAATTTATAAATTTAAGTAAAACTGCATAAAAATGTTATTCATGTATTTATATGTTTATCTTTTGTTTTTGTCTAAAATTCACATTAAACATGATCAGTTAATGCAAAACTTACTGAAAGATTCAGATAAAATCCTAGAGTGGCTTCAATGCAAAAGTATCTTTAAGCCGATTTCCCTTTTTCCCGGATATTCCTACGGTTTAACCCTTCCTGAAAAAGCATTCTACATTTTTTTACATGGACAACTGAGAGGACTTTTTTCTGTGAACTTGTGTAATGTTGTGAGTGAATATACAGGTCATTGATCTAAGCTTTTTTAGTAGCGCATCTATTTAATAATTCGACAAATCTTTTCCGATACACAAAAGGTCTTACAACTTGAATTTTGGTGTGACTGAGATTCTAAATATAAATTTAAATTGAATGAGCTATGAATAAAATATATAAGGATAGATTCAATTCAAAATAATTCTTCTTTAAAATGCTTTAGAAATATCATATTATAACAGAATTATTCACTAAAACCTAATATTAGTTTACAATTACTATAAAATTAAGAGGAATTAACTTATGTAAAACTGATATCTGACTAAAATCATTTAGCTTGTGAAAAAATGTAAATGTTAAGTACAAACTAGAAACATGTTAATAGTAGTTTTTAATGTGAAATGTTATGTTTTAAATATTGTGTGTTTGTGTGTATGTTTGTGTGTGCGTGTGTGTGTGTGTGTGTGTGTTTGTGCAAGAACCTATCAAGTTGTGATGCCATTCTATTAGATCAACATTTCAGGACAGTCAAAGTTGCATAAAAAAGTTGTAAAATTTCAACATGGAAAAAAAAGGTAAAAGATAAAAGATTTTGAAACATAGTCCCATAAATAAAATTTATCTCATTGTATTATAGACAATTTTTTCGGTTACAAGAATAAATAAGAATATGATTAAATCCTGTTTTATTTGTTTTAAAAACAACCTCCATTTTTCTAGGCCCTTTCCTTGGAAGTTTTTAGCTCCAAACAGGTTTCAATTTAGTAAATTGGATTCGATGCCAAACTGAAAAATTGCAATAGAATACCAGTTTGTTTGTTAGGATTGGTTAACGATTGTTTTTTTTGTGTTTGTTTGTTTATTTGTCCGTTAAATGATGATTATTTGCATTTTGATATTGAAGTGAGACTGCCAGCTAGATATACGGACAGACCAAAGTAATAAAATAACCACGCTTCTAAGAGAAGAATTTTTAAATCTTTAAATGCTAAATATGTAAAAAACATTTTAATTCTGGATTCCGTCAATACTCCAAATTTATAATCATTGGGACACTTACAAGTATGCTTATGCAAAACTGTAATTATAAAATAGCTAATTCTAGATCATACTAAATAGCGCAGCTAATCTATTTCAAGATTTAACCTTCCATAAACATGGAAACAGTTGTCAATGCAAAAAGTAAGAATAAGAAAGCAACAATATATATATAAACGTTTTTATAGTAATAAGAAATTGCAATTCAAATGAACATATTTCTTGGTGTAATTGAATATTAAAATGTGCAAATTTACGGTAATGTGCGTCAACCAATTTGAAGAGAACAAACAGCGCTGTTCGCCAAAATTTCCCAGACGAATTCTCAGACAGTCTGATTTCTCATTTCTGCGCGCATCCAAGCCGCCCAGGAGGCGCACAAACGCGCACAATCACATTATAACAGCACACACTGTGTTGTGCAGGAAAAAAGGACAGAACAGTCCATAAGTAGTGCACACAAAAACATTTACAGTAAAAGAAAAAGTGCAGGTGTGGCAAAAGGGGTAAAATTTTTTTCAAATTTTGGCAAGTATTGTTAAAAAAAAACCACAAATATTCACTTTTAAGTTGCTAGATACTCAATTAATTTAAGACAATATCTTATCCTATTTTATAAAGTAGTAAGATTTTTTATGTCTGAAGCAAGGGAAACATTATAAATATTTTAGGTTTGTTTTGGGATATTATTCTGACTTTCTCCTCTCCCCTCTAGAAGCTATGGGCGAAGCAACTATTAGGTTATACAAAGAAAGCGATAACTTCTTTTAACATTGTCTGACACAGTATTCCGATAATACTCTAATTATAGAGTAGCTCCGCTACTAACAAGAGGTCTTGAAATTGAAGTCAATGGGAGGCGTGGTATTTAACCATAATTTTTAAATTTTTTCTGGCCATTAGGCACAGTAATTTAACATTTGCATAAGGACACTTGTGTCCAGTAGTTGCGTAAAAAAGAAACAGTTGAAATAAAAAGAAAATAGAATATTATTCAACAATAGTATATATTAATCCATAAATTGTTTGGGCCGAAAAATTAGAATTTCTGAGTGTGTTTGTTATTGGGACAATGTATTGCGATAATCTTAAAAAAAAAACATGAATCTAACAATTATGAATTTTTCCAAAGAGACTTAAGTATTAAAGTTAAGACATAATGTTAAAAACGTTAACCGATATGGTTCTCATTTATAGTAAACCTTCTTCTTTTTTTCATTTTTGAGGCGTAATGATATAATTAAAGTAGTGAGGTTGTTTTCTGAACTTCTGAACCGATTGAGTTCTCCATTTTAGAAATATTCACATAGGTCGGGTGAAAGTTTCGTGTTATTTTTAGAGTGAAGGCTTTGGATGGTTTTTGGCTATTTTTCTAGCCCCTTTAACTTACGTCGAATATTGGGCCCCTAGATGTTTGGGTCGTGGCCACTATATTATAATATACTATGTCTATTATTCTACATGGTTGGAGCTAACGAACTTGGTAACCTCTGGACAGTTTGTGTTTTGCTTTTCACGAAATATATTTACAGATTTTATCATATCAGATCACTAGCGGCCACGCCCCTAGAGTCCTCTAGTGGCACTTTAAATGTTTTTTTTTATATTTAAAATATGTCTATGTTGCGTTTGACGTTTATGTTTGAGTTGAACTCTCTTTCTAAAATCGAAAACGTAAAAAAATTTCGATTTTTTGTGATTTCTCTTGGGAGGGTGGTGGTACCCTCCCCCCAAATAGTTAAAAAACCTTCCCGGGACATATGAGTATCTACCCTGTTAAGGAGAACCCGATCGGTTCAGCGGTTAGCGAGATCCTTCGGTACAGACACACAGACAGACAAACAGACAAACATCCTGCTACTTTAGTATAAGAATATAATTTTTGTTCCTGTAAATTGCAACAACCTTCTCCCCTAGAAAAAAACTGCACTGGCCCAATCTATATAATTTGTTTTAGTACAAAAAATTGCATTTAAAAAAATAGAGCAGTCATTACTTTTTGTCCTCAGACACCTCCCCCCCCCCTTCCGCGTAAGGGGCGTATATGCAGGATAATAATAGAAAATTTAGTACACTAGGTAGAAAAAGGCAGAAACAATTTTTTTTTACTGAAATAAAAAAGACACGCAGAATAAATAATTTTCATATTATTTTAATTTGAGAATTCTCCCCAGCCCCCCCCCCCCCTAACTTGATTACCCCTTTGAAATGGCCGCATAAATGTTTCCGAATTAAAATTTCTTTCATAAAAACTTGATTTCTTACAAAACTTGTTAAAATATTTACATTGATTCTATAATTCGATTTAATGATTTTAAAACTATTAAAAAGAACTTTTCTTCGGAATTTCTCAATTTTTTTAGTAAGATGTAAAGATTTTCAAGAATTTTAATCTTGAAGTACTCTTGAACATCGAACAATAACGATTATGTTCAAAATTTGGGTTTTGAAAGGATATAGGAAAAAGAAAAGTAAATATTCCTAAATATTTCAGATTATTTTTATCTGTGGTAAGAAAAAGGTGTGAAAAGAAGAATTTAAAGAGTAAAAAAAATAATGTTTATTTTGTCAGCTTAAAAAGAGAAGGATATAATAAATATATCAAACAAAAGTGCCTCAGACTGAAGGACAAAAATAACTTGCAACAGCCTCGTTCCTAAAAAAACCTTGATCCTTTAGGGATTAGGAATTTGAATAATTTTGCTCTTGACTCGAGCAGGCTATGTTTTGTATAGATGAACAGATAATGTAAATAAAATCCCAAATATCACCTGTGGACAACCCAAAACCCTCATCCTGAAAGTTTCCATTTTAGATAAAAAAAATCCTTTTTTTTTATTATTTTGTAATTAGTTATGATAGGTATTGTTTATTTAAAGAGCCCTGCATGGTTGGATAGTAATCCTCAATGGGGCTACAGATTAATAACAGAGAAAGATTACTGTTTGCTTTTGATCCTAACGTTCGTTATATTACAATAGTTTCTTTTTAAAAGCCTTATTAGCTGGATTCGAAATTTTGCAATTAATTGTCCCATTCTTGTTATGTTTTCATTTTCAGTACTAAGACTTCACATAGGTTAAATACCCCTAAATTTGGACGAAAGTTTCTTGAGGTTAGAGGCGCCGCATACAATATTTATAATTTAAATCCACCAATAACGCTTTTTAATGAGCCATTTAGCTGGTAAAATAAATTTTACGTGTTAATTTTTTTATTCAAAGCGAAGCTTTTCTATAATTAGGGTCGGTCCGTACGTCCGTCCGTACGTCTGTCCGTCTGAGATAGATAGCTTTTATTCGTTAATTTAGGCATGTTAGAATTGTCCTATCGATTTCAAACTTTGCATGATGATTCCTGTAGTAGTTAGGTACGATTTAGAAAGCGTAGCAACTCTATAATCATTACCAGAATGTCCGTATGTCCATTTTAAACATGTTGATTTTTCTACTTTTTTAACAACAAATTTTTATGTGATCTAATTATCCCTTTGATCTGATTTTTGGTATATTGATTCCTGGGACAACAAAGAACAATTGTATAAGCGAAGCAACTCTATAATTAAGTCCTAAAAATGTAAGTATGTCCAAAACATTATCCTGTATCAAGCAGTTTTTCAACAAATTTACTTACAATTTTGATTCGACTCTTTCGATACTTTTATATTCTGATTATTCAGTTCACACACTAGACAAGTGTTAATGTCCGTTTGTCCTACCGTTTCAGTGCTTCGCTTTTATGGATGTTGTCATCCTTGTTTTAGGGAAAACTTAAATCTCTTTTAATCAGAATATTACGCATTCATTGTTTTAGATATTTACAGAAGGGGAATTTAAATTAATCTTACTTTTGCTTTCTTTACATAAAACAAAAGTAGCTTTACACCTTGATCTTCTTAATAACAAATTTATTTCTCATTGCCTAAAATTACAGAAAGACCTTTACAAATCTTTCCTGAAAGTGGATTGAAGGGATCAAATGACATTAAAGCAAAATCCGTATGAATTTATCACTTTCATAAAACATAGTCTCATAGATATTTTTCCATTGCCAAATTTATTACTTACTGGATTTCTATTTATTTAGGCAATTCAGAAATTTTACCATCACCCAATTTGCTAAAGTAACGGAATGTTCGTCTGTGTATCTCGTAAACGACTGGACTAATCGTTCAATATTTTCCAGAATATTTTAGAATTGGCAAGGGCGAAGTAAAGTTTTAAGATTACATTCCCTTGCGGAAAACGATCTTGGGAAAATCTGGTATTAAGTCAATTTGTATGCCCATAGGTGCTAGGGACGCAGCCGCTTGTTAATAAATATACTAAAACACGCAAATTATGTTCTTACAAAGCTTAGATCACATGTTCGTGGATTTCATTACCTGAGCTATGTAATGTATAAATGTAAATATTTCAATTGGGATGATTATTTAAAAAAAGAAAAGTAGAACAGATGAAAAGTATTTTCTTTAGATTTCAGCGTTTTTAATAAATACTTGTTTGTTTATTGGCTGATTTGAATTCTTTAAGTTTCTTTAAGTATTCTATTCATTAGAAATGACTTTCCCAGTCATAATTGACAACATAAACCAAAATAAACTTACTTCTATTCTGATCCAGCTGATGCGATTCCTGTAGACGAAATTCTCCTGGTTTCCAATATATCTTTAGTTTTTACTGATTATTTATTAATAATCCTGTTACCTATCCATGTAAATTTGTAGGTGTTCTACAATTATATAGGGGTTAATCACTTTAGGTGCTTTCACCCCCCCCCCCCCCCCTCCCTCACCTTTTTATATTCCACTCACAAACTTATACACACACACACAGACTTTTGCTACTTAGTATTTCAACTTGTACAGACACACGGACAGACACTAATTTCCATACAGACGGATCCAACACAGACATTATCATGAACATACACTCAGACAGATGGATCAAGTTCAATAGACCAAGGTCCACTATTGGCTAAATATCAGACTGCACTGCCTGCCTGTACACCCAGCTAACATTTTCATTAAAATTCATTTAATTTTCATCTTTTTCGCATACATCTATTCATTTAAAATCATCATGCCAGAAAAATGAAAATCAGGGATATTTCAGAATCAACTCCCTTCTAAAATGGCACCGATTTTGATGATTATAGAAATGAATTTTAAATGACAATCATTTTTGTGGAGACCTGACTTTTAAATGACAGTCATGTTTGTAGAGAAATGAAATTTACATGCCAGGTCATCTTTTTACGGAAATAATATATTATGTAAAGCAGCATCCAAGGACTTGCCACATGTACCTAAGTATGATGGCCAAAGATATTACTAAAATAAATAATGTGTTGTAGTTGACACTGAATTTAGTCTTTTATATGAGTAATTGAAATTGTAATTCAAATAAGATTTCTTTATTTTAAATGAATGTTAAAAATTCCTTACATGTTCAAAAATATTTCCGTTATATTTTATAATAACATAATAATTACTCAATTTTAATTAAATTTATTTTTACTTAACTTTTCCCACTTTTAAAATTTAAATTTGAGACCTCTAGCAGGATTTTTTCTAACCATGTAATATAGAAAAAAAAATGGCATGAAAATTAAATGAAAGTCATTTAGATGAAAAAAAGATGACAGGAATGTTTTTTTCATAAAAAAAATGAAAAGTAAATGACCAGCATTTATTTTTCATCTCTTAATGATATGAAGATTCTTGGCATAATTTGGAAAAAGTCAAACATGAAAATTTAATGCCGGGTCATTTTTCGGAAAATTACAAAAATGAAAAATAAATGCTGGTCATTCACTTTTCATTTTCAATGAAAAAAACATTCTTTTCATCTTTCTGGCATTTGGGGGAAAATTACAAAAATGAAAAAAAAATGCTGGTCATTTACTTTTCATTTTCAATGAAAAAAGCATTCCTATCATTTCTATGAATTTGAAATTGTCATTTAATTTTTTTGGAGAGATGACGCATGTTTGACTGGGCACACTTCTTTAGATCCGAATCTAGTGAATTTGTGTCCCATATACTCTCCTTAACGGCTGGATTTATTGTTAAACAATTTCAATGACGTGCATTGGTCTCGGACAGGTTTATGCTCTTCGAAAGGAGCTGAATCCTTAAACAGATATAATTATTTGTCTACTCTTTTTTACATAAAGTAATTTTGGAGGGTGACACATCCCTTACCCCTACTAGGGTGGGGGGAGGTGTACACTTAAAACTAAAGGCGAATCGACAATTTTTTTTGCTGCATCCGCGACATGATCCGCTCAGACAAACATACAGACACACAGTGTCAGTGAGTGTAAAACATGCCTGAAACAGCTGTGTCCGATTACATTACAACATTTTACTTTAACTTACTTTTCATCATAGGAAAAGAGAAAGACTGAAAATGAGAAAGGGAGACAAAGAGAGAGAGAGAGAGAGAGAGAGGGGAGAGAGAAAAAGAAATGGAGAAAGGGAGAGAGAGAGAGAGAGAGAGAGAGAGAGAGAGAGAGAGAGAGAGAGAGAGAGAGAGAGAGAGAGAGAGAGAGAGAGAGAGAGAGAGAGAGAGGGAGAGAGAGATGTACAGTGTAGAGAGATAAAGGGGAAAAGAATGCAGATTTTTGGGGGAAGAGAAAAGGAGAAAGACATGGCCTGACTGAAAAAATGTCGCTCCCCATCCCCCTCCGACCGGCTTGATGCGCCACTGCCTCTAAAAAGATTCCCCTGAACTTAAAAAAAATGGGAGGATTTCTGTCTCGAGGTAAATGGGTAGATTTAATTTCTCCATTTTCTATTTTATTTATAAGTAAAGATTGAAAGAGGGGGGCGTTACCATATGGGCACAGTAAAATTTACCAAAAAATCTATAAAAAAAAACTGTGAGATGCAATAAAACTGAATAAAGGTAAAATAGAATATTGTATTAACCAGTGGCGTACAGAGGGGTTTGTCAGGGGGGTGCACAAAGCCTGTCCAATAATTTTGACAACAGCATTTAACCCAAATCGAGGTGGATGTATTACAGAACAACAAAGGGGGTTTATTTTTAGTGTCAGGGTTGTTGAGGTAGATACACCCCCCTAGATTTACACCCACCAAACCAAAGTCAAACAAGTGTCTCTAAATTGGTAAAATTTGCGGGAAGGGTTCTGACTTTTTTTTACCTTGACTCATCCTTCAGAGTAAAAGAGTTTTATCAGGGGATGTAAACCCTTGTCAAGGGGGGTATATGAGGATGGGCATTAGGATATAAGGTGAGTTATAGAGCAGATGTTCAGTGTACATAAGATCAGAAAAATTAGGAGAGAATATGCAATAAATCCTTGTGACTCTTAACCTACATACTGACGGTCCAAGTAAATTATATATACAATTGGTATTGAACCATCACAGAAATTTCAGCTTTCTGTCTTATATAGAAGCATAGAAGTAACTATTTTTTACCATTTTATTATGAATGAACTGACAGATAGAATAATAGAGTAGCTTTGTTACTAAAATATCTTAATCAACCTTAATTTAGTAGTCTAGCTTCATTTACTGCCTATTTAAGGCCTTTTCTGGAATCTGGAAAAAAAAGAAGCTCTTTATAGTGCCTATAAAAATGATGTCATACAATACAAATGACCAATGATAGGCCACTACCCAGACAAATTTACCAATGGCAGGCCAGTATACATTTTAATTGACTAATAATAGGCCAGTATGACGTCTTTTTTTATAGGCACTAAAAAATGCTTTCAATTTTTCCTTAACCCTTAACAGATCGGGGGGGGGGGGCTCAAAGAGCCCCCCCCCTCTAGTTTTTTCAATCTCATTTTTTTTGTAGGTAAGATGGAGAGCTGTAACTTCATGACTTTTTAAGTTTAGTAATTATACGTCGGCAAGAGTTGATTTTATTAGGATATCTGGTCTGTGTCGGTCGTGGTGTCCGGTCAAAGTCGGTTGGGTAGCAAAAAAAATTAGAAAAAATTCTAAATAAATCTTAATTTCTACATTATGACTTTTGTGTATAAGGTAGAAACCTAAAATTTTTTTGGTGAATACTTAGATGTCAATGACCATCTGAGAAAAGTGGTGTTATGACCGTTTGACCGCTCCCTGACCGACTTTATGACCGATTTTTGTCCGGCTTTTACTACAGACATATATCATGAATATCGTGGCTTCTATTACAGCTAGAGACCTATAATTTTTTTTGGTAAATCCTTGAGCAATAATAAACAGATAAAAATATTAATTCGCACCGCCAACCGCCGTTTTACCGCCGTAACCGCCGAAAATGGCGGTTTCCGTTATTTGCCGTTTTTCGGCGATGATCAGAAAAAGTAATTTTTTTATTATGAAAAATAAAAGTTCGTCCTAAAATTTGGTCATCCCAGCTGCAAAATTGGCCGCTCTACAGCTGTTTTAAAATTTAGCGGCTGACCGCTAAAAAGCGGCTAAGGAGCGGTCTGACTGCTATGACTAGAAAAAGTAATTTTCTCTAAAAATACACATGAACCACTAGAAAAAAATTTTACGTCTTTATCTGTACCAGGAGCCGAGATAGAGGGGGGGGCTCTTTGAGCCCCCCCCCCCCCCCCCCCCCCCGATCTATTAAGGTGGGAATTGGGGCCCGATCTGTAAGGGTTAAATTAAAAAATCACATAATTTTGTTCTGTCTCATTAAAAATATACAGGAGAGTATGGGATAAAACTAATTATTTATTTCTTGAATCTCATTATTTTCAGAATAAAAATTAGTAAAAACTATACAACATTCAACTTTTATTTCACAGTGATTTTGAAAGAAAAGGGTCGGGTGGAGATACACTGATTTACGGAGACACATGCCTCACACACACACACACACACACACACACACACTCTTTGCATATCACGTCCGTCCGTCAGTTAGTCGGGAACGGGGTGCACTAATCTGCCACGAGCACGCTACGATGCTGATTATTTAGCAATGAATGTGACGTGGGAAGTGGGGTTAATGGCCACCACCGGGTTTCATTACCAGCTGAATAATAACCCAATTAATTTAAAATTAAAAACAAAATTTCATTGATTCTTGAAAAATCAGAAAAAAAATCTTGTGTGATTTTTATGTGAAATGTGAAAAAAGTGATTTCATGAAAATGAAAAAAAGTGACTAAAATATTATATGTACTAAATCATCAAATATTTATCAATCAAATTTTGTTG
Source organism: Acartia tonsa (assembly GCF_053477335.1). Classification (NCBI taxonomy): domain Eukaryota; kingdom Metazoa; phylum Arthropoda; class Copepoda; order Calanoida; family Acartiidae; genus Acartia; species Acartia tonsa. The sequence goes on from NC_137261.1 coordinate 31,942,098, forward strand.
TTGAGATTTTTAGTTTATAAATCATAAGAAATTACAAAAAAATAAACGTCAAAATCTCTCTTCCTATAGGGAATAAAAGTTTTTTTTTAACAATAATCTAAAAAATAGACTTTGAATATTAAGATACAAAAAGTTTTTTTATGAATAGTTATACCTGGAACCCTGGACCAATATCCTTCCTTTTATATTGGTTTAGGGACATTAAAATATTATATTTGAAACATTTTCCACCTAGATGTCTTTTTCTTTCATCTTTAACCTAATTCTGCAACAAAAAAAAATTAGATTGCTGTAAATGTTGATATCTACTTTGATATTTGAAACATTTTTACGTTTTATTAACTTGGAATATTGCTGTAAACAGAACAATTTAGTGAATCATCAGTTCCGTATAAACTACAGTTTTTAAAAACTTTTTTATTTTGGCCCGAGTTATTTGTTTTTACCATTAAATTGCTCTTTTCCTCAAAATAACCCTTCCCTTTTTATTTCAATATTTTTGCTATTGTGTCTTTTATCGAATAAGAAACACTTTGTTGTTGTGACAATTTTTTACGGAAGCTATGACACAACAACAATTTTTGGAACAATTAAACGTTTTATTGCCTTTCTGTGAATATTTTGATTGTTAAAGTTAGATGTACTTTCTAATTAAAATCTGAATAGCCAAGATCTAATGCTAAAGCCTAAAGATATCCTACATGGTGCATCTTTAAACCAAATCTTGCTTAATTTAAGCGCATGATTATATGGTCACTCGCCCTTTTGACAACCAACCCTTTGATATCACGATCTTTTGTCTGGAAGTCTTAACTGTCACGCCTTTTTGGGCCAAGGCATCCAAAGACGGGCGGATGATGCGTAGATATCTCATGCCAAAACGTAGGTCGAATAAAGAAAGTAAAACAAGTATCGTAACCCCAAATTAAACCAAGTCAGAAGAGAACATTTATTCTTATGTTAAATTTTAAATTTAGTTTTGTTTTAACATCATGGAAAATAATAAAAGGACCTAACTTAAATTAATAAATTCTCTTGAGTCTTAATCATATTAGTAAATAAAAATTTATAATGACGATCATTGTGGAGTCTGATAAAACTGTTTTTAATTTACTTGTTTTTTTTCTTAGTTAAAATGTTGAGGAAGAATTATTTTTTAAGGTGTTATTTCCCTTTCTTTAGGTTGTGTTACATGTTGTGCTTGTATTTTAAAAAAATATTTGCTATAATATTTTAAGGAAAAATATCTTATCACTTTTTAGAGTACTTACAGCTCTTCCCCTAGCATTTGGGGCTCCATTGGTTAGCTAGTGGTTAGCAAACAGAATAAAAAAGGAACCTTCTTCTGTCTTTGTTAAGATAATGATTTAAAATCTTTTTATTTATTACAACCCAAATTATACAAAAGTTATAAAAATTTAGTGAGGACTATCCATGTCTTGTTTGCTTTACATAAAAACTGAATTCCTATTCATTACAATACATGAATTGCATTGATAAAAATGTTCTTACAAAACTTAAAAATATATATAAAAAAAAATAAGTAACAAAAATAATAAATTAAAAGGACTTTTTAAGTGCTTTTTATTGATTTACAAATTATTTATAATATATTGTAAGTTTGGTTTGGATAGTGTATTTAAAATCCTTTTGAGTGAAATTACAAAAATCTTAACATATTATTATTTTTTTGTATGAAACCTAAATCAAGGAAAGGTGTTTTACTTTTTATGTTAGACTTAATAATAGAATTTATGGATCAAGTCAGCCAGTGCATTTCACAGTCAAAAAATGGAGTATGTAGTTATAGTGTGAATATACTGTCGATGTGCCATGATCATATAGACGAAATGAATATTATTTAGATGATATTTGACAAAATTTTGGTCGACTATATGGCTTTAATAATGGTCCTGGCTGACAAATATTATATTGTAACTATACATGCAACATTTTTTTAGAGAAAACGACTGGTCGCCCAGACTAAATCTATAAATAACTTAGAACAGTCAAGACCCAATAGTTAGAGAAGCTAGCATGGAAAAAACGAGCATATATGAAATTTGTTTTTTTTGCATAATGATGCCTTTTCATATGTAAAAATTTGAAGATCCTTTTTAAATGCAAGATCTTTCTTTGTATATTGGACTTGATGATATCAATTAATTTTCTTAGTAACGTCAGCACAAGTTTGCTAAAATCAACAAAAATCTGCAACTATTTGCCAACAAAATTAGGTTACATCTTTAATATTATTTCGTTTTACTTATTTAATCCTAAACAATGAAGCAGCTATACATAGTTAGTTTGTCTTTTTAGTAGCGAAGCTACTCTATAATTCACTTTGTCTGTCCGCCATTCAGTCCGTCAATTAGTCAGTCCGTAACGCTATGGGGGAAAACGTGATTTTCTCGGCTCCTATTCAAGATAGACAGCTGAAATGTTTAGTGAAGATTCCCATTATATATGCCCATCTATTATATACATTGTTTTTTTCCGTCTGTCTGTTATTTGGGGTGCTAGATCGATTCCTGGATTTTTAAGTTTTCGTGATTTTTTCAAGTCCTTTTTAAGATACAGGGCTAAAATTTTCAGGGAAGAATTAATTTTATATTCTACATATTTTCCTAAAGTTTGATTAAAATTTGTCTATAAATTGGGGTGCTAGATCGATTCCTCGATTTTTAGGTTTTCATGGTTTTCTCGATATCTATTCAGGATTGACAGCTGAAATTATCAGGAATTGAATATGCTCATGTTCTACATATTTCCATCAAGTTTTATTAAGATTTGTCTATTAATTGTGGTGCTATATCGATTCCTAGATTTTTAAGTTTTTATGATTATAAGGTTGCGTGATTTTAAAGGTTTGAAAATTTCCCTATTTTACCAAGAGTAATGTTTATTGTATGACACTGCTTAATTGTAATTTTTCCCGATATCCATTCATAATTTTTGAGCTTCGCTACAAATGGATGTTGTCATTCTTGTTTTACACTATATTATTTTGTAGATTATTCAATACCTGTTTTTGGTCTTTTTAATCAAAATTTTTGGTTTGTTTTTGTTGAGTTACTGATGGATATAATTGTTCTAGGTTGATTATTATTTTTAAAGTTGTTTTGTTAATTAGCATTAGCAAAATTAGATTAAATTGAATTACAATTTCATATTGGTAGAAAGTACAGTTTTCTTTGTGTGAAAAAAGGCCTTTCCTTGTAGAAGCTTAATAGAATGAATTTAAATTGACTGGAAATATTTTCCGTTGTATTTAATTTTTAAAATTTTGATTAGATTTTATGTTATGTAATATTAATAGGACCATACTTAAATGGTTTATTTTGAAACAAAGATTAAAACATTCATAAGAAGTTGAGCTTATAAATATAAAATAATTTATCAAACAGGCTGTAGGAAAATGTTGTTTTTTTAATTTAAAAATGTTTTTAATTAGTTTTTGCTGCTCTAATTATGAATATAATTGTCCATAAAAGATTACAATCTTGTCATTTACAGCTGTCTATTCTTTCATATAATATTATGAATTATAAAAATTAATTATGATTGCAGTAATTTACAAAATACTTTAGATTAAAATTAGGATAACTTTAAACACATTTCTTTGATAAAAGATATTGGGAAGGACAGGCCTTACCTATTTACACCCTCATATTGGGAAGGACAGGCCTTACCTATTTACACCCTCATATAAAATCTCAAAATACACTTACAGTCTCACAAGGTGTTTTGTGTATTATCTGGAACACAGTAATAGTGTCTGACTGATTATGACGTAACAAAAAAAATTAGCCAATGAGAGGCCGTTATTGATCAATGGTAAAATTTATAGTGGCCTCTCATTGGCTATTTTTTTTGTTACGTCATAATCAGTCAGACACTACTACTGTGTTCTATTATCTGTGTATGGTGAATATATTTCTATACTTGTCAAAATTAGAAATTAAACTTCTACATCTATGTATGTACATATTATTTTATATTTTATAGTAAAACAACGTTTTTTTTACTTCAATTTTATTTATCTTTAACTTAATGTTTCATGCTTTCGTAATCTTCAGATAGATTCTATATATTATATATTATTAGGTTTTACTAAATGGTATTTTGCACTGGCTTGCAAAAATAAATAATTTTGTCTACATAGGCACAATTAAGCAAAAAAGTACTTTTAGAAAGTTTCTATCCCCAGGGTTTTACAGCTGTAGCCTCAACGGCATTCAGCCATTCCAATTACAAAATCCTTCCAATAAGCTATGACCACAGCCGCAGCCACTCGCAGTCAAAACTGTTTGGAACCCACATTAGCAGAATGTTTTAATTTAGCTGCAAAAGCGCTGCTAAAAGAGCGGCTGATGACCTAATCATTATTTAATTTCAATTAATCCCTTGGCTAGCAGACATAACAATTTACAGCAATTTTTAAAAAAATTAAAAATGAATTTTGAAATGTGATCAATAATCTAATAATAAAACTTGGTGGCGCCTAATTTATAAAATTTTAAAATTTTATAGGTTCCTTTGATATCCAATATCATATTATCATTTTAAACAATATTGACAAAATCCATAAAAGTTAAGATTGGAAATTCGTTTTGAATTTTAGTTGGCACGAATACAGCAGATATTAAAATTGTATGTTATGAAAAAGATCGGGCGTAAAGGCTTTTTAGAGAATTAGTATTTATGTTATAAACTTGCTGGAACATGGAAAGAAAATGAAGTAGCGGGTTTCGTCATATTTTTACAGTAGCTTTTGATTGGTTAGGTAAGTTAAAGATTGCACCACAGGATTAGGAAAAAGCCCCCGCATAATTAGAGTCCCCTGCATTAGCTAGAAATAGGCGAAAAGGTACCTTGAAAATACGATGAAACCTGCTACTTCGTTTTCTTTCTATGATCCAACTTGCTTTATTAATTTACCAGAATAACAGGGATTATTATTATAAGTAGTGAACATAAAGAATTTCCTTAATTATCTCTCATTGTCATTGAATACCTCGAAAAAGAAGTTTTATTTGGGGATTTTTGTTTAAAATGATTTTCATTTCAGATGTAAATATGTCTAAAGTGTCAGGATCTTACAAAACTAAAACAGAGGTAAGTCCAACGACCGTAGCTCATCAAGTAGCGCATCCGCTCGTCGTCGGGGAGGTAATAGGTACGGATCTTTGCTTAACAATGAACTAATAGTTGCCTGATGTGTGTTAAATAACCTTATACCCCGGGTGTTTTGACAGAAAAGGAGACATTTGGCTCCCCTAATAGTTATCCTGGGTTGTTGGACCATGGCGTTTGAGTGTCATGGTTAGCATCCCGCCAGTATGAGGTGATTAAATTCCTACAATTGAGGGAATATATCTAATATTGAATTTCAGGATTCTGATTTGTGATTGTGCATTAAAGAAAATTTTTACATAGAAATTATATTCTTGTGTCACTTAGATAAAAAGGAGGATTGTTCAGATTTTGTTAACACACCTTTAAGCAAAATCATTATTTACTATTGATTTATTTAGATGATCGGGGATAAGGTATTAACGAAATTATTATTTAGATCGGTTTGAAATTAATTTTTTTCAAATCAAACTTTTCAAAATTACATAATCAATGTCTTTAAATAGTAGATTTTTAAGACTATATTTGAATAAGAATAATCTGTACTATTTGTGGAATTTTGAAATCTAAGTCAAAATCTGAAAAATTTCCCCCAACATGCCCTTCTTGTCCTACTTGTCCTTTCTATAGAAATATTGCAGAGTTTTTATTGTATTCATTTTCCTGTAATTTACATTTTATTTACCTTCTTATCTATTTATACATATATCCTTCTTTTTAAAAGCCAAGTTTTTCTATAATTAAAACTATGCTTGGACGACCCTGGATGGATATATGTAGTAATTTTCAAGATTTCTCTTCCTTGTAGTTTTAAGCTTTTTTTCAATTGCATAATTGTTATCTTGCTAATTCACAAAATTGTTCTTTTCTCTTTTGAATTCTTCTACAAAGGAATTACACGTTTATTCTATTATGTTTAAATTAAAATTTGGGTGTAATAATTAAAAAGAACAGATGTAGATTTTTGTTCTTCCGGAAGATGAGCGTATATGGGTGTTAGCCCCCCCCCCCCCCCCATTCCATAAAATTTGAATTTGGTAGACTTGCCTTACCTTTTTTCACCCTCCCAACCCCCCCCCCCCAAAAAAAAATCCTGTGGGCGCCACTGTATGCATTTACCCCAATATTTTTAAGTCTGACTAATAGTAAGGAAATTCTTTGACTATGACTCGTTTCTTTCAAGGATAAAGCTCACTATTAGTGTCCAAGCTAAGGAATAATAGTTATAAATTAGTCAGTTCCTTAAAAATTATTATATAAGTAATATATTTTTAAAAGCTGGTTGCCCTCAAAACACAACTTTCTTTTTTGAGCTTATTATCAAATTTATTTTGGGAAGCAAAAGATTTATAGGAAATGTTTTTGGAGTAAGGGACTTCCTTCCCGGCTAATAATCCATTTTATATCTGCTGGTTAAAAACCAGTTCTATATCGTGAAGAAAAATCACATCCAGTATGTTTTACATAAATTACCCATAATATAACTTCTTGATTTTCTAAATGAATTTTTGTAATGTATCATGTTTATTTGCAGACCCACTGGAACTCTTAATAAGACTTGTCTGGTCAAATATTTGTATTTTGCATGCTTAAATGAGTTTACTATTTGCATATCTAAAGATGTTCTTTCTTTTCCTACTTTACCAACATTTTGCACATAAACAATATTTACCTAAAAATCTAAAAGATAAATTGAATAAAAAAGACTTAAACGAAATGATAGTATCTACTTGCAACATGCACTGAATGTTTTGAAGAAAAAAATTATCAAGGGGGTAAATTTTTAATTTGTGACTAGTGGCTGCGCTCCTAGCTTCCAGATGCTCTGTATTGGAAGGGGAAGAGATTGGAAGAAAATAGTCTAAAACCCTACCAATAATGGGGTTTAAAAATAGATAAGTCTAAAACCATCCCATAACATATGTAAAGCTTACCTAAAATGAAGTAGCCAATCGTTTCGGTATCTTAAGCTACAGAAAAAAATCTTACTACTTTATTATTTTGGATTGCACCATAGAAAATTAAAAAATTTAACACTTTAAAAAAATTGAGAAGTGGGGGGGGGGGTGGGGTGGTTCCCCTTACCTATTCCAAATAAGACCGCAAAATTGTTACACAAAAAGTACAAATGAGGAATTGAAAATAAGTGTATCTATTTGTCTCAGCCAGAAGTTAAGATGAATTTGCATCTATTTGTCATTTTTAATTTAGAAAATTTTAGAAACAATAATCATTCTATCCAATTTGGTGTAGCTCTAAATCTTATTAATAATTTTCTGGGGTATTTATCATGAAATTTACTTAAACAATAACACTACAATAATTATAATAAAACTTGTCTAGAATGTACCACCCCTATCAAGCCTACCTGCCAGTGCTAAACGTGGATACCTCTGGAAGCTCTCAGGCAGAAGTCTGCTGCATAAAACTAATTGGAAGAGAAAGTTTTTCGTACTTTGGGAGGGAAGATTATTTTATTACCAGGTGCAGTATTGGTTATTTCGTTTTTGAAGTAATAATTTTAAAGATGATTTGGAAAAAAATAAAACAATTACAACAATAAAGAAATATATGTATATTTATAATTTTCATGGATAAAAATGTGTATATAGCTGTTATTGTACACCAAATACAATAAATAACCTTTGTATTTTAAGATTTAGCTGGAAAAGTTCAAACACTGTTACTTTGTACAAACCAATCATTTTATGGAGTTTTTAGGATGAAACAGACGACCCTCGTGGTTGTGGGGTACTTCAACTCAAATATTTCACCTCTTGTGTCGAAGCTCCATTAAGGTAAAAGCATTTTAATTATCTAGTTAATGTTCTGCTAAGGTTAACTTATATTTGGTACTGCTTGATAGCCTTGTCGGGTCACTGCACCGCAAATAAAGACCTCGCAGGGTTAGCCACCATCCCATCTCATTGGTTAGGCACTCCTTATTTTTCATTTAGAAGATGGGAGGGGAGTTGTTTCAGGGTTCTATCTTTAAAAGACACTTTGAGGGAAAGCTCTTTTATTATTTTCTACTTCAATGTACTTTGTTTATCTAAAGACTTAAATAGGATGTATAATAAGCCCGACAAATATTAAAAGCTAGTTCTTACAACGATCAAATCCTTTCAAAATGATTTTAAGAAAGATAGAAGAACATCCTATTACTATTAATGTAAAATTGAATGTTGCTTAGGGATCACAAGAAGGCAACGAATGTATTCATACTGCTGGCATCTGAAAGAGGTTTCCTTGATCAGGTATATATTTATACTTTATACTACACCCTCACTAGTTTAGAAAAGCTTAGATTTCCTTATGGTATCTTTATAAGAATCTTATTCCATGTTCAATTCATGCAGTGTATTTTGAAACCTTTATGTGAGTGAATAGAATTTTTAGACGCTGCTCGCTCATTTAGTATCTTGTGGGTTTATCCTTTAATTTTAGTTTTGAATCAAAGAGTGGACTATGGGAAGATGTTTTTTGGTGGGGTTGACATTAGTGACGAGGAGAACATTCGACTGTAAATTATACTGGTACTCCAAGTTTTAAATTCACGTTTTCCCGTTAGTTGGCTTGAAAACTTTGGTTACTTTAACTTAATCTTGATTGGTTGACCCCTAATGATTAAATTTCCAATGGCTACTTTTATGTCATAAATTTACATACCTATTATAATTTTTTAGGGACGATGTTACTTATCTGCTGAAACCCTTGGTGAGATGAAGGACTGGGTTTCCAAGCTCAAAATGGCATTAGACAACCTTCATAGGTCCAGGCACTCTGTTCCTGATATTCCTGAGGTACATAAAAAGAGTAACATACATTCTATTTTGAAAAAAAATGTACATATATGAACTTAGATATATACTTCGAAAATTATTTTCACACAAACACAGAATACATCCAGATTGTCTTGCAGACAGACAACTATTATTTAACTAGTCAAATATAAGCATAGTTACAGATTTATAAAGACAACTGAAAAATTTGTTTAAACTTTACAATTTTGCTTGTATACATATTTTATTATTACTTTATTTAGGAGAAATGTGGAAAATCTGCTAGCCTCTCCTCCCTTCCAAGTCAGAAATCAGATGCACAAGATAAATTGAGGTAAAAATATTTTTTTGTTAGGTATTGATTTTTTTGAAAAAATTTGTAGGTGTGATATTTTTGCTACAGCTTCAATGTGACATCAGTTTTAACACAATCCATATCCACAAAATTTAAAGATTCTATAATTCTTATTGATCCGTCGAAGAAAATAAATCATAACAGACTGTCAATCTTTCATAGTTTTTATTCTTGAAAATCAGCCTAATATATATTTTCTATTGTTACTGTAATTTTAAGGGAGCCCATCTTGCCAATATCGCCCATCGCTCCAGCCACCGAGAAGCTCAATCGGTCCGCCGATGACCGGGTTAGCTACGAGATGTCCCTTGACCGTACGTACCAATACAGCTCCTCGGATGACAGCCTCAACCAGTCATTCTCATTTGTTCCTTCTGTCAGAAATTCAGGTGACAAAAATCAAATTAAGTTTTGTACTTTTTCATAATACAACATGATACGTTATTGTCATATTCATGTGGTAAGACCGTTTATGCGAACGAATAGAACAAACTTACACATACACCCAGTGACGTGCACTTGGTTATGCCAGAGTGGGGAGGGGGGTCGCCTATCAAATTTCTATATCCCCCCTTATGCACGCTTATGCATACAGCAAAATGCTTTATCCTGGATTTTGTCATTGGGTTTTCATATCATTTAAAATATATTATGTAAATTTGTATGATTGAGAGACTAAATCATATTAGAGTTATATTAAAAGCTTTAGTGCAATTAACAGTAAATGAGACATTAAGTAAATAAACAAACAAAAAAGATTTTTTACAAGTATTTTATAATTATCTTTAATATTTTAAAATCATGATTTAATAACTGAAATGATTTTCGTAATGATAAATTGGTTACTATTTGTTAATTTTAGTGTACTCTTGTATGCAACGACGATCTTTAAACACTGGATCCCGCCGGTCAAGCGGTCAGTTCAACAGCCTACCAAAACCGGATCCTGCACATCGTAGTAATCACCTAGCCACTGCAGGTACACAAATACGTCTTGTGACCATAAGAAATGAATGGCAGGCCTTTTCAGCTTCAAATCTTTTATATATGGGTATTTAATATTCCTCTCCCTTCTAAAAAAATTTACTATATTTTTTTATTCATGTCAATTGATCAATTTTAAACCATTAATAGTACGCTTCTTAATTATAAGATAAATTCACTGAGTGAAAAATTCTGTGGTACTTCTTAGTTATTTATTGAAATATTTTTCGGTGAACATGGAACCCACTTCAGTCTTGTTTTTCTGGATATTAAATGATATACGTTGAATTTAGATTGTATTGTCTTTTACTGATTCTTTATTTGTCTTTATCATTTACTTACAAAAATTATATTTAAAGTGTAACAATATTAATTTAAAACTCATTCAAAATGTTTAAGTTGGATAAAAATTATTTATGTACACATATATCCAAGTAGTAAGCGTTTTTTGTCTGTCCCGAAGGATCTCGCTAACCGCTGAACCGATATTGTTCTCCTTTACAGTGAAGCTTCTTATAGGTCCTGGGAAGGTTTTAAACTATTTTTATAACTCTTTGGAAACTTAAATTTAAAATAGGATGATGTCGACTTTTCCTTCTCCTACCAGTGCAGTGCCCCTAGAGGCTTCTAGGGGGCGTAGCCGCTAGTAAAAGAATATTATTTCAAAATTAAATTTGTTAAAAAAAAAGATTTTTACATACCGTGACATTCCCTTTGTTCAGTCATATTTTAAGTCTTCATAAAATAATAGTGGATCACATTTAAGATGTGATTGGCAGACTGAATAAAGAAGGGAGGGGCAGGGACAGTTTTATTAAGAGCAGAATGCTCTAACACTGTTAGGCGCAAGGGTTGCCAGGGAATGACTGGTCCCTTACCTTGGTATTGCCCCTATAACACAAGTCACGCATCTTGTGGTATTCCCTTAGCCCAGTCATCAATAAAGCCTCAAAAAAAAAAGTTTATCACATATCAGATGTGCTTGGCAAACTGAATAAAGATGAGAGGGGCAGGGACAGGTATTCTGATAGTAAACAGCTCTGACCCTGTTAGGTTTAAGAGTCGCCAGAGGATTAATGAAGGATCATTATCGACTGGTACCTTACCTAGGTATTTACCCTGTAAAGCATAATAAAGCTGACTAACAGACAGTATTGTCTCGAGAACCTTGTTATTGTTTCTTTAAATATCTCTTTGATATAATTAGGAAATGCGACTTATCGGTGTGTAGTATAACAAACTCAATATTTTATCTAAGCATGTTATTACTCAAAACTGTTCTACAAAGAAAATATTTTATTTAGATCAATTTAACAGCCTGCCAAAGCCCGGTGCTTATAGCACACCAGCAGACAAACTAGGATCTGAAGCTGTTTATAGGTAGCTTAATTTTTTATTTATTTTACAATTAGAGTTATTTCAATAAAGTACAGTACAAAACAAAAAACTACTTAAAAAATGATGTTTCTCATAAAATAAATATAATCCTATAATCTAAACATTGATAACATAAGCATTTTTTTTCATTATTTTTGCACATTATTATTTGCATTTTTTTATTGTTTAAAACATGTTTTGTAATTTGTTAGCTTTGCTTAGTTTGGCTGAATTTATAAGAAAATAAGGATGACAACATCCACAATGGTTAAGCTCATCAAATAACATAGTTTTTTAAACGAACAATTATAGAGATTTTCAAATTTAATATTATTTAGTGATGTTTAACTTATAACATTGTTCCTAATTGTCCTAGGGATGAATATTTCAAAATCAAGGGAATAAGGGATAGTTAATTACATCAACATGTAAAAAAATCTACATGTTATAAAAGGACGTAAGGACTGGCTGGAAATGATTGTAGAGTTGCTGCCTAAGAATAAGGGTGATAATAAAAACCTTTTCATTCGGAAAATGGACGATAAATCGATGTTTACCCCCGATTATAAAAAAAAAATTATCTCTTCCATAGTTTAATATTATTGGTGGAATAATTTGACCATTGCTAGTTTAAATTAAAAATAAGGTTTTAAAAAAGTCGCAAAATTTTTTAAGCAAAATGAATATCTTTTTAGGAATAGTCCCAGTAATAGTAATAATAGTTCAAGAAAACAATTAAAATTTGCTGAAGAATCTATGTCAGACAGAAAATCATTGTAAGTTTTTTTTTCAATTTATCTTACAGGCTTAAAAGTTCATGGTTTGGAAATTGGGATATAGTCCCTTTCGTGACAACGCGATTCGTTGTATTTTGAAAATGGCTTTTGATACGTTAATTTAGGTTAGGTTAGGCTATATTGAGTTTTGTGATTGCCCCGCAGGGTAAGAGCCCCTCGCAGGGGCTAGAAATAGGAAAAATGTCGCTAGAGACCCGACACTAATCTTATTCGTGTTGATATTTATGGCCAAAGTAACTTTCACAAAACAACAAACTCTTTGATTCCACGACTCTTATAGTAAAGTCCGTCCTAATAGTACTTAGTTGGGAGAAGCACTTGTTCATGAACAAGAATTACTTTTCTTGTTTAGCAGTAGGTAGAATACCATAAACATGCAAAACAATACATAGGATTTTCATTTAAAATAGTTGTAATGAAAAGTGTCATAAAGAATATATGTATGAAGTGACGATTGAAATATTTAATCATACTAAGTATTAGTAATCTGGCATAAAATTATTTACAACAACTATTATTGACTATAATATTTTAGAAATGGCAGTAATTTGAGTATTGATACTTTGACAACTACCCAATCTCAGGTTATATTTTAAAACTTATTTTAGTAGCGATGTTACTCTATATTATTGGATGTTCTGCAGTTCTGAAACTGTCACTTAATTTATACATAGTTTCCGAAAAGATACCAACTAACACAAATTAAACAGAGAAGATTTGTATGTAATCCTTATATTAAAGTAAGCTGTACAGTGAAGCTTCATTTACTTCCAAAGAAGGTTTATAACTATTTTAGGAAAGATACTTTCATCCTAGCAATTTTATTTAGAAAAAATTCCAACACCTATAATAAAATGTTTGATTTTCAATAGTCATCAATCAATAAAGTGTTCTAACACAATATCTTTTCAGTATCCTTTTTTTTTAGCTTGGAGTGAAAATGTTGAACAATAATGGTCCTAGTGAAGATGTAGAAAGAAAACTAGTCATTCTATCCAAACAACTGGATGAGCTAAAGTAAGATTTATGTATTGGCCCCTCTAAATGAGTAAATTCTATGCAGCGAAATATAGCGTGCGACATAAAACAATCATATGCCATACGCAATGCAGCATAATGCATCTAACGCCAGTTATGACAAAAGATCAGCAATAAAAAGTTGTATTCGCTACACTGTGACAAAAATATGCTTTTAGATATTTAATACGATAAAACATTACAGAGTTACCATTTCAATTATTAGATCATAATATTTTTTTTTATTGTTTTTAAGAATTACTCAAATCCATTTTTCATAGACGGTTGTTTCGAGATCTTGACGCAGAGACAAGTTCAAACAGAAGAGATGTAGGAAGTGTACACGAGGTAAATATGATCAATCTATATACAGAGACAAGTTCAAACAGAAGAGATGTGGGAAGTGTACACGAGGTAAATATTATCTATCTATATACAGAGACAAGTTCAAACAGAAGAGATGTAGGAAGTGTACACGAGGTAAATATTATCTATCTATATACAAGAGACAAGTTCAAACAGAAGAGATGTGGGATGTGTACATGAGGTAAATATTATCTATCTATATACAGAGACAAGTTCAAACAGAAGAGATGTGGGATGTGTACACGAGGTAAATATTATCTATCTATATACAAGAGACAAGTTCAAACAGAAGAGATGTAGGAAGTGTACACGAGGTAAATATTATCTATCTATATACAGAGACAAGTTCAAACAGAAGAGATGTGGGATGTGTACATGAGGTAAATATTATCTATCTATATACAGAGACAAGTTCAAACAGAAGAGATGTAGGAATTGTACACGAGGTAAATATTATCTATCTATATACAGAGACAAGTTCAAACAGAAGAGATGTAGGAAGTGTACACGAGGTAAATATTATCTATCTATATACAAGAGACAAGTTCAAACAGAAGAGATGTAGGAAGTGTACACGAGGTAAATATTATCTATCTATATACAGAGACAAGTTCAAACAGAAGTCATGTGGGATGTGTACACGAAGTAAATATTATCTATCTATGTACAGAGATAAGTTCAAACAGATTCGTTTTATTTCAGGTATAATAGATATTAGCAGATTAAACAAATGTTTTGTTTATGTCAAAACCACACAAATTCACAATCAAAACAAGGATATAAAGGGATAAGACAATTGCCGATAAATTGATGTATATTCGCAATGATGATACACAAAATAATTCCTTATGTAGATTACAATTAGTGGTTGAAACATTTGGACACTCAACTAAATGAACCCACTAATCAAAATTCATTCCCAAGGTTGTTAAGCCAACGAATAAGAAAACGTTATACAAAGACTTTGGGAACTCGTGTAATAAAAAGCACAATGCCTCCTATCTCCCTGATCAAAACTATGTTGATGTTTTAGGCATTAGCTACCATGAATACAACGGCCAATGGTATAGAAGAACGGATATCCAGATTTCAGTCCTATATGACAAATCTAGAAAGACAAGCTGGTACTATAATGATGGTAAGCTAATATTTATTTTTTAAAGCTGGAACAACTAAATATTAATTTATGGAAAAAAATACCCTGTTAAATGATTGCTCATAGTGGACATATTCTAGATAGCGATTGATTGTATATATTTATGCTTTTAGGAAATTAGAGCAACCCAAGATAGAGTTTTAAGGTAAAATAATTCTACAATTTTTTTTATAAATCTTTAATATTTATATCTAAAAATGTATATCTTCAAGGAGAATTTTAATGAGAAAGACAGACATATATTAATCTAATTTGAATTATAAATATAAAAATTACCTTTTCTATTTAGAACTTTAGAAGAGGCAGAACGGGCAAGAAGAGAATATTCAAATCTGAAACAGAAAACTGAATTCTTACTTTTACAGCTTCAGGTTAGTAGAGAAATAAGTTGAGAAAATTTTTTATGTTTACCAACTAAGTCCCAAGCCTCTAGAAGCGCTGACAAAAGTGTCGGATGCTGTTGGGTAAACTAAAACCACATAAGTTTTCCTTCCGGCCAATACCTTAGTTTAAAAGCTTGACCAAAAAATTTTTTATTTTATAAAGTCTAATTTTTTGGTGTACTTGACCAATAATATGGGTTAACTTTCTTGATACAGTTCAAATGTGTTTCTATTAAGAATATAAAAACTTATTTTCATAAGAAGTTCTGCTAACATTGGATTTAATCTTGCTCTAATAAGCTCATCCCAATTACATAAAATATTTGTACAAACTGCAAAGTTAGTTTTAAAGAAGGCACCACGAAACAAAACCTAAAATACATAAATCCAAGTTTCTAATTATATTCAGAATTCTTGTATTAAATGGTAAATTATTTTGTTAGGGTGATGCAGTGGCTATGAATCTGCCCAGTCAACAACTGGCACAGCCAACAATATTCAAATTTGGATCTCAAGAACAATCTCAACATGGCAACCATGAAAATAACTTTAATGCAGGTAATTATATTTTCAATAATAAATTTGGTTCTCAAGAAGAATTTCAACATGGCAACCATTAAAACAACTGAAATTGAGGTAAATATGTAATATGTATGGTTAAATTTTTTAATTTGAACCTCAAGAATAGTCTCAACATGACAATTATGAAATTAAGTTTATTTTAAAAATATGCCAAATCCCAACAGCACAGCAAAATTAAAAAAAATTTTATTAGGAGGACAGCAGCTTTTTCTGGCAGGCCATCAGGGCGGCAACAGCCTCTTTGCCACCCATAACAATCAGCCATCTTCAACATCAAATCTTTTCAACAGCAGCTGTCACCAGAACCAGCCAGGCAACAACAGCTTGTTCTACACGGCAGCAAATGCGGGAACAGGAAGCACTAATCAGCTGTTTCAAACAGGCCAAGCCACTCCACAGCTGAACTCGAAGATGATAAAATCTAGTAGAGCAGTTGTGAGTGATAACATACCCTCCAGAGGAGAAAGTATAGGAGCTGGCAATAACAATGCCTGTCATAATAACAGAAGGGATAAGAGGGATGGCAAAGGCAGTGTACAGTTTTGTCAGGTTTGATAAATCCTTTCATGTAAATAGTAGGATGTCTGTCAGTCTGTGTGTATCGATGATCGATTAGTAGAATGCCTTTTATTGAATTAATTTTTTTTCAAAGAGCATAGTGCTGCTGTTGCTTTTTAAAAATAATGTTATTTCTGTACAACCGGCCGTTCTACTTCCAGTAACTTATAGATCGTAAAGAATACAACAGCCATGAATTATGGCATGTTCTTATTCTTGTGTCATACAAACCTTTCAAGTTTTCCTAAAGCTAAATTATATTTTCTGCTTCTAGGACCCAAACCATCATTCCTCTGAAGGCCCAAGGCCCCAAGATTCAACTAACAATTGAAAATCATTAGATTCAATTTTTACATATTTGTTAATTTTATGAAGCCTAGCTTTAAATTAAAAAATCAGGAAAAGGTAATAAAGAATGGTTGATTTAGAAGATCTGACATTTTTAAAGGCATTACTTACATTTTAAAGATATTCGGCCATTCACATGTTACTTACTATTGTAAAGTAAATATCTATAAAATTAAATAAATGAGATATAAAGTAACCATCCAATAATTAAATAAATGTTATTAAGTGCTTACTTTAAGTAAGGATAAATAATTAAATATATGTGTATTCACAGTTTTACTAAAATGTTTAATTCTTATGTGTGTTTTATACCTTATATTCATACAGATATTTTCTACAATTATTTATTAAGTGGCATATGTTTTTATCAAACATTATAAGTTTCAAATTTAACTACATTTTGTTTACATTTTAAATAAAAGTAACATTATTATCCAATCGTTTTCATACTTTTTTTAAATTATGTAATTCATTATTCTTGTTTGTATAAGCTATGTAAATTATTTATTGTATTTTGTTTAGAATAATAATCTCAATAATAGTGAAATTTATATTGTCTAAGTATAAAAGTAAAACTTGAGTAAATCTTGAAAATAAAACTCATTATAAACAAATTATTAAAATTCATTAGTTTTTTTTCATTAAATAAAGAGGGCAAAAAATAGCAACAAATTAAATTATGTTTACTTATTGTTTCATATAATTGTTTCTCCTATCCTGGATTTATATAAGATGAAGGGGTCAAGACCCTGGGTTACTTATTAAATTGGCGTTTCTTCAATTATGCGTATTAAACTTTACATACAGCAAATATTCATTTGGACACCCTTGACAGGGATTTTCAGAGGATAATTGTTTTCCTTTGCTCAGGTTTTATGCTAATATATGTGGTCTTTGGCCCTATGTAACTTTTCTTTACTATTTTTCTATTGAAAGGTTTTTCTTAAAATTAAATTCTTAAAGAAAACACCTTCAACTTTTATTGTTGTGAAAAGATGCATAATAATATCTTGTTTCAATTAACTTTTGTTTTGATGCAGTTACAACAGAAACAATATCTGCACTAACAATATGTGCAGTCAAACAAGTTGAAAACAATATATAAACAGACGGGTTCAACCAATTAATGTCTAATTAAATGTTGTAGAGAAAAAAAGATTTTTACATTTTTGTTTGTCTGTTTGATCGTCGCTCCTATTGCAAATCTTTAAATCTTGCAAAATGATTCTTTGTAACATTTATTTGTAACTGCTGATAATAACTATGATATAATTTTTAAATCAAGATTCCTAGGACAAATAGGCACGTTGTCAAGAATTTGGCAACTCTGTAATTACTTCGTAAGGTTTAAGTCTGCATTTTTCGCAATTTCAACTTCCATCTAATGTTTTAAAGAATTTTTATATACTTGCACTCTATATTTGTTAATGCTAGTTTGTCCAAATGTCTAATATGTTGAACTTTTCAGCTTGGTAAATTTTGGAATTTTTTAACTCACAACTTTGAAGCCTATAGTTTATTTTAACTTTCTTTTTATTATAAACAAATACATGTATGATTTTTGATTACTTGATGTTAGACTTAAAATTGTGAATTTGATTTCCGTTGTTTTTTTTTAATTGTAATAAATATAAAGATTATGTCATTTTTTTTTATTTTTCATGTTTAAAATTTCATGGAACCCAATCTCCTATTTTATTAATTAATTGAAGATCCTCACCTCAACAATTGTTATGATTGCATTAGTTGGTATGCAAGTAATTTAAAAATTACGTTCGATAGCAGAAAAGGTGCAAGAAAAGACAAAATCCATAATTGCAAAATTCATAAATTGAATACTTTTTAGTAGTATAACAGCAATCGAAAGGCAGTGATGATAAATTGTCAGCAATATCTTCACAGTAAAATTCAGCTAATAACAGTCCAGCAATATCATTCCTTACAAGAGTTTGATGTCTTTAAGAGCATTACCGATAGATCAACAGACTAAGTTAGTTGTTGTTGAGTATTTGTATTAAATCTTGAAAACTTAGCAGCCTTCTAAAATTCTCTGATAATATCCAGGTAAATCAATTGATATGGAGCAACATTTTGAGCTGCATAGTCTTTTTGAGCCACATCCAACATCCAAGAAAACCCTAATTGTGCATTTGTCTATGTGTGCAAATATACCTGTGTGTTGAGTCTTCTTTCCTAGAGCCTAATGAGATAAATTAAATTAACGTTGTGTGTTTGATAAAGCAAAAGGAGAGCAATACATGACTGAAATTAATATTACAACTTTTCATTTTACTATCCGCGGAAAGCTGCTTATAATAAGATGCGATCAGTGCAGTGTATTTCTCCTGGTAATTTTGACACATTTTAGCGATTTGTGACACCCCCCTTAAACCAAAATCGAGCGATTTGTGAGCTTTTCGCGGAGTATTATAGACAACCAGAGAGGTGTATTTTTGTGTTAGAGGTTAGATACATCCCCAGTTCCACCCACCCACTCAAAAGTCAAACAAGCGTACTTGAATTATTAAATAGAAGAGCGAAGCACGTAAATTTGTTTACACCCTTCCTAAATTTAAGGTTGGTGTGACTTATTCTTTAACATCCCCCTTGGCTGTATTAGGGGGTGTTTATGCGACGTTTATACCTTTTTGGAAATGGCACAAAGATTTAACTAGGGTTCTCGGCGCAACCCCTAGTCTAAAACGAGTTACAAGTTTCCATAAGGTGCCCTGAAGAAAAAAATGAAGGTATTTTGGTTTGTACGTTAAAGTCTTACTAGGCTATGAAACGATTTAGGGTTTTTTTTTATTTGGGGAAGCTTAAAATAGGTCCTGGGATAGTGATAAGCTATTTTACTGTCAGGTTTTCCTAATAGCTAGGGGAGCATCCGTTAGTGTTTAATAAAACATCAGTGATTCTAAGAATAACACAATGGACGATTAATTGATAAATTGAACTTGGGGTGTCAGTGAAATTTACACTCAACAACATATAATGATAAAACATATACTATACTGATCTGAGAACAATTTTTAGTTTAGAATATAATTTTAATTAATGATTAGAACTTTAATATAATATTGGTGCACTGTCCAATAACATGTTTGACATGTATATCTAAACTTTGATGAGTTTAATGATTCAAGAAAGCAATATTTAACAAGGATGACAACATCCATAAGTAGAGAAGCTCAAAAATTATGAATGGATATCGTGAAAAAATTTACTATAAACAGTGTCATACAATAAACATTAAACATGATAAAATAGGTAAAACAGGAAACCTTTAAAATCACGAAAACTTTACAATCTAGGAATCGATCTAGCACCCCAATTAATAGACAAATCTTAGTGAAACTTGATGGAAATATGTAGAAAATGAGCATATTCAATCCCCGATAATTTGAGCCGTCAACCCTGGATAGGAATTGAGAAAATCACGAAAACCTAAAATTCTTGGAATCGATCTAGCATCCCAATTAATAGACAAATCTTATCGAAACTTTGTGAAAATAAGTAGAATCTAAAATTGATTAATCCCTGAAAATTTCAGCCCTCTATCTTGAAAAGAGATTCAAAACTTGAAAATCTAGGAATCGATCTAGCAACCTAAATAACAGACAGATGGACAAAACAATGTATAGATTAGATCGGCATATGTCATAGGAATCTTCACTAAAAATTTCAGCTGTCTATCTTGTATAGTAGTCGAGAAAATCACGTTTCCCCCATAGCTTTACGGACTAACTGACTGACGGACAATGTAAATTACAGAGTAGCTTCACTACTAAAAAGCATTTTATATGAAAACTATAAAAATGAATCTCATACATTGGAATTGGTAAATTTTTAATGAATAATTCTATTACTGAATCTACGAAAAAAGAACTTGTACTAGTTTAATGTGAATAAAATTCAGCCGCCGCTGCATACATATACTTAGCCGTCGTACGCTAAACTTTTGCCCTTCTTTTGGTCAATCTGCCTAAGTCGCTAAAATAAAATTAATAATTTTTAAATCTCTAAATTTATATTTACTGATATGCATTTAAAAATTAATTCTATGCATTGTTTAACTTTTAACAGAACTGCAAGTTGGGACACAAAAACAAGAAAAAAATTAAATTTTATAATGTCAAATATTGCATTTTACATAGCGAAGCTACTCTACAAGTGCCTTTCTGTCTGTTGGCTGGTATGCAAATTGTTTTCTCTTTACTCTCTTTGTACAACATTTTATCGGCCTTCTGTTGATTTGAATTTAATTTACATTTATCAAATAGCTGATTTGTACCTAGCCTACCTATAGAGTATTTACTAAAAAAGAGGGGTATGAAAATGAAAATTTTATATATGAAAATAGTTGAAAATGAAAATTTTATATCTGAAAATAGTTGAAAATAAAAAATCTAATCCCCCTACAAAATATCCCAAACAATCCATGGTCTGGCCAATAAGAAGCTTCAACCAAATTGTAGATCTATCAATTAAAAGCATACTAGACATATGCATCAAGAGTTAAGGAGATCCGCTTGATATGATCTTACATCTTCCTTGTTTAGTTTGAAATTAATGAATGCAGACATTTGATAAATGTGCATATAAAAATAACAATACTTGAAGTACTTATCTGAATAGTGATATCGCTTTCTTATCATTTTTTATATATATTTTTATTTTAAGATATGAAGCATACAACTATTGTAAAAATACAGTATTATATTTTTTAGTTTAATCAATGCTTAAAATTGTATCGATTGTACAATAGTTCACAAAATAACCGTTTAAAAAAGCAAAAGTACCTGAACTCCAGAAAAAATTTATTTTGAAAATGTCATAGAAGGGAAGCTACAGCTACAATTAGAATAAGAGTGGTTTTGTACTAACAATACCTTCCTAGAACGCCCAATCTATTTTTTTTTTTTTCTGTCGTGCTCAGGTAAACCTGTACCTGGCCTGAGCTATTTGTGTGTATGTACCAATATTGTTTTGAATGGGTAAATATTTTTCAATTCGTTCGGATCAGGGTTTCGGATCCGCATTGATTTTATGCGGATCCGGATCCGGATCCTCAAAATTTGGTCAGTGCGGATCCGGATCCTACTGGATCCGGATCCGGATCTTTGACAATAAAAATAAAATCACCAAATTTTTCAAAAAAATTTTATTCATTAATTCGAAGTCAAAAATTTTAAAATACTTTTAATTTTCAAGTCTGAACCTAAACCTTAAAGATTGGCTCTCATCAAGAGAATGTCTGAGATTTTTTATAAATTTAGGTAGATTTTTCCATTTTTTGGAGTCTAAGGATCCGGATCCGGATCCGCATTTTTTTTGCGGATCCGGATCCGGATCCTTGGACTCAAAATATGCGGATCCTTGCGGATCCGGATCCGGATCCGAAACCCTGGTTCGGATAATGAGTCAGCTAATACAGCATCTAGTAGTTCAAAACAATTTAAAGATAAGTGTCCACGCTGACATCAGGTTCTAGGTATGATCCTGCAATCGCAAGTCTCCAACAGACTTAATATAACTTCTACGGCCGGGATTTTTACATGTAGACGCCATATATTTTGCTGGCTAAAGATGTTAGTAAAAAAAATATGCAATAATTTGGTCCTAGGCAGGGGTAGCTATTCTAGCAATCAATTCTACAAAAAAAAATCACGAAACCTTTTAAGTAATTTGGAAGTATATATTTTTATATGTAATTTAAGAGGGGTGGGTAAGAAGAGGAGGAAAAAGGGAAAGGGGTTCAAGGGGAAATTTTCCTTTAGAATGGTTTGTCAGAATATCATTCCCTTGTCCCTGGGTCCTAGGACAAACGCAGGACTCCCAAACGTCGGACTAGACAAACGTCGGAGTGAACACTTAAACTAACCTAACCTATTTTAGACCATCTAAGGTTTTTTTAATGCCTAACCCCTGCGGGGGGCTTATTTGTACATTCATTGCTTAACCTAACCTAATCTATATAAAAATACTCAATTAAATCAATATTTTAAAACTCCTGTGTTGGTCCACTCCGACGCTTAGGACTCCTGTGTTTGTCCTGGATCAATAATTTGAAATAGAGTCATACCATATAAGTTTATTTGATTGATGATGCTTTGGATATTCTTAATGACAAGACGTTTCCAACAATAATTGGAGAATAATATATGCTAATTGTTTTTGCAATTAATCCACCTGAATGGGAACCTAAGCAATATAGAACACAGTTGTTACCAAGCTCATAGCAATAAAACAAAACAAGTATTATTAACAGTTCAATGTTTCATATAATAATTGTACAAGACATTATGGTGAGATTTGGGTAGGTTCAATTACTTTTCAAATAATTACTGGTCAAAATTTGCAGTTCAAATTCGGAAACCATGAGTCTGAAATGTTCATAAAAATATTGGAGAAATTTAAATAGGTAAAAATTAAGTAAAAGCTTTTAAGATCGGGCGTAGCGGAATGTTAAAATGACATCATGATTCCCGATATTATATATTCAGATGCGTGCACATACATTTATTCATAACATGAAACGATTGGGTAATTTTTAAAAGATTTTTAGTTTGAAGGAATGAAATAGTTAAAAAAAATTTAAGCGTATAATGCCAGCAAATTGTATTAAGTAATGCGATTTGACATTCCTATAATAACCTAATTTTGACATCCCTATAATAAACTAATTTTGACATACCTATAATGATAGAGTTTAACTTAAAAACATTATGATAACAGATTCCACCCCATCCCTTATTCTCTTCCCCACTTTCAGATTGTAAGGGTGACGCATATTTCAGACCCAAGATTTGGCGATTTGAGAAAAATTTATCTTTATATTATAGCGAATTAGATAATCTAGCAAAGCATCGCTTTTATCTTATAGAGAAAAATAGTAAATCAAACGGCGAAAACTGAGATCTGAAATTTGCGTCACCCTGCCAATATGACGCAAGACGCATGACCGCTACGACCGTGGCATTATTTTAAACCCAATCCCTATAATAACCTAATTTTGACATCCCTATAATAACCTAATTTTGACATCCCCATTACAACATAATTTTGACAACCCTATAATAACCTAATTTTGACATCCCTATAATAACCTAATTTTGACATCCCTATTACAACCTAATTTTGCAGTTAATAAATGAGAAAAACTTACTATAACTTATAGAAAAAAATTATCTGATAGTACAGACAACACAAGCTTGTTAAAACAGTTTACACTTGCAAAATCAAATACTTCAAGAGAATGTTTTGACATAATTTCAAAGCCTACTACATCAAATGAATGTGGATCTTCTATTGAACAAGATTTTTAAAAAAATCATTGATAGCCCCATGTGCACGCTCCTGAACATAAAATTTTACATTTTATATTTATAAGCTTAATTACATAATATTAATAAGTCAATATTAAGAAAATGACCAATGCAATGCAAAGAAATGAGAGTTTCCATAAATATTAAATATGCATACATAAAATTTCATGCGAGAAATTCATTTGTCAATTCATTACGTTACATTAATAATTATTAAATATTTTGTGTCGAATCATATCATAAAAAAATGTAAAGAGGGCATGGAAAAAGCGACATCCGCCAGATATATTTTTGTTGATTTACCGAAGATTTACAACGTAGGTACACTTTTCGAACTTACTAATTTTTTTGATGTTTGGCGGTAGTCAGAACAAAAATTGTACTTAATGAAAGCAACTACAATTTTTGTACCGACTTTTACATTTTGGTAATTCATGAAAGCAACTGAAATTTATTCAAATAAGTGGTTCAATGGTTTATCTAAGGTAAGTTTCATTCCATCCTTAAGTTACTTTTGCGTCAGATGACGCTTTTACCTGCCATCCTTATTATAACACTAAGAGACTAAAAAGGTCAATAATTATGGATTCTGTATAAATGTTACAAAAAAAGTTTTACATTCACAAGACAAGGACAAATATTCTGACAAATAGAATAGAATTGAGTTACATATTCAAAAAGATTTATTACTTTGGCTTAGAATCCGTTTTTATTTCATTTACAAACCGGTTTTGTATGGTTAATTTTTTTCCACCACAGTTTAGTACCTAGATGTTTTCTATAGTCAACTTTCTATGAATTATTCAAGATTTTATTGGTAATGTTCGAGGATAGGAAATTAAAAAAATATATAGTATTAATTCCAGTTTTGTAAGGGACAAATAGTCGGACCAACAAAATGATATAATATCTAGTACTTTTTTTGTTGATGTAAATTGTTTACTTTATACTCCATAATAATTAAATATGTAATCAAAGTCTTTCTCTTCTATTACAAAGAATATTTATCCATGTTCAAATTTATTTTTAAAATATTGATTGAAAGTAGTGAGGAAACAAATTTAAAAGAAATAATTTGGTTTAAAAAAAAGAAAACTTAAAGTTTTAAAAATCCGTTACCTCACAAGAGTGCATAGGTTTAATAAAAATTATTTTTAAAATATTGTTAATTTTTAAATAATAAATATTAATAGTTGAAACTATGGCAAGAAACTAAAGATTAGAATATTAGAAACATACAGTACAGAGAGTACAACAAAACTAAAACAAACAAAAACACCAAAGAACTTTTTCTTTGGCATATTTAAACTAATTGTAAGTATAATAATATCATGTTTATAAAGTGTAAAAATTAATAAATTATAAAAATTTATGCTAAAGGTTAGTCTTCATTGCATACATAAAAACCTCTGCAAAAATTTTGTTAGTTAAAATGTCTCTAATGCCTATATAAATAACAGCGTTATAAGATAAAATCATATCAATAGTTAACAATTTGATTAAATTTTGCATTTTTGAAATTACAATTTTCTTTGTAATATTACATTAATATATAAATTCATAATATTGCCTTTACTTTTTCTGATTTAATATTTAAAGAAAATGTAACGATATTACGGCACAGTAGAAAAAATGGAGAATTTGTTTTTATACTCTTCTTTAGAAAAGTAAAGTATGCACGTAGGAGATATAGCGTTGCCTCCGAAATCACGAAAAAATCGGCTGAAATTACAAATATTTTTTTTCAGATTAATTCGATTGTTGGTTACAGCTGATTTCATCTCTTTAATCTCATTTCGACAAAAAATCCCTTTATTTAACTATAGCTAAAAGAAACCTATTGCAACTACTATAAAATGCTTAACATAAGTGCAGAAAGGTGCTCAGGATCACTAGCTTCCGTTCGTGCATAGTCCTCTTTATAAAAATGTTGCTAACAGACCAAGTAGCTGTTACGGCTGAGTTTGTCATTAAAACCAGATTATTTGTATGACCCGTTGCTTCTCCGTTTTTTTACTGGATCCGATAGGTAGGTATTAGTATTACAATATTTTAACTGAAGCAATCTTGTTTAGCAAATTTTGATTTTAGTATATTTATGAGAAACTTATCTACTTTTGGTTTCAATTTGTTACAACGCATGTTATATCATCAATATGATTACTACAGTAGGTATTAAAAAAGGTAAAAAATGGGTTGTTAAAAAATGCCCAATGAGATAATTAACACGGCACATAACGTAATTTTTTGTTCTATGGCTTCAAAAATTGCCGTTTAAAAGATGGCAAAAATATTACTTGTTCAAAATATGTTAGTCTTATTTATAAGGTCAATGCCGAAAGAAAGCTTAAGTTGCCTAGTTTTTTTAGGATTAAAAAATTTTAATTACAATTTTAAAAATTATGTCATAAAATTATCACAAGAAAATTACAACAAACATAATAATAATAAAAACAGAAATTTTATGCAGAGTTCTAAAAATTATTAGTTGTTCTTAACTTTTATAATCTTCTAGGCATTTTATTTTTTGCCTTTAAGACTAAAAAAAGAAAAGATTAACCATAAGCTAGGGTTTGCTTGGTAAAAGTAGATTTTTAAAGTCTTTTGCCTAATATTAATGTAGATATTTGCAAATGTAAACAAAGTCAATAATTTTCAATATTCCTTCTGTAGAAAACTGATAGATATATAAAGATAAATGGGCAATACTTTTTATGTATAAAGGTTGGTCATTGTCAACCAAATGTATCTAAACTTAAAATTAGTGATCCCAGAGTTTTTCTATATTCTATGGTATTATATGCATTTAGAAAGTATATAATCAAAATATTTTATATTTATTATTTGAAAATTGTTCCCTCATAATATAGACTCAATATTTTAGCATAACTATTTAACAACACTTCGTGTAACTTTCCCTTTCATATTCTAAATTGTTTTGTCCCGAGTTCTAATTTAAAAGTATTTTTTAATGATAAAGATTTTAAAAATCTACAAGTACCCAAGCTTACCCTAAATATTTTATTAACAGCTCAGTAGTACAGGGGAACATTAGTTTGGCAAAGGTGAACATATTTTTATTCTATTAGTGTTATTAAACAGTTTTAGAATACCTACATCATTGCTGAATGGTACTAACTTTCATCATTTGCTTTAGTTTGTGTATTATAGCTTACCCAAAAAAGTACTTTTTGTACCATCCTTCCCTGATTCCCGTTTCTGTTATTGTAAAATAATGCTAATACTTAAATGATGAAAACCTATTACACTAAATGAACTAAACCAATGTTCCTCCGTACCCTTTACACAAGAAAATCAACTAACCATACAATAGGCATTATTAATATCTCTCTAGTAGTTAACTGTCACCGAGAATGTGTAGTTATTACTGTAAGGTGGATGCGCTGCTTATTTTGGAAGTGGTTTAATCAGAAATAATTTCTCTCCTTTCTGGGAGGTGTAAATTGGAGCTCTCTGAAATTAAAAATAATTTTAGTTTTTAGAAAAATAGTCTACTCTCAAATCTAAACATAAAAGGCTAAGGAATTGCAAAGTTTTTTTGAAAAAAGTTTGTTCACAAAGCACAGAAATTATAATGACAAACAATTTAGGTACCTACACTCATAAGTTCTATCAACACTTTACAGCAAAACTATTTTCTTAGGTCCAACCTTTTGATGCCTTTTAAATGAGCTTGTTTCTGTATGTATTACACCTGTTATTTATTTCACGTGTTTGACAACGGAATATTAAAACGGAAACTATTTTTCACGTCTATAGCTAGGCCAGGTACGACCAGACACAAAGTGGCACGTTACACATAATGCTCAAGGTTAAACTTACTTGATAATGATCAACAAGTTGCTGAAGGGAGGCAAATTTTCTTTGGCCAATGCAATACATCCCATTCTCGACATGAACACGGAAATGTTTGTTGCGGCCAGGCGCTTTCAAGGACACGGAGAAGTCACCAGTCTAAATTAAAATAAATCATTATAGATCGACCAACAGACCACCATAACAATTATAATCGTACATACTAAATTGCAACTTTAATGATTAAAAATATCTAAGATATACAACCCATTTACATAATGTTTGGTTTTAAAATTTAGAATTCCTACTCTCCCCTAAAGTAAAAACATTTTTAATGGGTTTAGTTTAGTTGTTCTACAATGTTTTAGGGGCGTCGTAGCTCAGTGGTAACGCACTGAGTTACGGTGGTGAGAGTTCGAGTTCAAGTCCCAATGTGGCAACTCGAATTTCTCAGTCGTTATACATTCACGCAGCTTCCCCTGGTTGTGTAAGAAGGGAGATTATTGAGTGGTTTGGATACTTAATAGTCAAGTACATAACATCTGTACAACCCTTATCCCAAGCTCCTCTGCGGAGAGTGTCATTCATTACGGTGACTTAATTTGGGACACCTGCCATATTCGGCGAGGGTGAGGTAATAACGAGTAGCTCCCTTGAGACAGCGGGTCAAGTCATAATGTACTTGAGCGTGGAGCTTGAGCTGGCCCTAGTGGCTACACAAAAGTGTCTCGTCCTTCTCCATGACTACTTAGGTCCAAACACTAAGAAACAATGGCTTTACACACACATTCTACAATGTTTCAGTGAGAGATATGACATATGAAGATTTTTTTTTATTATTATCTTTATACAAAAACCATAGGTACTTAGGTAAGTTAAACAAAGAAAAACTAAGATTCATAAAATTACTGTGAAAATATTTAGAGACATAATAAATAGAAATCTCCAATGTGTATCCATCTCTATTCCTACGTATAACAAACGAACGGACAAAAATATAATCTACAGAGTTGCTTCCCCAGAACAAAACAAATCACTTACTGTAGATTCTGAGTCTCTGATAAGATAATCTCCATCCTGGCCCCTCTCAGCCATAAGTTGGTCGCACTCCCCACGACTTATTGCGCCGAAATACCAACTCTTCCTCGCGATTTCCTCGTTGCTTGTATTACTTTTTAAAAAAATATTTGTTACCTAGTTAATATAGTCCTATCAACTTGAAAAATTGACGTAACATGCCATTAGGTATATAAAACAACCATTTAGTTAAACGAATTATGTATTTTAGCAATTTTTATAAAGGGTGGGTAAGGATAAGTCATTTTAAAACTCTTACTCGAGCTTCATGACAAGGCAATACCTATAGATTTAAATTATGCAGTTACGGAAGTATTACCATAAACTCAGTACAATAATAATTTCCTTACCCATTGGTGGGATTTCCATTAGCTGGTATGCTGGGTGCAGATTTTCCTCCTGCACCGTCACTAGCCAAAAACTGTGCCAGCTCCTAAAATGTGTTATATGAATTGATGAAATTGCTCTTTATTATGTTTTCACTCGAGTCTTTGCATATTGGTAGAAAAAACATTTGTATTTCATAAGCACTCAGCAATCATGCCCATAATTAAAAAAAAGCGTATTCTATCGTTGATTCTTATAATTTTATTTATTTGTTAGCATCAAACACTTTACAAACTTTAAAAAACACTTTCATGAAACTGCATATTTAGGTTCGCAACCCTTAAATTTAACAATTTAGGTGAATCTTTGACATTTAAATGAAACCATATGGGGGAGGGGGGTATAATTTTCATCCCCCTCAAGATAAAACTTTGACTCTCTTGCCCTAGCTGCTGCATGGATACTAAACATGACATTGATAAACCAGGCACCCCTTTTATTTTTAAGACTAAAACCATTATTCTACCATAAGAACAGCCAAAGTTAGATTTAGTGTAACAGACTTTTTGGAGACCATCGTTTTAGATGTCCGTAGGAACATTCAATTGATAGAAAGCACCAAAATTTGACTTTCAATTGGCGAAAGAAATGAAAACCTTATGAACTGAAAAGGTCCAGGGGTTCAGTTCTTAATCAGGTACTTTGTTTGAAAGTACCAGCTAAACTCAGGCTAATTAAGGCAGATGAATTGCAGCTTTTGTAAGTATAAAAATCCACTAAAAAATTGCTCTAACCTGAAGGTAATTAGAAGGAACAAGGCCAATCTGACCACACTGGTTTCTTGCCTTGAACCATTCCGGGTCATTAGCTGGCCGGTCAAGGATCTCCAACCTGTCTCCCTTGTTAAAGCTCAACTCTGTATCATTCTGAGCCTAGAAGAAAAAATAGCTTAAACAAGAGAATTTTTTTAAATTGGGATAGTTATTTTTGATCCATTTAATTATTTTCCAATTTGTTACAATTTTCTGGCTAAAGTTTTCAGAATAATACGTTTAATAAGTTTATATCAAGGCACGACCATTTGAAAAAAGGTCTTAAGTTTCAGTGTTCTACTTTATATTACAGAGTGATGAATTTGTTAAGTTTATTTTTCAAGGGGCAATTAATATGAGGCAAGTGCTTGAATGCTTTCTTGAAAACTATGACACTCAACCAGACTCACATTTTCCAAGATCTTTAGCTTTAAACAAAATAATGTAATACTTGATGATTTAGATGACTTAATTTCTGTATATAAAAATCACACAACCTCTCATAGAACTTTTCTTAAAAACAGATATCTTAACAGAGCATTACAATTAACCGCAAAAATGTAAACAATTGAGAAATGTGTTATAACTTCAGAAATAAAGAAATAAATAATATTTATATTGATAAGAATTTAGTAATATCTATAATTCTAAAAAAAACCTTTGTAGAAAAGTCAAATAAACAAATTAGTTCTACGTAGTTGTAATGTTTGAGCCCGGCTTACTAACGCGTTATTGATAATGCGAATGCCCTGGTCTATTAACGGACACGGTAAAAAAAAAACTTGGTTGTTTTATGGGTATCACTAAACATTATCTATTGATGATGGTACTATCCTAAGTCGAGTTAAGCGACAATCAAATTATTAATAACACTACCCTCGAGTAATTTTAAAGATAAAGCAATCTTTTTTTTATACATATGCATATATTTACTTTTCCCTATATCTCATTCAAACTTTCATTAATTGAACTTTTACTCACACATTCTTTTTATATTCCCCTCATTTCCATAACCTTGCTTTCTAATAGGGATCAGCGGCAGCAAGTCAGGTTTAGAGCGGCTACGCTGCGGAATCGATTAACTGTTTACTAGGCTGTGGCTGGACTAATTGATAGGAAAATCCAGTCGCCATGTAGACGTCATGTTCAGACGGAGGAATGCAGCTGCCGAACCTTGCTTTCTTCTGTTTGATAAAGTTCATAAAACATGTTTACTTTAAGCTTGTAAATTAATCAATTTTTTAACACCATGATAATTATTTCTTTCTGAGTAACGCAAAAAAAATCTATTTAAAGGAGCCTTTCCCTTGATAACTCTGTTATTTAACTAATAGATTGAGTTAAGGTAAACCAATTTATTTGAGGGGGCGAGGTGGGTTAGTTATAATCTGACATAATAGGATTGAAAATCTGAAACCAGTGGCGTGCACAGCAGATCACCCGGGGGGGGGGGGGATTAATACAAAACCTACTGCATGCCCTTGATTAAAACATTTACGCTTTTAGTGTCCTAGTTGTCAAAGTTAGCAAAATTAATGATGTTTCAGTTCAATTTTCAACTAAATTAAGTCATGTGATGCGTGTTTGTGTACAATGTTTGCTAAAATACATGGATTCGGGGATTTAAAAAAGAACAATTTATAATTAAAGCTACAAATGACAGAATATTACAGTACAATTCCGAGAAAAAAATGAACTAGAAGATTTTCTACCTCGTATTTAAATTTTTTTTCAAGACTGCATTTTTTTCTATTCAATTATTTAGTGTTTAAAATCTACGAACATTTCTTCTTACCCAAATATACAAATTCATACCACAAAATTGAACAATAAAAGATTATATTAGGTACCCCTTTTTAACTATCCTATTCCTGGCACTCCTTACTTAAATAAAAAGCACTCAAAGCACAATGAATTTAGTATTTAAATCAGGAAACAAATTGTCATAATAATAAAAAATTACATCTTTTAAAATGTAACCTATCTACCTTTGTCATAATATAATATTCACACCTAATAATACACTATGGTCTATTTAAGGGGTTTAGTGGAAATTTGGTATAGCTTTAATCAAATTTAAATATTTACACTTCTACCAGTCCGAATTCATTAAAATAAAAAGTTATGAGTAATATATTACATTAGGCAACTTTTTAAAGTTGGTCATGTATAGGTGCGTGCACAGGAATGTGATTGGGGGGTAGCCAAAAAGGGGTGATTTTTAAAATATACTTTTCGTTACTACTACGTTATTTTTAAAGATAATTGAACCAAGTTTCTTCCCTGATTCAATTACTACCCTAGGTAAACGATTATTAATAAATAATAGGGATTTCCCGCCGAAACCGCCGTCTACCGCCGAATTCCGCCGTGTTATTTGCTACCTCATTTGGCTGTTTGGAGTCAATAGAAAAGTGTGATCTATCTGAATAAAAGTATTATAATACACCTTTTTTCTATCCACTTACAACTGCTTTTTAATATTTATAATTTATTTAAGAGGGGTTAGGTCTTTTTAAACTTAAAGAAAAAGAATATTGAGACTGAATAATCGAGCTTCCTATTAAAGATATTGATTAATTTTTTTTGTAAAGTATTTTTCTACCTGTATAGTCTACTATTATAAGTACCTATTTAAATTTAGTACTGTCCTTCAATGGCCTACAGGGGCCAACACCGCCACCCCCCCCCCCCTCTTTCTACTACCAAACCAGAAGTTAAAATTTTAATTTTGTTTTTAAAAGTATCAGACTGAGTTTTAAAGGAAAAAAGAATTCTCATAACTGAACTAAATATTTTTTTGTATCTATGCCCCCTCCCCCCCCCCCCCCCCCTATCTAACCAAAAATAAGATAACCATAATAAAATTGATATCAAACAAACTTTAATTCATTTTAGAACAGTAAAGAAAAACCGGTAGACCAAGTAATAGACTAAAACAGTATTTGCCAGCTAAATCATAACATAAAAATGCTTTGTATCTTTCAAAAAAAGACAGAAGAAACAAACACATTTACTCTTTGAAATCTTAATGTTCTTAGAGTTTTACAGACAGAGGGGTCCAAGTGAACTAAAGAGTAGATGCTTGTTGGTGAGTTAATCACCACAAAAAAATCAGCTTTCTTACAAAATAAAACTGCGTAGTAGATCAAATTTTCCCTATAGATATCTAATGTCTGTAAGAGAATTAACAACAGACCGACGGACCAAATAAATTTACACTAGATGGTTGTTGACAGATAATGTTCATAAAAAGATTTTCTTTCAACCGTCTTGAGTAGTAGCAAAGAAATTCACGATGTTTACATATCAGTTCATACAGACTGACAGACTTAGCGAATTTGAAAGTAGCTACGCTACTACAAAATTTATTTTTGCACACTCCTTCTAAGGACAAGAGTTGCAAAAACCTTCCCTAAACACTAAAATTTAAAAATTAGTTTTTTAAAATTTGCGGGCGGCGGCTTTTTTTGCGGGAACAGCGGGTAAGTCGCGGTTTTCTTTTAAAATTATTGTTCCTCAAGTAATTACTGATTAATTTTAAAAAGTTTTACTCAATTATCTTTAATAGTAATGGAATAACAGAGAAATTAAGATTGCTGTTATGATTTGTAATTCCCCCCCCCCCCTTCAAATTTAGATTTTACAGGCAATTTTAAGATTAGAAATTTTTAAAGTTGCGCTACCGACCCCACTCTGGAAACTTGACTAAAAGTTGTATTATATTCTCAAAATTTAGAATCATATATGGTTTGGTATGGGGTCGGTAGCGCAACTAGGAGTAAAATGACGAAAACTAATTTTTTTTGCTAAATTTTTCAGTAAAAAAATGACGAAAATTATTTCATAAATTTACTTTCAAAGCATAAAATTAACACTTATAAGGTAAAATATATAATAAAAATGTTTTTATTTATTGATTTGGTGTATATATTTGTAAAGAATATGAACGAAATTAGTTTTTAATAGATATTTATGCAAAAAAAAATTATTTTTCATATCTAGGTAGAAAATAAAAAGTAGATTTTTGACTTTCAAAAAATATTGATTTGACCCAACTTTGAAGTAAAAATAAACTTGGTTCCAAACGTTATTTTTTCTTTTCCTTGTCCATTATGCATGCGCTGGGGTATGTAAATCAATAATATAAAGTTAAAATAAGAAAATTTGATTATGACTTTTTTGCCAAATTTCCACCCTTAGACCGTTGTGTAATAGGTTGTAGATACCGGTGTCCTGGATAGGAAACAGGTTTTTTTGACATACGTCTCACAAGACCTATGTAGCCATGACCGGGAGACAGTGACGTTTCAGTACATGACTTTCGTTAAATCACAGCTGATCATTTTTGTGGATTTTTTGGAAAATTACTTTTATACCCAAATTTTTATAGTTTTTCCCAAAAAAATCACAATTTTCTCACATTTGCAGCTTAGTTAGCCTAAATTTATGCAAGAAAAGTATAGTAAATACAGCTGAACCTAAGGACTGTGTTATCATCAATAACAAAGTCTTTAAGAATCAATTGAATAATCTAAGATTTGTAGTCTAGAAATGAAATCAGAGTTATTTGAAGTTAATATTTGAATTGATGTCTAAACAGCTTTTGTAATTATCTTTATGACATTTTACATTGTTAAAACATAGTTTCTGGCTGTGAAAAGACCACTCTCTGAGGTTCCACTGATGAAGTTAATACAAACATGCTTCAAAAACAGCAATGATTCTGTTCCAAGTTTTCCTTGAAGTTATCCTGCTTAATATTGGTTCCTGGCTGATTTGATGTCAAAACAATATCTGCTTGGGGTAAAACAGATGTCCATAACCACAGTTGCTATGTTCAAAGTCCTATAATACCATTTATACAAGGCTACAATTGAATATACAACCAGTCCCTGTTTCAAAAGAGCTTGCAGAAGGTTAATATAGCTGGTCTTGATTGAGTCTCTGCCCTTTGTACACACTGGTTGTCTTTACTACTGATTGAATGTCATAGTGAGAACCATGGTAGACACTCTAGTTCTTTGAAGCAAGAGAGTTTCAACTTGTTCAAACTGTGTTATTTAGATTAAGTAAAAGCCCTATCAAGGTTTTCATAGGTGAACTTACAAAATGATTATAGATCCATATTGGATTCTAAGCTGGGTGGATAATTCGTAAGTTAGTGTATTCAAACATTGTGTTGATATGACTCATGAATGTAATAGCAGCTAACTGACAGAAAAGCACTTGGCTTGTAGCTTGAAGAAAATAATAGTTGCTTATGACTAGAGTGAATGTGAATGCTGGTTACATGATCATAACTGGATTTCATTCAAGTGTGGGTTTCAATGGTGACTTTAAAACCCAATTTGAAAATAAAACACAGGCAAGATTTCTGTTCTAAGCAGATCAAAACTACCATAAAAGCTACCAGTAGTAAAGGGACCTTGGAAGGTGTTAAACAGGAAGACCACAATATAGGATTAGCAAAGCAAGAATAAAGGGCAGTTTGTCTATCAAATGGTGTTAGATTTGAAATCGTAGACCCACCTGACTTTAGCATATCAATCATCAGAGTAGGCAGAAACCATGTTGCAATGATTTCTGAGTAATAGGGATGAGAGGACAGGAGCTCTTAGCTGAAGTAACTAAGGCAGTGGAGTCTTAAAGACCATTTAGCTAGATGCATGGCAGTCTAGGCTTTCACCCATGGAAAGATCTCTCATGACAGTAGCTGGTTAATAGGAAACCAAAGGAAGTAAAAAGTAAGAATACTTAAAATTTTATTCTGAATCTTGAGGTAATCCCTTTATGTGACAAAAGTCAAGCCACAAGTTCAATAGCAAACAAGTACCAGAACGTGAAGTTGAAATGAACTTTTAAAAAAGAGTCAAAAGTGTGTGAAATTGATGATTAACAAACAAGGTCAGAATTCTAAACTAACTTCCATCAAGATGTATAGGCTGAGTGAACCATGTCAGCCAGCTAGAATAGAGGTCTAGCTATACCAGGGTGGAGTAAAGTACCCTGTTTAGTGAACAGTATTATGAAGCATACTTGTTAAAGTTAAAGGACAGGGATGGTAACTTCAATATCTTGAAACATCGATCAAGAAGTTTAACAGGTGGATTGATAGGAGAGAAAGTTTTTGTGAAAGAAATTTGAGGGCATAAACATTATGTTGCTTAGCCAAAGGCAAAGTCAGATAGATTGAATCATGTTGAAGCTAGGTGAAAGCCTATGGAGGCCAGAAGCAGTTCTGAAGTGCAAATTTATTGTTGAACATTAATTAAACATAATTAACTCTTACTCAATTTCTGACTAAAAATCTTATTCCATTGATTCTGAAAGATCTTGTTATAGGTGATAGCACAATCTTCAGTACAGCTGTTATTTATAATACTTTTCATGCATAAATTTAGGCTAACTAAGCAGCAAATGTGAGAAAATTGAGATTTTTTGGGGAAAAACTATGAAATTTTGGGTAAAAAAGTAATTTTCAATAAAATCCACAAAAATGATCAGCTGTGATTTAATGAAAGTCATGTACTGAACGGTCATCATCTCCCGGTCATGGCTACATAGGTCTTGTGAGACGTATGTCAAAAAAAACCTGTTTCCTATCCAGGACACCGGTGTAGAACTCTATATTATACATAACTTTTTAAGTGAGAATATTTTTGTGGGATATCCTTTCTATTTGTTCTATATTTCTAAATTGTCTCACTTTATCGACTCAAAAAAAACTAACTTTTTAGGCACTCTGTATTAAAAAAGACGATTCAATTTACTTTTGCTGTCCCAGGAATGCGAATAACACAGACAATTTGTTTAATGTTATTATGCATAAACAGATCTGCTTTCTTTGTGGAAGGGTTAGAAGCTTTATACATATGATAAATCCTAAATGAATGTTTAACTTTAAATACCTATAAATTAATACTCAGGGCGACCACTCCAAAACCAAAAAAATATAGTATTTTTACAGTATATTTTTTTTATTCATATAGTATAGATAGTATATTTTTTTTTACTCATATAGTATGATATAGTATCGTACTTTGAATTATTTAGTAATACATAGTATATACATCATCAATAATAACTCAAAGCAAAGTTGTTATCAAAGCAATTTAACATATAAGGGGGGGGGGGGAAGAGTTTTGCCACTTTCGCTTACTCTGTGATTATTAGGCTAGGTAGTAATGTGAGACTATAGGTTATATGGGATAAAAGTTTACTTTTGGGTAGTATTTCACGTATATTTAATCATTTTTGGATAGGTCTCCAGGTTCAGGTGCTGCAGGCTAGCTGGAAGGTGGTTTCAAGACAAGTAAAAAAAATTCAAATTTCTGTTTGAAGAGTTAGAGATCAACTTATAAAACAGAATAATCATCTTTTTGGATGTTATTAACATATCTGAAGAAAAAATTTAAATAGGCCTCCAAGTTCTGGTCTTGAAGGCCTCCAGGTCCACTCTGGACAGGTTATAAATAATTTTTTTATTTGAAGAGTAAGAGGTCAACTTATAAAGCAGAAAATGCATCTTTTTGGATATTATTAACATTAATGAAGAAAAATTAAAATCGACATTCAAGTTCTGGTCCTGCAGGCCTCCTGGTCCACTCTGGACAGGTAAAATTCAAATTTCTTGTTTCAAGAGTTAGAGGTCAATTTTTTAAACAAATTATGCATCTTTTTGGGTATTTTTTTTAAATATTTGAAGAAAAAATGACATTTAGCCTACAGGTTCATGTGCTGCAGACCCCCAGGTGGACTCTGTACAGGTAAAAATCAAACTTCTTATTTGAGCAGTTAATGGTTTATTTGTTAAAAAAATGAGCATATATTTGGATGTTATTTATATATTTGAAGGAAAAAAATTAGCTTAATTTTTTTTTTTAGGGGGGGGGGGATAATTTAATAATGTAAATAAGTACCTAACTAATAATAAAGTACTAAAAACAATTTCATTCCTATACATGAAAACAAAATAATCAACCCACAAGCGTTGCTAACTGATGAACCAATATGATTCTCCTTTAAAGTGTAGCTTCAAATATGTCCTGGTAAGGTTTTTTAACTAGTTTTGAAGAGGGTATTTGATATTTTGATAATTATTGAAATGTTTGATTGATCTATTTTATGGAAGGTAGACAATCATTTTTGATTTAAACATTTTTTTCTTAATAATTGGGAAAATGTTTCTTCTTTAAAAAGGCATTGATAGGACACACCCAGTGCATTGTTTAATTAAAGGGCCATTGCAAACTATAACACGTGTTTTTAATTTTTATCATGATTAAGAACTGTTTTTTATCTGGTGGAACAGTCTTTTGATTTTGGGCAGTGGTAAAAATTTTTGAAAGTGGAAGTAAAAAAGCGCGCGAAGCGCGCCAGAACTTTTAAGGGATTATTCATTCTGGGTAATTTTTATATGTGGGGGAATAAAATGGAAAAAATTTTGGGGGTGCCAGCACCCCCAAATTCGTTTGGGGGGTGGGGGGGTAATTACCACTTTATTCCCCCACCTTGGACGTTCTTGCCCTCCAGGTAGACTCTGGACAGGTATAAAATCAAAATTTTTTATTTATGAAGTTAAAGGTAAGTTTATTAAACAACATAGGCTTTGTTTTAGATGTTATTTATGTATTTAAAAAAAAAATGACAATTGAGCTCCAGGTTAAGGTGCTGCAGGCCTCCAAGTGGACTCTGGTAAAGTAAAAATCAAAATTTCTTATAAACATCTTTTAAGATGTTATTTACAATTTTACATATCTGAAGAAAAAATACAATTGCTCTCCAGGTTCAGGTGCTGCAGGCCTCCATGTGGACTCTGTCCAGAGAAGACTTGGAGACCTACAGGACCTTAACTTGATGGCCGATTTTAATTTGTCCTTCAGATATTTTAATATCATCTAAATAGATGCATATTCTGAACTCTAACTATTCAAATAAGAAATTTTAATCTTTTACCTGTAGAGCTTTATGTATTTTTGTACTATCACAGTTAACTTTTGATAGGTTATTGAAGGTTAGGTTAGATAAAGGTTAATGATTGCCCCGCAGGGGCTAGAAATAGGAAAAACCTACAGTGAAAATATAAGACAAAACGCACCTTAAGAGGCGTTGTCACAAAACTGACAATATTCGTTTTTTGTTATATAAATGTAATATCATATAGTATATATAGTAAATTTTGGTCAAAAAAAGGTAATATCATATAGTGTATATAGTAAATTTTTGTCATATAGTATGATATAGTATCCACATTCATCCTATATAGTATAAATAGTATATATAGTATGCAGTGGTCGCCCTGAATACTACTATTCTTGACGGAATTATCTCTCGAGGGGTAAATATTTTTAAAAAATTCTTTCATCTTTGTCTTCGCAAGGTTAGAAATTACATGAGTTATAAAATTAGAATAAAATACGTAAGGGAGTTATAATATGTATATCATTTAACTAATATTGGATTGGCATATAATAAGGGGGGGGGGGGCGTAATGACATTTAAACTTTAACCTTGAGCAAAATGGTCTAAATATTGAGCTAGACACTTGAAACTTGGTACATAAGCCTAGTCCTATAGGTACTACATCTAAATGGCAAAAAAATCAAATTTTTTATTTTTAGGTTATGTTAGGTTAGAAAAACCCTGCGGAAATGGGCGAAAATGGGGTTTTTAGACCTTTTTTGGTCTATTTTGATGTGGAAACTTACCTTTAATTGTTTTTTATTAGGTTTTTTCTTCTTTTTTTTTCGTGGAATAAACATGTTTTTTTTTAAGTTCAGAAGCTGTTTAATCCAGCGGAGATAAAAAATCGCATTTGGAGCCATTCAGCAAAATATAAATAGATATTATTTTGGAAACTAATGTTTTGGAGCATCATACAAATGACAAAAATACATTGGATTGGATGGGAATGTAAAACTATAAACAGTTCGCGTCTTTTTTAAAGATATAAATAAATTGTTACCTTGAATGGATATAGAGCAACGAGAATATCGAGAACATTTTCAGCCATACAATACGTGTGAGGATCATCGATTTCTTCTTGTGTATAATTGGATGGAAACCAGCCAACCTAAAATTTTCAAATATTAATCTATTATTTAAAAAAAAAACAGTGAAACAGCTAACTGATCAATTATTAATCCCAAGACCTTTCTCATTTGCGACACTGGTTTGACAGGTGTCAATCTTTACTACTCTTTAATGTTAAAAATAAAAGGGTTACCTAGTCAATAAACTGATCTATAATATACATAAATAAAATTCCAGATCAAGTTGTGATTTATTTAAATTACTTTAGTATTTTAAGGATTATCTATAAATTTAAGTTTGTCCTGTTTGTACCGAATAATCTTGCTAACCGCTAAACCGATATGGTTCTCCTTTAAAATGTAGCTTCTTAAAGGTCCTGGTATCTTTTGGGGGAGGGTACTACTACCCTCCCAAGAGTAATTGTCCCTAGAAATAAAAAAAACATAATTTTGTTTACTTTTTCTTTTATAAACTTAAATTGAAAATGGAGGTCGACTCTTCCCCTCTCCACCCTCAAGTGGCCCCAAAGAAGCCTCTAGGGGCATAGCCGCTAGTCATTAATATAACATTAATTTACCTTGTTTCCGTACTGACCCCTCCACCAACCATCTCCAGACTTCTCCAAGATCATGACACGAGATCCTTTGACTAGTGACAGCTCGTCCAGTTGTTGAGCCTTAAAAACAAGAAAAATATTATACAACAAATAAATAGGTACCTAGAAGTAAAACACAAAAAGGATTTCTTTGTAAGATATCTTTAAAAACAATGGGGAAGCACTCAATTTAAGATTTCACCTAAGGAACGAGAATTTACCTAAGCAAGAATAGTTTTTATAAAAAATAATGCGTTTATAGACCGAAAAAAAAGATTTCTGTTATTTCGTGCAAAGACCCTTACTCTCTGAAAAGACATCTAAATCAATAAAGACTAAAAGAATTTTCCATTACTGTCTCTGACGGACTCAGTAGAGTATATAACATTATGGAATAATGATTAAAACACTAATTAAAGTATTATTATTATTTGATTCTTTATTTGTCTTTATCATTTACATACAAAAATTACATTTAAAGTTTATCAATATTATTTTAAAAGTCATTCACAATATTCAAAAAAATGGATAAAAATTATTTATGTACACATATATTAAAGAATATCATATCAAAATTACATTGGTTATAAGAAAAGATTTTTACATACTGTGACATTCCCTTTGTTCAGTCATAATTTACGTCTTCATAAAATAATAATGGATCACATTTAAAATGTGATTAGC
The DNA here is from genome assembly GCF_053477335.1 of Acartia tonsa. Classification (NCBI taxonomy): domain Eukaryota; kingdom Metazoa; phylum Arthropoda; class Copepoda; order Calanoida; family Acartiidae; genus Acartia; species Acartia tonsa. The sequence continues at coordinate 31,983,613 of NC_137261.1, forward strand.
AGAATGAATAAGTAAGGGAGGGGCATGGACAGTTTTATTAAAACTGTCAGGTACAAGGGTCGCCAGAGGATGACTGGTCCCTTACCTTGGTATTGCCCCTTTAATTTAAGTCAGACATCCTGTGGTATTCCCTGAGCCCAGTCACCAATAAAGCCTCATAGAAATAGTGTATTATATATAAGATGTGCTTGGCAGACTGAATTAAGATGAGTGGGGCAAGGACAGGTATTCTGATAGTAGACAGCTCTGACCCTGTTAGGTTTAAGAGTCGCCAGAGGATTAATGAAAGATCATTATCGACTGGTTCCTTACCTAGGTATTTACCCTAGAGCTTACTAATTAAAGTAAAACACAAATTTAACAAACAACTTTAAAAACTTGTGCTATAATTAAAAAATGTTACTAACCTGATAATTATACTTGACAATTGCAGATGATATGGGCTCCGTGGAAGCATCCCCATTCTGAGTTCGACCTTTACCTTAACACAAACAGTAAAAGTAGAACATAACGCATGGCTCGAATCGTTAATTTAGACATGTTAGAAGTGTCGGTAATATCCTTAGAAATATTTTTTTTAATTTTTAAATTCTGGAGGGGGTAGTGGCCTGGGGGGTATAAAAATTTCAAAATTGAAAAAAATATTTTTAAGAGGATATTACCGACACTTCTAACTTGTGTTGCCCCCCGACGACAGCTGAAAATACATAGGTATATTTTTCATGTTTTTTTAAATTAATTTCGTTGTTGGTATAAGCTGCAAACAATTAAAAGGTTGTATGAGAATACCTGCTGCGTGTGGGGGTGCACTATGAACAGGACTAGAACTGTTGGAAGGAAGGGTTTTGTAACCAGCAGGTTGGGAGGTCCCCCCTCCACTGCCACCCTTCACTTTCTTCTTTATACTAAACAAATATAGGTAATAACTTTTAGTTTATGTTTTAAGATATTTTCAACATTTTGTATGATATATCTTATTCATCTAATTTTTTTAAAAAGGACAACAAGGTACAATGTTATGAATATGAGCAAAGCATTTTTGTAAACAAGTAGGTATGTCCTTGAATAGTTGGTATCCTGTAAAGAAGATTTGCAAAAAAGTGTTATTATTCGTTTATAACTGTTCTAAAATTTGATTTTGAAGCTTCCCTTTTATGAATGTTGTACCTAATCCTTGTATTTTTCCCGGAGTGAAGGTGGAAGGTGTCATACTTTATAAATAGCTAAATAGCTACCTAATAAATCTATAGTTTTAAAAACTAAGATGGTACCTGTCGAAAATCGAAGGTTTTTCTTTCCTGACGTAGTTTGATGGGACATAGCCGGTCTGATTTCTGGAATTTTGCACCCTCCACCAATGTTTACTATCGTCTATGAGTAGCAGCCGCTCATTGCGGCGCATGTCAAGCTCCTACACAAATATAGATCAATGAAAATCATTTTCTTTTCTGGGTTTAAATAGAAATATGATTCAATCGTAAAATTTTCAACAGAAACATGAAAGGACAACATAAAATTAAAATGTGTAACTATGCAATATCAAATGAAATCTAATAAACTTGAAGTATATGTCTAATAATAACATTGAAAAATTCTTTATCTCGGGTAAGAGTCAATAATATCACTCGAAGTATTGATATTTTCATAACTACAAGGTAAAATTAAAATACCTACTTTCGATATGATTTTCATTAGGGTGGGGAAAAACCCAGGGTTTTTTTTAAAAAGCCCAGCCCAACCCAACCCGTAAAAACCCTTGGTTTTAAAGTTTTTTTTTGGGTTTTTTTAAAAAAAAAACCCTGGGTGGTTTTTTTTGGTGGTTTTTTTGTATGCCCACCCTGATTTTCATAGGTATTTAGATATTATTATAAAATATAAAAATAATACTCTGGCTGATTTAAAGTTGAAATGATTTTATTTTCAAATTTCATTAAAAATCCGACATACAAGTACAACCCTAATTCAAGAATAGCTTTACATTGAATCATATAATTAGTTACCTGATTTCCTTGTGCTGTGTAATCATACTTTGCAAATACAAACTGTGCTTCTTCCCCACTCCCCATTTTATAAATCAATATTGATAGAACACTTCTCCACCTGGGCTTACACGAACAATTACAACTCTGCAAAAATTAATTATCAATATTTTTTAACAAAAATATTTGAAAATCATAGCCATGTTCTGACAACAACGGGAAGGGTTGATCATAGTAGAGATATCGTAAATTAAGGTAGAAAGGAACTCTCAAAATGCAAGAAAATCATTTATAGCTCCTCTTCCTGAAAACATGTATCACGTGGCACAATTGAAAAAAAATAACTGTATCCAAATACTTGGATGTCAAAACATCCATCCAGAGCTGGATCTTTAAATCATTTTAGTGGTGAGCCAGATCGGGGTGAGCCGAATTTAAGCCAATCACAGCGCGGCATTTCATAAAATGCTGTGCTCTCATTGGTAGAAAGTTAACTCACCCCGATCTGGCTTACCACTAAAATGATTTAAAGATCCAGCTCAGTGTTTTATAAGGTATCGATGTTTAGGTTAATTGAGCCACGTACTTCCTGATCTTAAAAAGCTAAATGGTATTTCTATGAACCTTTGTTACCTTTATTTATGAGATCTACTGTATTTATCACACCAACTTATTTAAAATGTAATTCCATGACAGAAAGAAAGTTTTGTCACACTTACGTAAAAATTGAGCGTTATGTTTTTTAAAAGTTAGTTTGTATTAATAAGCTTTGTCATAGGATTAGCTCTTCCTTTTTTTGTTATCCCGAATATGTAACAAAACTTTCTTCCTTAACTTTTTTTTACTGCGGATATGATTATTTTTAAGTTTTTAAGCATTACGAAAGAGATTCTTCTGATTTATTAGCATTCACTATAAGTATATGTTACTTTGTTTTCTTTGTTGATTGTCATCATTGTTTAATTTTCAGAAATAAATGTGAAAGAAAATGCTAATCAGTCGAATGTTATAAATTAAGTACAGCCTTTTTATATCATGTTTTCATAAGAATACATTTCCTCCGTAGAGGTGTGATCATGATGACTAGAAAGTGTGAGAGAATCATCAACACCCGCAGTTACTACTAAGCTAAGGGTTTCATCTCCCGCATTTTCTACAAGATTTAGGTCTTCCTCGTTGTTATTAACAAGACTTAGGTCTTCCCCAGTGTTGTCTACCAAGCTTATATTCTCGTCAACTGGCGCACATGGTTCATTAAGTACAAGATCATTATCTCCTACCGAAGGACAGCCAACGAGAATGTCAGCGTCGCCCTTTACCGGATTTTCTGATTCTCCTTTCAAACAATCAATATCTGTGTCGTTAGCATCATCACAATCTTCAGTGGTAGTTATTAAAGCAGAATCTTCACAAACAATATTAAGATTATTTTCAGTATCTATGTTACATGCAACATTATCACTGTCAAGCATAATACTATTATTATCAGGTAACATTATTGTGTCCGTATCTTGGCTGTTAGTAAAGATAACTGTATTTGTTCCATGGCTATCAGAAAGAGTTATAGTACCTGATTCATCCAATACAAACATTCTCGAATCTGACATATTCTCATCAATAACTTTAATATCATTGCCCATGATTATTAAATCATTATTGTTATTGGTCGGCATCACCATCACTAAATGATCAGAATTATTAATTTCATTCATATTTCCAACTAGGCTAGGAGAACATTGGGTAATGCTTATGCAATCTGATGCTAAAGCATTGGAGGACTTTAAATGATGAATTGCCGTAGATTGTGCTGAAGACTGTAACATGAGGTTATTATTTTGAGGTTTGACATTTTCGTCTTCAATCACCAGGTTCATATTAATAAGCGATTCTTTTGTCTTCGATTTACCATGCACAGAAAAACTGAAAATAATAAAAAAAAGTTTTATATGAAAGGCTAATATATTACCTATAAAAAATTAACAATTGTGTCTTTTAGTTGCGCAACAATAACGTTTAACATTAAAATATGGAAGTGGAATTTTTTTGTAAACGTTTATAAAAAGTGCATGTAAATTGCAGATATAACGGCAATTGATAGCAATATATACAACCCCATTACAGAAAAATTCTACTTCTAAGCTGCAAGCATCTTTTATCTAACGCTTTATAAATGAAAACAAACCTGTGCTTTTCAAGCTGATACTTTCTATTAAATTTCTTGCCACATTCTTCACAAGAGAAATCTTTACTGCCAAAATGTATTGTCAAGTGTCTTTTCAAATCATTTTTAACAATGAAAGCTCTGCTGCAGAAATTACAAACATAATCTTTGATTTCATTGTGAATCTTGATGTGAACATCAAGATTGCTGCGAGCACGAAATGACTTAGAGCAGATTAAACATTGATATGGTCTTTCACCTAAATAAAAAAGATATATTGGTAGGTCTAATTTTCCTAAATTGAAAAAGTAAATGTCACGGCTGTTTTTTTTCAATTCTAGGGACATAACTTTTTACAAAAATATATTTGTTCAAATTCATGTAAATAACGCTATTTCCAATAAGAGGGGGGGGGGGGGGGAGTTTGTCCACTTATAGGAAATGAAAATTCAGTATCAAATTTTGCCCTGGACGTTTGGGCTTGTTTTTATAGTTATCAAGCTAATTCTTTTTGTAAACTCTCTTATATGATTAGATCTACCTATCAACTTTGAAAATTGAATTTTGGGACTTTCCCTCTAGAGGCTAGAGGAGCAAAAGACCCCCTCCAAACACTAAAATTTTAAATACTGAACTTATTTTTAAAGACATCGAGCTGATCTTTTTATTGGAAACTATTTTCACATAACGGAAATAAGCAGTAAGTACAGATTTCATTTACGCACTCTCCTTCTAACGAAATCTAATTAAATTATAAGTACCATTTGTGAATTTATTATGAGGTAGTTATCTTAAAGCCTTACTTACCTTATTTTTCAACAGTCAAAATAAAAACACTCTCGTAGTTTTCAAACAGATATAAATGGTGTTAGAATTCGTTAATTAATCATCATGCTAGCTTTCTAATATTATGGTCGACATGCTATATAATGAAACCAAGGGCAAATTGTTAATAAATAAACCAACTTACCTGTGTGAATTACTGAATGTGTTTTCAATTCGCCTTTTCCTCGAAATTCTTTTTGGCAAATTGGGCACTTGGGTTTTTCCTTTCCAGAATGCACCTTGGATTTATGTTCGTTCAAATACCTTAATAATTGAAAGTTCATATTGTGTGTTTAAATATTTTTCTTATTAATTAGGACAAAAACTCTAACATCCACAATAACACCAGAATGCACATTGCAAACGTGAAGAAAACTGCGTACTGTACAGAATTAACACTTAGAGATTCATCTTTTAAATATTTAAAATTAGGAGAAACTTTGTCAGCAACAAAACCCCATCCCAATTATAGAAAAACAGTGTAGCTGTGCTACTAAAATACTAAAAGATTTCGATACCTTAAAGCTCTAAAATGTTTGTTACACAAATCACAGGTAAACTTCTTATCACTGTGAACATCTCTGACGTGACAATTTAAATACTGGATGGAAACAAAGTTGAAACTACACTTGGCACACTGATAGTTTCCGAGTCCTGTAATACTGTGGATGGCCTAGAAAAGGGAATAGTTGCATGAAGTGCATCTAACGAGTTGAGGTACTAAGAGTAGGAAACCATAAAATATTTTGTAAAATACCTATCAGAAAGACCTTAAATGCCTAATTAGATATTGTTTAGGTTACCATTTCAGAAAGAATATTGCAAGCATAAATACCTAGGTAAAAATTACCTAAAGCATAAAAGAAAAACAACATTTTGTGAAAAGTTAAGGAGTATTTTATTTAAATATGCTCATTTATACAAGTAAAAAATAAAATTTTTCACCTGATGATCATTAAGCTCCATTTTGTTAGAAAAACTTCTTTTACATTTACTACATTTATAAGGACATGCCTGATAAAATCAGTAGGTAGTTATTTACACATTTGTTTGTAATAAATTTGGAATTGAGTAGATGACTCTTGTATATGAGTGGGGATGACATTCCCCATACGTATTGCTGGTGTATTCCTATATATTGTTATGGAAAGTAGAGCAACCTCTGTACCTTACAGGGTTAAGTAAAAATGCGCCATAGTAAGGTTTTGGGGTATAAAGTTTTAGAAATGCAAATATCATGTAAAAACTGTAGGTAAGTCGTCGAGCATAAACTAAAAAAAGTAACAGGCATAAAAGTATTCAAATATGTTTAAAAAGAAATAACTATTGCCTTGTGTTTGAGCCGCATATGTTCTAAAAGCTGGGTTCTATTTTCTAACTTAATATCACAGGTTTTGCATGATAAAACTGCTTCATTGCTTTTTGTTTCAGATGGTTTTTCATTTGTCTGCCATGTCATGTCCTTACTTTTAGGCAATGTTTCCATTATTTTCTCTCCTGAACTTTTCATTTCAACACAAATTTTTTCCATTTTCTACAACTGAATGATTTATTTGAGAATATTTTCTCGTGTTTATATTTTCATCATTAAATAAATGTTACCTAATAGGTATGTTTTCTGAAAAAAACATAGCAGAATAAATTAATGAAAATAAAATTAGATTCCTTAGAGAAATTTTTGGAGATTCTAGGGGCATTTCAGGGCAGGAGAGGGAGGAACCCCCCCCCCCCCCCACATAAAAATGTTATAAACCATTTCTCGACCAAAGAAGCTTTACTGTTCCTCGCTAAACACACACACACAGATGACGCCTTGTACTTTTACTTCAGGATTTAAAAAGAATTATTAGAGATCAATAAAATGTTTGTTTATATAATTTTAGAACTAATATAAATCAAAATATATTGTTAATTTTGTAAGCTAATCAGAAAACAAAAAATAAACCAGAATTATAATGAATAAAAGCAAAATTTTTAAAGAAATAGATAGAATTATTCTAATAAACTAATAAATATAAATTATGATTCATTAGGAAATATATAAGTTTTGATATAAATTACGGTACGCTAAATGGAAGGCCGGTTTTATTTCTAATCTTGTTTTTATAATAGATAATTGGCTATTTTCACTCACTTTTTAACTATTCTATTAATCAAACATATTTAATTATTGCTTATAAGCTTTAAATTTGAATTATTTTGATCATTTGTTAAAACAAATACAATACAATTTTATTGAATATTGACAGACAAAAAGGAACCGGTTCCATTTTTTTATTAATAAACTCGGAACATACAAACAGCCATTGTTAAGCTTATCAAAACAAACATAAAAAATAAATCCCATAATATAAAGTAATTTTTTTTGTCTCTCCGTTAATATCCACTTCAGTTTTTCATTTAAGGGAAGCCTCAAAAAGACTTCGGGAGGTTTCAGACAATTTTATTTATACACTCAGAAATTAGGTTATTTTTTTATTCCTACCCCCACCCTCCTCCTCCTTTGGATAAAAAACTTTTTATAGATGCTAGGAGAACAGCTACTTTTTTATTCATAAAATGTTTAAAATAATCATGATAATTTGCAGAATAATTTTTCTTTGCCATATTTTTCTGTTTAATTAAGAATATAAACAATTCCTAATATCCCCCAAAATAATGTATCCCATGCAAAATGTCTGCCGTTATATTCCTTATGTGCGCTTGCCGCGATCTATTTTAAGGATACATTCCTACCCTCCCTTATTCTAAATCGTCGCTTCTAATAATTTTTATTTTAGTTTAGGCTCATTTTCGCAGTAAGATTGTCTTATGCAAACTATAATACGGATGTGTGAGCATATTTTTAAAAAAAGAATACCGATACAGATTAATGAAAAATTTCTTTTAGACACATAAAATAATTATTTTTAAAAGATTTTGCCCAGTCGATGACGACTTTTTGAAAGGACATATTTTGTAATCGCCCATGGCCACAAGAGGTTTTGCGAAAATTTGGCGCGCTAAATATGATTTTAAATAATATTTGATTAATAGGAGATACTTTTTTAATAATTCTTTGATTGTAAAAGTTTTACCTACTTAAGATTAAATTTTCAGAATTCTAGTTGATCGATTTGTACCTAATTAATAATATATCATAACCTAAAATGACAAAAGATCCAAAACAACCAGAGAAAGAAGAATATTCAAAAGATGATAATCCTATGGTAAGTTTGGCCGCTAAAAAAAACATTTTAGATTAAATTCTTAATGGTTTTATTGGCACATGTTCCTAATAGACTAGGTAAGCGCTTAGTCTATTAGTAATGTGTTTAACTTTGCTTAGTCTATTGGTAACATGCATGATAAAGGGAGACATTGAAAGTAAAGAGGCTAAAAAGACTTGTTAAAGCAATTTGCGAGGTTTTCCTAGAACCTCTTGAACGTAGAAGGATTGCTATAATAATGTTAATGCATTTTCTATTTTGAGCAACAGATTGCAATTCAATACCATCTGTAATTTTTTTAGTGCCTATTCAATACCATTATTAATAAATGGTTAGCTAAAAATTAATCTTAAGTATATTAAAATCTTTATAAGAATAGAGGGGGGGGGGGGCGCATATTGCTTAGTCTATAAGTAACTTGAGGCGTTTTGATATTTATAACTTAATAACTACTAGCGGGCTTTTTATTTGTATAAGTATTAGAATTTTAATTTATGATAACGTTGCATTACAATCTGCAATGGGTACAATGTTTGTATATCTAGCTATTGTAAAGTCAGTGTTTCGGATCCGCATTGATTTTTTGCGGATCCGGATCCTCCAAATTTGGTCAGTGCGGATCCGGAGAATGTCTGAGATTTTATATAAATTTAGGTAGATTTTTCCATTTTTTCTGCATTTTTTTGAGTCCAAGGATCCGGATCCTTGGACTCAAAAATATGCGGATCCGGATCCAAAACCCTGTGTAAAGTAATAAGGTCTTTTTGTTTGTCTGATGAGATCTCACTAACCATCAGACTGATTAGTTCTTCTGCAAAATTGTATATGTATATATTTTGAAGGTTTTCTTAATAGGTAAATAAATAACAACATTTTGATGGTTTTTTTCCCATGATAATTTAAACCCATCAAAGCAACACAGTTAAATATCTAACTAGGATTTATAAACTTTTTAGTGGTCACACCCATGTTACAGATTAGTTATGCTTAAAACAAAAAAATAATATTCAGATACAGTGTATCGGAGCCGGAGCCGGGAGCAGGAACATTTTTGGTGGAGCCGGATCCGGAGCCGTATTTTTCGTTAAAAACGGCTCCGGCTCCAGATTAGCTAAGTGATTTTTTAAAGTAATAATATAATTTGGCAATGGTCTATTTCCATATAATAAACTGAAAAACTTTTGTTACTTAACAAATAGACACACATCCTTCTACTTTTATATAGCTTTAATCAAATAAAAGCAAAATATTTTATATTATTTATTTTATTTTATCAATTTCAATAATGAAAAAAATTGATATTTTAATTTTAAGGTAGGAGCCGGAGCTGCATCAAAATTAAACGGCTCCGACACCCTGTTTAGATATATTTCTTATATTTTTACCTACCTACATTTTAGATGGTAGGTGGAATGTTCGAACTACTTCCCACAGCAGCAGTAGACAAGATTGTCGATTTGAATCAGCTCAAAGAAAAGAAACAAATGAGACTGCTTTCCTCATGGTAAGATAGCTTTCTATTGCTGTGGACAATTGTGCTGTAGTGTAAAGGGATGAGAAACCACCATAGGAAGGCAAGAAATGTTATCTATTTTTTGAAAAGCTCCATATTTTCAACATAAGTTATATAATAATAACAGATACCTTTATCCATTTATTTCTTTTTTTCACATATCTCGTTTCTTCTAATATAATTGAAACAAATATGAGTCAGTATTAAAAAGTTCACTGCAAATCCTATATGTTAATAACCATTTTACCTTTTAATTTAACTCTCATTAAGCTGTAATTTAGTAATATATTTCAGGTTTTATAACCGTGTGACCAAAACATCTTATGGAGAATTTGACACCTACAAGATTGCCGACATTGGGTCTCCTGAACACCCCAGTATTTCATCCTTTTTGGCTACAGCAATGAACAAAGAGGATTCTGGTGAGAAAAAGCTCAAGCTTGAATTTGATTATGAAGCTGAATCTAAACTGAAAGAAGACTTGTTGACAAAGTACAGAAATAACATTGTTTCTCTTGAGATTCACGTGAGAGGAACACGTGATAAGTTTCTGCTGGAGTCAAACATGCGCTTTCCAGCTTTGGAAAGCTTAAGGATCATTTTTGAAGATCTAGAGGAGAATGATGAGATTAATTTTGATCCTGAAGATTCAGATATTGAGAAGGAAAAAGAAGTTGAGAGAGAAGAAAATACTATTGTCAATAAAGCTGTGCTTGAAGCTTTTCTAGCAAGACATGCTAATCAACTCGTAAGCCTAGGGGTTGGTGATCTCTATTTTTACAATAATGAAACTGTAGCTATACCTGAACTTCCTAAATTAAATATCCTGTTTTTATCTGCATGTAATTCACCTGTCACGAAGCCAATAATGAATTCTGCTAAGAAAACAGTATCTCAGTTGTACATCTCTGGAATTGAATTTCTAGATCCTGAAGAAGCTGATCTTACCATGCCAAATCTTACTCAATTAAACATAGGCGGAACTAATCACGAGAAACTTGCCCAGGCATTATTTGACAAGAATTCGCAACACATCACATCACTCATGCTAGACTTAGCAACTCAATATTCCTGTATTGTTTGGCCGGAATTTCCAAAGTTAAAGGAGCTGTCTACCCTAGCTGATTTCTTACCCGTGTTGTCAAAGTGCCACAAGACACTGGAATGTCTGAGAATTCAATATTCTTACATGGGCGACCCAAAGCCTGAAACCTACACTCCTTACTTGACAATGCCAAAATTGAAAGATTTGTATTTTTGTGGCATAGACTCACAACTAATGAACAAAATCTTAAAGTTAAATGTAGAAAATCTTAATCTCGTATCTTTTCATTATATTGACATTGAAGAGTTTATTGATATTCAAGGCAAGATGGCTTCAATACAAACTGTTTTACTGTCAAGAATAGATGAGATACAGTACTACACCGGAGACATTACAAGAATGTTTCCCAGTGGAACTATATATGTAGAGCACAAAGTTAAAGACTTAGAAAAGATAAAAGAAGTAGCACAAACAAGGAAATACACTAATTTGTTCAAAGAATGTATCGTGGAGAGCTTTGATATTTATTAAATGTGTTTGAAGTACACATTTATTCCTTTTATTATATTTTTTTATCGAACATTTTTTTTTAGCTGAATAGGTATCAAACATTTAGGGTGAGGCGGGGCATTACCGGTAATTTTTTTAGTTTTTTGAAAAAAAAATGGGGTAAATATTAATATTTTTAAATGGGACCAAGACCATTAAAAAGCTTACGGAAAGGACTATCAGGTCCTAATAGGACGTTATCCTAGGACTTTTAGAAGTTTGTCATAATTGGACTCAAAGAAATTACCGATAAATGCCCCACGGTGGGGCATTGTGGGTAACGTCTTTTCAACCTAAAACAAATCGATGAAAAACGGCCAAACGGCCAGTCAAACATAAATAATCATAATTAGTATAGGTAATAGGGATTATCCACAAAAATTTTCATAAAGATCGGACTATTCCTTCTATGTCAAAAATCGTTACCGAAAAATACCCCGCGCGAACTATGGTCATTTTTGAAAAAAATATTAACTCTACATTTAAGCTCTCAACGGATTTGCAAAGAGCAGGCAATTCTTAGTTCATAAGGTTTTTACGGATCAGTTCTAGGTCTTACCAATTTTTGTGTAGGTCGATCTTTATACACCTAGGTGAAAAAAAAAATCATCTCACAAAAATTTCATCTTATACTTTTTTGTAGGCAATTTAATAAGGAACAAATTTGCTTTTATGTTTTTTTCTGTCAGTCGATTAGAACATGGAGAAAAATGTCACTTTCTGAAGGTGGGTAAAAAATTACCGGTAATGCCCCTTACCGGCTAATGCCCCGCTTGACCCTATATATTTAAGAATTTAAAAATATATTTTTATTTTTTATATCTGAATAATAAATTATTTCATAAATCACACATTTATACAATGAATTTAATTGAAACAAGGATTACTACATTCATGAAAGCGAAGCCTAACAAATCAGACGTTCAGACTAACGAAGATTAACTACTAATATAGAGTAAAAAAGTAAAAAGCCCTTATCACTCCACAGGGGGAGCATAGGCCGCATACAATTTGTCAGTGTTTCTGTAACAATGTGGCTTTTTATTAATATGGGATAGGGTTGTCAGCCCTAAGCCCTATGATTGCTTTGTAAAGCATTCATATGCTCATCAGACAACCAACCGGACCCTTTGATTGTGCGACCTTTGTCTGAGAAGTCTCAATTGTGCATGGTAGTGACTTGCGCCTGTTTTGGGCAAAGGCAATCCCCCTTCTATTTATGACGCGGTGTCGGACCGAGATTCGAACCTATCACCTTCCCGACGACGAGCAGATGCGCTACATGTTGAGCCACGGTCGCGGGTTCAACACTAAACATAAAAAGGGAGCAAAATGGTCTAAATATTGAGCTACATAGATTCTTGAAACTTGTTGCATAAGCCTAGTCCTATAGGTACTACATATAAATGGATTTTTTTTATTTTTAGGTTATGAGAGGTACGAGAAACCACGCGGAAATATGGTTTTTATGCCTTCTGGTCTATTTTGACGTAGATACTTAACTTTAATTGGTATTTCTTAGTTTTTTTTCCTTGAATACACTTAATCATCTTAAATAATGTCCTTGTGAATAGACATTAGGGTGGGTCGATTTTGGCTAGGAACGAGATATTTTGAAACGGACAAAAGTTCCTGATTCAGCTCCTCAAGGCCTTTTAAGGGAGCACCATGAAGCCATAGTTCTGATTCAAAAAAAAATTTAATGTCGTCTTTGCATATTAATAAGTAATGAAATATATTTTTTAGTGGTCGCGTTCTAAAACTCAATTTTTAAAAATTCTTTTTCGGTCAGAAATGTTTTTAAGGTTAATTTTATCTGTTGCATATCCCCTCTTTGTCTAATTCTGATATGAACCCGCCCTAATAGACATAGTGTGTTCAAGGAAAAAACTTGGGAAAAGGCAATAAAACTAGGTTTCTACATCAAAAAATCCCATTTCCAAACCTAAAAATAAAAAAGTTGGAAATTTTTTTTAGGTGTAGTACCTTGGTATAGGACTAGGCTTATGTACCAAGTTCCAAGAATCTAGCTCAATATTTAGACCATTTTGCTCACTGTTTAAGTTCAGATGTCATTACGCCCCCCCCCCCCCCCCACACTCTTTTGGTGATAATCGTAACAAAATTATATTTCCCGTTTAGTTCATTTATGTGCTTTATTATTCGTGGATTGGGTTTTTCTTGCTTTCCATAAACTTTTTGTCAGAAATTCAATCTGTCTGAAAGCTTGAGCAAAAAATTGAATGGAAAGAAAAATTGATTTGGGTCTGGCTGCCTGTCCTTAAACTTATTACCCAACATTTTTAATCTCATGGTATAATAATATCTTGCTTGTAATTCATCTATATACCTTTTTTAGTGGATTGTTTGTCTTTCATTTTGTAACTGAAAATCTGAGGACGGCCGGCTGTACTGTTAGTCTTTATTGCAGCAATTATATATAAGGCAAGGTGGCCTCCAGGGGCACTTTAAAACGGGAGAGTCGGTTAACCTCCATTATACCTAATAATAGTGAGATAAACCTTGCAACGATTTTACATTAAGATTGTTTTTAAAGGAGAGTCCTATTGGTCCACAGTTTAATAAGATCTTTTAGTACAGACAGACAATAGACATTTATTTACTTCTATATAAGAATGGACTTGAATAATCCCGTGGCTAATTTTACTTTTTACAAAGCACTGTTCGTTCATAAGTTCTTGTTTTTGACAGATTTATCAAATTACATAGTTTGTCGAAAAATAAAATATGATAAAAATGTTGGTTATCTGTGAAAGATTTACACTGAAAAGTTTGGGCATAAAATCTGACGTCACTACATAAAAATCAGGAAAATGGGAATAAGACCATAATCGATTAACCAGTCCCCCAAATTCCGTACGTAGAATTCTTCCAATGGTTAGTGTAGCACTAGACTAAGTAGTATGATATTAATTCGTCTGAAGCTAAAGATCTCAGTTTTAATAAAACCTTCTACTGGAAACTATTTTCTCTTGGACAGTACATAGTCCTGAAATGTAAATTGTATCCCTTTAGATATATAACCAATAACAAAACTGATCAATACTAAGATTTAAACATTTAACCTCTATCTGCTAATAAGTGAGGGTGAGGTAAGAATGAGGAGTTCTCTAAGACACCAGGCCAAGTCATAATATGCTTGCGCTCTGGCCATAGTGGCTATATAAGTGTCTCTTTACTCCATGACGCCTTAGTTCAAAACAATATGAAACTCATAGGGCTCGGCAGCCGCGACTAAGTCTCAAATTTAAACCCGTTTGGATTCTTTAAAAAAATTTGAAGAGAGGGAATGGATGGCAATATTTGGTCATATTTTGACTAAAATGTCTAGTAAATGGTTGATTTCCCTCGGGGCTTACAGGCGGCTGCCGAGCCCTGGAAGCTATGGCTAATCAAACAAACAAACTAAGTGAAAAAGGGAATTCCCAAGATACTTAATATGCGAAAGAGGACTATCCACGAACAAGAGCAAAAGATTCTAAGCATCTTCCAGCATTGACCCATAGTATTTTTTTATTAAATATGCTAGGTTTATGTTTAATATTTTTCTTTATCGACTAAAAAGTTAGGTTTCACCATGGTTTTATATGAAAAAAACTTTGATATGTTAAGCATTGTTAGGTGCAATACCATCGAATGTTTTGATGAGTTCAAACTGTTGTTTAAAAGCTTTGACACAAAAGTATATTATTGTGATTTAAAATGCATATTTAGAAAAAGGGTTGGTAACTTGTAAACAGTTTTATTAATGTACTTTTGCAATTTACAACATTTGATGCTTTTCTGCAGTGTTATTTAATTTTGTCCTTTAAACTCAACAAAGCATTTGATATTGCTTTAAAAATTGCTTTACATTTCAAAGTTTTTTTCATATAAAACCATGGTGAAACCTAACTTTTTAGTCGATAAAGCAAATATTAAACATAAACCTAGTATATTCACTAAAAAATACTATGGGTCAATGCTGGAAGATGCTTAGAATCACTTGCTCTGGTTCGTGGATAGTCCATTTTAGACATTTAGGTTAAGATAAACTAAACAATTCGAAATTGATTTATTTCTTATTGTAATGAATGAATTTTAACAAATGGAACATGGATAGCTAAATTAAGTTTCTTATTTGGCGTGTTGAAACTTTTAAATACTATATCACAAAATAATTTTATTTTAATAACAATGATTTCTGCTATAGATTAGAATAGATTAAATATGCTTATCACCCCGAAGGATTGAGCCCTTGCTTATTTGTGACTGCATTTTTGAATTTTCTAAAAAAATTAATTATAAGGAGGAAGTGTAATTTTCCCGCAAACTGTGCTAATTTTATTGACATATTTATCTTTGCATATGGAAAGTTGTAACTTATTTAAGCAATGACCTATTCCATCAAACAAATTTTACATTTGAACGTATTCTAATCACAATATAAAGGTAAAGTCCTAGATCTACCATCCTATAGGTATATACATAAAAGAATTAATCTGATTACTTTTCCTTTACGGTTTTGAATTCGCCCTTTTACCCAGAGGAATCAAACTAATTCTAACCCGTGAAGAAAAATCATGGGTCACAAAATTATTTTTGAAATGTAAATACAATCATAGTAAACTCTGCCTTATGTTTTCCTTGCCTCTCAGAGCCATCAAAAAACGAAAGTCTTCCTATAATTGTCATTTGCGTAGCCTTACTACCATTAAGTATAGTATAAATATAATTTATAAAATTCAAAGGTTTCTAAGGATTAAATATGATGAAAAGGTTTAACAAAACGGAATAAGATTTTATCAAATTAAGGAATAAGACGGAAATTGAAAGCACACTCTTATACCTTCTTTTTAAAAAAATCTGGTTGGCCTTGCATTGTATTTTTGAATATAATTAGAATCTGCCTTATACAGATAATGGGCCATCATCAGTTGGCAGTCTTTAAAGGAGAAAGTGGATTCTATTTATTTCCGACTTAATACAATTGTACAACAGATTGTAAAATATTGTGTTCTGATTATCATAATACTTTATAAAAAGAGATATAATAGGTAATAGAGATATAATGATATAAAAAAACTAATTCAGTTAACTAACACAAAAAGTATGTGTATAGTATTGATTACAAATATTTGATTTGGCTTGATTGAATTGCATATACTTCACAACGCTTTTGCTTATTAAAAATATATATTTTATTTAATACAGATTGAGATTTTTATGTTGAATTAATAGAAAAATGCAGTCAAAGATTAAATTTTATTAGAAATCAATACCTAGCTTGGATTTTTGTTAAGAATATTCTGTAATTTTTCTTACGAGAAAAATATTTTGTCTTGACTCCTCTTGGTTAAACTATAATTGAAATCATACTTAAATCTTTAGCTGTCTTGTTCTACAATTTTTATTAAATTCCTGTAAAGAGTATTTTTGGCAAAGAAATTGTTACATTAGGAGAATTTATTTAAAATATTTAATTTAAAGTATTTTACTTCTGAGTTTGATAACTACATGGTAGAAGTTAGGCAACATTGAGCTTGATTTCTACAAATAAAAATTGTACGTGTCACAGTAACGGATTTAGAATACGTGGATATTGTGAGAGATTCTCGCATACCCAGCTAAAATTTTCTACCAGCTGGCTAATATAAAGATATCCCCCTTATGACTTTCCCCTCTATCCCGACCATGGAGGAACGTATTAACTAGGGACTATATTAGCAACCCAATTTCACTACAAAAAATCCCCTGTCTCAATATCCACGTATTCTATTTCCATTGTCACAATATAACTTAAATGATCTTCATGAATCAATCTTTAAAGCATTTCTTTAAGGAGGAGTGCCTTTATATCCGCAATAAATAAAACCACAAGTCGTTTTTACAGCACCAAATTGCCATAATTCTCATCACTCTTTTTCCTAACTCTTTTTGTTGTGGTTGAATATTAGATAATTTACAGTTTTACAGAAAATTTGTGAAAGTAAAGGCACAAATATACCACATTGTAATAGATATTATTTGTGTAATTTACATGCAAAGTTTATTAATTACTATCCTGATCACATTTTTCATATGCATTGTAAATAGTTTGAAAATCTTGGGAGTAGAATGGATGCTTCTCTCCAGGTACTAGTCTGAAAAAACATCAAAATAATTTAAGCACTATGGGAAATAAATGAAAATTAATATTAAAAACAAAACACACACCAAAGAACCTGTTAGTTTGCCCCCGTACATTAAATTCTAAATTCTACAGTGGCTATTTTCTACCTAGTTACCCTTCTTTAAGCGTTCAAAAATGGTTACCTCTTGATTTAGTGTCGCTTGTCCCCGCAGTAATAAATTCAATAAGAAATAGGGATTTAAAAATATTTAAACTGATTTATAGAAAGGGAAAGAAAATTAACAGGTTCTTAAAAATATCTAAACCTACCAATAAATCTAATCTAAATGCCAAATCCGGTTGAAAAAGCATCCGCTATGCAACTTTGAAAAAACCTAAAAATGGTGCTAATTATATTTTTAGTTGCTACTCTACAGTAATGGTATGTCCGTCCAACGATAACTGAACATGTTGGAAACACAGTCTCTACACACCGCAGTGCATACTCTCACTCAGAGCTAGCCTTAGCCACTCATATTCTTCTTATTTAAACAAGGATGACAACATCCATAAAAGCGAAGCACTGAAACGGTAGGACAAACGGATATTAACACTTATATATTGTCAGAACGGAGTAATCAGAATACAAGTATAAGAGTCGAAGCAAAATTGTAAGTAAATTTGTTGAAAAACTGCTTGATACAGGATAATGTTTATGGACATACTTACATTTTTAGGACTTTATTATATAGTTGCTTCGCTTATAATGTTGTACTTTGTTGTCCCAGGAATCAATATACTAACAATCAGATCAAACGGATAATTAGTTCACATAAAAATTTGTTGTTAAAAAAGTAGAAAAATCAACATGTTTACAATGGACGTACGGACATTCTGGTAATGATTATAGAGTTGCTACGCTTTCTAAAACGTAAAGGAATCACCATGCAAAGATTGAAATCGATAGAAAAATTCTAACATGCCTAAATTAACGAAAAAAAGCCATCTGCGACGGACGGACGGACCGACCTTAATTATAGAAAAGCTTCGCTTTAAAAAATGTTAGCTTGCTATTTCTGCGCTACTTACAGATAAATTTGTTTCAGTTAAGTGTCTGTATTTGTTAGTCTATTTGTTTAGAACTTGTAATTAGTAAAAGTTTATTTAAGTTTGTAGTCTAAAATCTTAATCATCCTTCTTTAATCAACTCGAAACAAGTTTGTTACAACTGTGAACTTGGTAAAAGCAAAGCGTTTCTATGATTAGGAAATGTATTTTAGCTGCCCCTTTTTCTGTGACATTATCCAGAGCAAAAGTTCTCTACAACTCTCATGCAGTATATTAAGTCATTAGTTATTTAATCGAATTCGGTTACTTTTTTTATTAGCTTCGCTTTTATGGATTTTCTATTCCTTGTCTTGAGATCTATGTCCTTTATTTACTTGTTTAGTTAACGAAAATTTATATTTCGGCACACATTTAAACATTAACACAAGACGTTATACGGTCCTAAATCATTTTAAAAATCTGTTCTTGAACAATAAAAATACAAACAGACCTAATAATTTAGAGAAAATAATTACATAACATACTTTGTATGTTAATCGTAATTAGAAACAAATATCCAGCTAAGAAAGTTGTATTTATATTAAGAAAATAGGCCTGACACAGTAGATGTGCTTATAAATAGAATACTTTATATCATATTTTTTTCTTTAAATGGTATGTCAGATAATTATCTGAAAATTAAATAGCCTTGAACTTGATCCGGGCTCTTAAAAACTTTGTCTACAATTAGTGGCCTTTATACATATAGTTTTAGATTGTTTAACAAACTCTAACATCCAATTACTTTAAAAATAACAACAAATATTTTGTATACAAATTAACTACATTGGCTATAACTATTAAAACTAAAAAACAACCGATAATTAATAATTTATTCATTCCTGAAAAGAAATCTAGGGGTTAAATCATAGACGGCCAAACTATAACACAATCAAACTTAAATAGGGAAGGAACGAATGATGCATTGTTAAAAGGGCAGCTTATCTACATTTAGAATTTGTTCGCCTGTCTGCACGCTGTGGGAAGCTCTGATTTTTCAAAATTCTGAATCGTTCTTTCGTTTTTGAAATCTACAAGGTATAATTTGGTTTGCCTACTCTGAAATGTAGATCAAGGAACGATTCTATAAATCAAAATTCTGAAAGATTTTTATATCAACACAAAATCTTGAACAAATTCATGTAAATTGAAAATTTTTTTGAGGGTAAAAGAGATAAAACATTGAATATCGAGTCTAGGTCCTTTGTTCACTGATTCAATAAAACTTAGGGCTTAGAATGTATATTCACCTATAGATGTCATCAGCTTTGTCCAGATACAAAGACGACATTTCTGTGTTGCCCAACTCTCCGTGGCATATTCCAAGTCTAAAAATTAGCAATAGATATTTTGCAACCTTTTAAAGGTTTCATAGTAAGCAATTTTTGTCTATAGAATGAAGTAAAAACAATCAAAAAATATTTAAATTTACTTCGAAAGGTAGTTTCTGCACTGAAGAGGCATAGAGTTAAACTTATTCAAGTTAAACATTAATTAATAAAAAAGAAAGAAATTGAATTATTGAGTTACTAACCTAATAAATACAAGGCAACTGCAGTTAAAATATTAATGTCAGCTTGACATTAACAAAGTATTTGACAGTCATAATTTTTCACACTTCCTTGTGGGTAGTTCACTTTTTATATATAACAACTATTCCAGATTGTTACTTTACTTTTTTCCAATAATATATTGAAGTAAAAGTTTGTATACCTCATATTGAGGGAAGCCAACAACCCTGCCTTTTCCCCATAATAGAACTCCAGGCTAGAAAGAGCCCTTTCTCCATATACAACACCAGCGCTCCATCTCTCATTCTTAATACAAATTCAATCTTTTAAAGAAGACTTGATTATTTTAATTAGATTAATTTATGTCAGTGGTAAGTGGGTTCAAAAAAAGCAAAATTTAGCTTCTGCAATTTCTTGGAATTTTGAAGGGAAATAAATTATGCGAAATAGTTGGAAAGATAAACCTACCTTAAAATAAGTCTTTAATCATCAAATATGAACTTTTATAATTTGATCTCGTTTTGGTATATCTTAGTGAACCTTGGGAAAGACTAATGGCAAAATAATAATATTACTTACCGTGCAACAGACAGTGAAGACATAATGCAGTAGCTGAATATACGTTATATCCCTAAAAATAACAAGAAAGAGAAAATTATTACGAACTAAATTTAATTTTATTGAACATTAATTTTTATGTTGTAGGTATTGGCATACACTTCATACAAGAACATTTATTGCCTCCAACTTTGCCATCTGTCTGAGGCATTTGTCACTCTTTAAATTTTCAATAAATGATGTATATATTTACCTAAGACTGAAAACATCTTCCATCTCCCCTACACACCATTCAGCTGTTTCATTGTAGCTGATGGATTCCTCTGCACATACTTCTCCTTGTTTAAATATTATTATATTATTCGGATCATGGAGAGTAGCGGGTTTCGTCGTATTTTCACAGTAGCTTTTCTCCTATTTCTAGCACCTGCGGGGCCAATTTCCTAACCATGCAAGGCATTCAATAACATTTACCTAACCCTATACCCTATCAAAAGCTACGACGAAACCCGCATTTTCTTCCCCTGATCCGATTATTTTTATTCACAAAAATTCTTATTTAATTGATTAAGGTTACCATAAAGATGTCCTAATATGGCATGGAAAAAATTTCGTGTTTCTATAGAAGAGTGTTGTGATGTGAAATTTACGACCTTACCTTTTACTTCATTTTCTACATTGTTTCTTAAATATGAGATTTTCCACACTATAATTGACAATAAATTGGAGCCAACTGGCTCTCGGAGCCAGATTCTTAAAATAGGTTTTCCCTACCTGTTACTCCATTTTCTCCATGTTTCTTTATAAGATTCTCAACACGAGAATTCAGCTTCAGGACACTTTCATGAAGATTCTTGTATCTTAACAAATAAATATCTTTTTTACTACATAGAAAGAATTCTGTTTGACCACCCATCTAAAGCATGCTGAAAGGGATTTTAATTTTAAAAATTTAGTTTACAAATTTCTCCCATTTTGTTTATTTAGTGGGTTGGTTGATTCCCACAAAGCACCTGGATAAAATATTGCTAAATATAAATATACAGACAAACTTACGTTTCATAAAAATTAGAGTTAATAGAAAGATATATAGACACCCATACAGACTAATAGAAAGATCATATTATCTCATGAAACATATTATATAAACATCTTTTAATAAATAGATGGATTGACAGATAGATAACTGAAAAATAGATCTTACTTTATAAAATGTTGGCTTGTAACAGGTTTCTTGCAAGCTCTGCAATTTCCTGGCTTTTGTAGTGCCTAAACAAATAATGAACTAAAAAATGGATCCTAATTAAAATAGCCAAGCGTCTTGACACGTAATTTAAATGTTTATATCGACTTAATTAGAGGTGCTAACATTTCTGTATTTCTACGCATTTTTGTACATAAGAGCAACTTTTTTCATTTATTGAATAACTTAGATTAAAGCAAAAAACATAAGAAAATATAATCCAAAATACTCGTATTTTCAGGTTGAATTATATGTCAGCTTACGTTTTAAGTTAACAAACAAAAATCTAGAACTTTGTTAGCAAGAAATTCCTATGATTGGCCAAAATATAACATAGTAGTCAAGTGGGTTGCTATGTAAATTGTAATGAAATTTTAAAAATTTAAATCTTTCTAACAAATGATGTTCATTGTTTCTCCTTCTTTAATATAAAATTTTCTACGTGCGGAAAGATCTTTTGTAAAAACAAACAATTAAAATCTTATATTCAGCTTAATGAGTTAGAATCTTTTGTTGTAAAGTGAATGGGAGATTTGATTTTATACAACTGTGTTATTTACAAGCAAAGCTTTTATAACATTTGTATAATAATAAATATGTAGTCCTAATTTTGTTAGAATTTTAGTATATTGTTTATATGTCAATCATAACCTCTTTATAATACTGCCTTGTATTTGACATAAATGAGAGTCAATAATGAGATTTTATAAATGTCGATGTTGTATTTTTTCTGATAACTTTTTGTTGATGCTATTTAGGCGACATAACTACTAAAATCGGACTATTACAAAGAGATTCAACTATCCATTTTTATAACTTAAAGACAATTATAGTTTTAATATAAGCGTAGCTAGCATGGAAATGTAGCTGCTTGTTTTTTTGTATTGCATTATTATAGTCTCAATAATATAGAAGAAATGCATATCTAAGCCTATTCATAATGTATATGTTATCTATAGAGGATGTCCAAAAACATAAAAAAACTTTCTTGCCTAAGAAAGTATTTTGTCTAAATGCACTTTTAATGGTAATTAAGGCAAAGATAAGAAATGAAATGGAAATGGACAGGTTTAATATATTACCGATAACTAAATTTAATTACATACATAAAGAATTTTCTATTGATGTACTTAGAAAAAAAATCGTCGAAACTTTTTGTTGAACACCCAGACCAAAATATCCACTACCAAAGAATATTGATCCCATTATAAACTACTAAATACTTTGCCCCTTGACTCTAGGGGAGGGCCAGGGATGTTAGGAAATTGCATAAACCACCCCAGGACATTTGTGAAGGTTTCCTAAAAAGTACAACAAATTCAGAAAATTATTTTCTATGATTAATATTCAAACAAAAAACGTTACTACTTTATATTATAGGATTATTGTACCTGTATGTTGACAGGTACAGGTTTTGAGCAATGTTCACAGGCCAAAGAATGCTTTTCTTCATCCAAACTATAAAAAACAACAAAATTTTAAGTATTTACACAAAAAGTAGAATTATTACCTATTTGAAACAACGGAAAAATTACAAATTAATTAAGTTAAAAACAGATTCGCTAAATAATGTGTTACTTAAAGAGAATCGTATCGTGGAAGCTATTTATAGTAGGCTATAAAAGTTTTCCGGAATTTTAATAAATATAATAGATTTGAAATCTGCATAAAATTTTAAGGAATTTTTATAAAATTCGTTTTTTGTATAATTCTTTATCTATAAGCGCAAATACAAATTAAGTTAAATGATTTTGACATCTGTGATTGGTGGATTGAAAACTATCTGCGCTCTGATTGGAGAAGCTTAAGTGACGTACATCATTCAACCAATTAGAGCACAGGTAGTTTCCAATCCACCTATCCTATTGGTCAAAATTTATTAACTAAAATTGGATTTGCGCTTTTAAATAATGAATTATATAAAAAACGAATGTTATAAAAAATCCTTAAAATTTTATGCAGATTTCAAATCTATTATATTTATTAAAATTCCGGAAAACTTTTATAGCCTAATTTATAGTGCATTTTAAAAATGACGCCATACAATACAAATGACCAATGATAGGCCAATACACAGACTAAATTACCAATGGCAGGCCAGAATACATTTTGATTGACCTATGGTAGGTCAGTATATATTTTAATTGACCAATGGTAGTCCAGTATTACGTCATTATCGGCCCTAAAAAAAGATTGAGTATTGTGTAAATTCTATGGAGGTGTGAAATTTTTCGGTACGCTTTGCGCAGAAAATTTTGGCAAATATTTGGGGTATAGTCCTTTCCACGACATCCCTCCATAAGGGGCGATTCTTCGTATTTTTCACAGTAGCTTTTCTCCTATTTCTAGCCCCTGCGGGGGGCTCTAACCCTGTGGGGCAATCACCTAACACAATATAACCTAACCTAACCTAAAATAACCTATAAAAAGCCATTTTAAAAATACGACTAATCGCCCCTTATGGAGGGATGTCGTGGAAAGGACTATACCCAATATTTGTGTACATGTCTAGATACTTGCCTTTTATTTTTACATAGATCACAATCACACTCAAAATACCAGATGGCTCTCTGCTGAAGTTGCCTGAATAAAACATCAGTCAACAAAATCAAAGAAAATCTAAGAAAACAAGGATGACAACATCCAAAAAAGCGAAGCCTTAGAACCGTAGCACATATGATGATTAAAAATTGTAGATATCAGAACTGAATCAGCTTTAAAAATTGTAGATATCAAAACTGAATCATGCTTTTGAATTATATATATATCTACTATAAATTAGATAATGTAAAGAGTAATATGAAAACATTTATTTCCATAAATACGATCATTTATGATAAGGCATAGTGGCATAATTACAAATAATACATTTAAGTAAGATATTTTTGGGCTAGCCTATGAAACAAAACAAGTAGTATGTCAGAAAACTTAAGTGTCTCTTTTTGTAGTTTGATCTCGCTAACCGCTGGACTTCTATACAATAAAGCTTCTAACCGTCCCATGGAAGAAATAACCAGTGGAAAAAATACCCCTCAAAACTCTTCCTTTTTAAGCTAAAATTTAAAATGAAGGCTGTAATATAAATACTGTTCTGTAGCTACAACACTAAGCATGGCTTATTGGTGGCGTCTAATTGAATAGAACAATATAGGCTTAATAAATCATTTTTCTCGCTGCTGCAGGCTTTATATAATAACCAGAGGTTAGAACAAATATATGGCAGACAAAACTTAATGAGTTTTTTTTTGTTGATAAACAGTTTAATTCAGGTATAAAACGATAATGTATAATTATATGTCCAATGATGGCAACAAAGTTACCCTTTTATAGATTTAATTATTGGTTAAAATGTTTGGATACTGCAAGACTAGCGGCTTCGCCCCTGAGGAAAGGTAAGAAAAATATCCTAAAACTAGAACAAAATCGGCCCATTGGCTACCGAGATCTGAAACAAAAAATTTACTTCTTTACTTTATAGAATAACAAATAATATATAATGGCAATATATGAATTAAAGATTTGAAACAAGAATTTATTTTTAGAATTTTTATCCATTGATTCTGCAGTGCATACACACTTTCTAGTCTAGCCTACAAATTATTGGATTAGGTGCAGGGTGGCTTCCATGAACAGTATTAGTAGCGAAGCTCTTCTTTAATTTTCTAGGTATAATACAGATACCTGTACTTGGTTTGCTGTAGTAGGTGGTTAAATGAGATTATTTCATTAGAAAAAAAGACAGAAATAAAAAGGTTTTCAGGTAAAGTAGTGTTAATGTAAATTGAAAGATGATTTTTTCTCTTTAAATTTTCTCAATTTTGTATGTCTATTTATCTTCCATTAACGGATCTTGACTATTAAATTTCAATTACAAAACTATTATCTAACTTTCAGTGCCATGAAAGTTATCGAAGCCACCCTAAGTGTGTGTGTTTGTATGTGTGTATTTGTTAATGCATGTGTTTATAATAAGCGTCAATGAACTTATAAATTAAATTACTTAAGAATAAGGAACTAACATTACAATACAATAAAATAGCAGACAGTATTACGTTATTTTTCCATTAATATCTCGGCAAGCTTCAGGTTATTTCATTTTTGGAAGTCCTTGGATTATTTGGTGTTTATTTTCTACTCCTAGAATAAAAGTTTCTAGATGGTAGTAGGGTAGCCGCTAGTAAGTGTAGAGAATTTTTTTGGTTATAATGTCTTATTATAACAACAATGCTAGTGATATAAATTTGGCTTACATTTTCGTTGATATTGTGTCCTATTTTAATCATTAAACACTGACTCTATGGTATCCAAAGTTGTTTCTTTTTGTGCTAATTTGATTTGTTGTTTATTAGATTAGAATATATGATTCAGTATAGTAATATATTGGGCTAATTTGATTGTTTCGGAATCAAGTATATGTATGTATTATATTACAGGGAGTTAGGGAGGGGACAATGGGTCCAATATTCAATTTTTAGGAGTCTCAGACTTTGGGTACTTAAAGGGAATGTGCAAGAATTTAGCAGGTTCTGACTGACATTGGGTACAAGCGCATCATTGCCGCTAACTCGCTGAGTTACTTTTGAATGAGTTACTTTTGAATAAAGCAGACAGAAAAATTTATTATGAGATGGTTGGTTTTCAAAAAGAATTTTCTCCAAAAAATATCATTTTATAGATAATTTATTGTGATATTTGTGTAATAAACAATCTAAGAACCTTTAAATTTAATTCTTGTATATATTGGCATTTTAAGAATTAGGAATATGGGGTGAACAAGTTTCAGGGATGATTTTTCTAGCAATTAATTACAGAATGGTTACCTCAGTCTGATGTACTGGTAATCTAATTTTCAAGTAAATGTTTTTTTCTTCTTATTTTATATCTAAATTTGATTAGCATACCCTTTACAATTTTCTTTAAATTTTCTGGATAAACTCTTAAATTGGATTAATTGCCCATTGTCCCCTCCCTTACTCCCTGATTGTATTATACTTGACGTTTTATCAATTTAGCCTAGTTAAAACCGCGACTAAGACCAAGTGTTGGTTGTTTTTAAGACGTTAGTTCAAGTAATCATTAACCTAATTTGGTTTATTGATACACAAAATTAGACTTTATTTTTAATTAAAAGTTGATAATGTAATTAATTAATGATATGTTAAAGGCTTATTTGAGGAAATGAGTGAACACTCTATATATTGTATGAGGGACTAAACAGAAGAATGTAATTCGTTTATTCTTATGATTATGACGTAACAAATCTTGATTATCTTTGATATGGAACTAACAGAATGTTTGTTTAACTGTATGAATGTGTGTTTGTGTATAGTGAAGGATCTTGCTAACTGCTGAACAAATTTAAGTCCCGGGAAGGTTTTTAACTATTTTGGAGAAGGGCTTGGGTGGTTGGGGGGAGGGTTGGTGGGTAAGGTGATATTGATTAGTCTATTTGTAGACATGTATGAGTTTGCTTAGTCTTTAAGTAACATTTTGTAATTGCTTAGTCTATTAGTAATACATGCCAACAAAATCACCCCTCTAAGATTAGGCAGCGGGTGACGAACCCTATGTAAAAAAATTGTACAGCTATTTGTATTTTTATGAATGTACTCGGGGTATCTGTCATAATTTGTCAGTAAGAGTGAAGAAATACTCAAATTACATACTTACATAGTACATACATCCGAACACAAACACATACACACACACATGCATATTTCCTAACATACACATGCTTAATGTTTATCTATCCTATGGAAATAAAGGGAGTGGGGACAAAACACCTAATTTAAAAATGCCTAACTAAAAATGCCTAACTAAAAACACCTAAGTTTAAAAATACCTAATGTTAAAAACACCTACGTTAAAAACACCTAATTTATAAATGCCTAATTTATAAATACCTAATTTAAAAATGCCTAACTAAAAATGCCTAACTAAAAATACCTAATTTTAAAAATGTCTAATTTTAAAAACGCCTAATTTCAAAATACCTAATTCTAAACTATCTAAACGCCTAATTTAACAATGCCTAATTCTAAAATATCTATTTTTAAAAGCGAAGCTTTTCTATAATTAGGGTCGGTCCGTCCGTACATCCGTCCGTTCTAGATAGCTTTTTTTTTGTTAATTTAGGCATTTTAGAATTGTCCTATCCATTTCAAACTTTGCATGGTGATTCCTGTAGTAGTTAGGTACGATTTAGAAAGCGTAGCAACTCTATAATCATTACCAGAATGTCCATATGTCCATTTTAAACATGTTGATTTTTCTACTTTTTTAATAACAAATTGTTGTGTGATTTAATTATCCGTTTGATCTGATTTTTGGTATATTGATTCCTGGGACAACAAAGTACAATATTATAAGCAAAGCAACTCTATAACCAAGTTCTAAAAATGTAAGTATGTCCATAAACATTATCCAGTATTATGCAGTTTTTCATCAAATTTACTTACAATTTTGCTTTGACTCTTAGGTATACTTTTATTTTCTGATTATTCAGTTCTGACACTATACAAGTATTAATGTCTGTTTGTCCTACCATTTCAGTGCTTTGCTTTTATGGATGTTGTTATCCTTGTTTTCACTAAAATACTTAAAATTTTGATAACATTAATCCAATTGGCTGATTGTTCTTGCTGAAGGATCTCGCTAGTCATTGAACCAATATCATTCATCTTTACAATGAAGCTTCCCGTAGGTCATGGGAAGGTTTATAATGCTTTTGGGGAGGTTACCAACACCTTCCAATGAGAAATCGCCCTTTGAAAAAATACCCCCCCCCCTGCCCTCCTCCCCCCGTTTTTTTTATATTTCTTCAATCTTTCTTTATAAAACTAGAACTAAAATGGGGGATGGTCAACTATCACTCCCCAAGAAAGCAAAGCTGCGGCTACTTAGGTTAGGGAGAAACCAATAAAAATTTTAATTCATTTTCTTTGTCCTCCAACCTTTAATTTCACTAATTATTTTATGTCTCATGTGAGGTGCCACAAACTAATCATAAAATTTTATTTTTAAAAGCAAAGCTTTTCTATAATTAGGGTCGGTCATACGTCCGTTCAGTTTTCTATTTTAAACTATATTTTGAAATTTTGGAGGGGGTCATAACCCCCCCCCCCCCAAACTAATTGAATTCCCCTCCGCACTGCAATCGCCCCTAGAGGACTCTAGGGGGCGTAGCCGCCGGTTTAAAATATTCAACAACAGTTTTAAGATATGCTTAAAATTAGGTTTTTTTAAATTAGGTATTTTAAAATTAGGTATTTTTAAACTTAGGTATTTATAGTTAGGTGTTTATAAAATTAGGCATTTTTAAAATTAGGTGTTTTGTCACATTAGGCATTTTTAAAATTAGGTATTTTTAAATTAGACATTTTTAAATTAGGTATTTATAAATTAGGTGTTTTGTCACATTAGACATTTATAAAATTAGGCATTTTTAAATTAGGTATTTTTAAATTAGGTGTTTTGTCCCCACTCCAAATAAAGGATGTAATTACAAAAAATAAACATACAAAGAAAACCTAGATTATCTTTTTACAGACAGCCAACCTATTACTTACAAAAGACAGACAGACGGAGGTATAGACCAACCCTAATTAAAGGAAAGCTCCAATAGGACAATATTAGGACTAATAGACAAAAAGCAAAACTTTAAAAAGTAAAAAAAGACTGCAGTCGTTTTGTGTATAAAAAGCTGATAGGTTTTTGACAGGGAACATGTAATTTAGTATGTGTTTAATGTTTACATACATATATTACACAAAAATAGGTTAGCGTACATTTCCACTTTATTTACTGTTTTATATTTGCATAGCCACAATACTAAAATGAATAAAAAGTGATGTTTGATGACGAAAATGAGGGAAGGGGTAATATGTGCAGCTTTGGCCATTTAATAATGTACTCATGAGTGAATGTGAATGCATACTACAAAAAAAATACAATACTCAAGTAAATGCGTCATACTGCATAACATTATAAATCCCAACAATATCATAATTACTTTATTTTTTAATAATTAGTATTATAATTATTTTTTGATAAAACAAGGTTGAATATTATAAAAGTATTTTACTTAAATAAAATAAATAAAAAAAAACATGCAAAAAGTCAGTGTTTTCTGTATCGTAGAGCAATCGCATTTATTTTCGCAGTTGCTTAACAAAGTATTAGCAGCCGGGCCGACTTTTTTTCAATATCTTACAGCTGCAAATTTGCCGTCCTTTTTCAAAACAAATACATAGCATTTGTCAAGTCTCTTTATTGAGAGCACTGACATAAAGCCTTCAGTTAAGAAGCAAGGAGAATTTTGCATGAATTTAAATATGAGGCTAAAAATAATTCATCATAACCAACTATAATAATAAGTTTTCTTCCAATAACGCAAGTTACCTCCAAGCCGTATCCTCCATAATATTAACATAACTGATCTTGGCTACTTCCTATAATTAAAGATGAATCATACACCGGATTTGATAAAATACATTGATTCTTAATCAGCTGAACAAAGCAACATTATGTACAATTTCAATTGGAGTTCCTATCTATTTATATTCTATTATTTTTTTCGTTTATCTTTCAAATATTTTTAAGTAAGAGAAAGTGAAAAAATTCTAAATACATATTTTAAACCAAAAAAATATTTTTGACATTTGTAATCATTTACAATTAAATTTAAAATATTAATTTTATTTTGAAAGGTAAGAGTACTTGACAATTTAAATAAAATTTTAGAGCGAATATTTTAATGATCCTACTTAACTAAAAACTTTGTAGATTTAACCTGCCATTACCCTTTAAATTTGGTCCACTTATGGCCAACTCAACTTTTATATTCTCCATTAAAACTAATCAAACTTAAATCCCTTTCTTTCATTCCATTTCATTTACAAATTGGATTTCATCAGAACTTTATACATCCTGATGGAAAAATGTGTAAAATGCAGTTTGAAATTTTAATTTTGAACAAATTAGGTTGATGTTATCATGTTTATAGAGCTATATATTAACTTTGCATTTAAGCTTTTTTCAAGTTAAGCTTTTCCACAATTAAGGCTTTTGATATTTTATTTTTAATAGTGACAAAGACGTCATAAAATACAAATGACCAATACACAGACTAAATTACCAATGACAGGCCAGTACACATTTTAATTGACCAATAGAAGGACAGTATGGCGTCATTTTTCATAGACAGACACTATAAAAGCTTCAAGCATGAGTTTAAGAAGGTGACATTCTAAGCGTTAAAATCTTCCCCATTTTCAAAATTTATCTATGTTTTTTAGAATTCTATATAAATTTTAAAAAAAATTATTGAAAAAGCCATTATTATCCAAGGGAATACTAAAAATATTACCTGAATTTTTCCATCCGGAACTGTTTGAGTGGCAACAATCAGAAGCTCAGTTCCTCTAAAAATTAATAATTTTCAAATATATAGCTTAAAAGATTTTACCTACCCTTTTACAAACTTACCCAAAGTTAGAAACGAATTATTTTTTTTGTCCACCACTATTAGGAATATTACCACTCTTCACAAAAATAAAAATTAACCGACTTTGGCTAAATTCACATTGATACAAATTACAAATATAGGATGACTAAGGAAAATTGTTCTTGCAATGAAAGAAAGTTTTTTAGTAAATGACCTACACTGTACTGTACAATCTTGAGTACATACTTTATGAATAAGATGTAAAAAATATTCACCAGAAACGGTTCTGTGAAGTACTGGTTTTAATCTTATGATTGTACATTTTTATATTCGTAGAAAGCTGGATATAATACGATGCTAGACATAGTTTTTTCGTATAGATGAGAACCGGTTCCTATCCACCGGATTCGAATGAATACGAGAAAAGTGTTTTCTAAATCCAACAGTAATGTTCAACTACATATGAATGACCAACAGTGGACCTAATAACTGTACAGTTTTGGAGTAAAATAACGAAAAGTGTCCTTTGATAGAAACTGGTAAAATTGTACCTGAACACAACTGTACAGTTTGGAGTACAGGAATGATCAATAATACTTGGCATCAAGTAAACACCAGTTCCAAAGGCCTCGGGATTAATTAGCCTACAATATAAAAAAGGTTTTGGAGACAAAATCTTTTTAGAACAATCTAATTTCAAATCGTATTTGGAAATGAAAAACGATATGGAATATAACATTTGAAGAAAAAAAATATTTGTAAACTTCATTTTTCTCGTTTATTCATTCGCAATTGCTATTCACCATGATATATAAAAACAATATGTATTTAAGATAAATATATTTATAATTTCAATGCATAAAGTAAATAGAATAACCTGTCTGTTCTCAAGCTGAATGAATTTGTGATGATTTTTCCATAAATAGAAATAAATTCTTCAATATCAGGCAAATCAACCCTAAACAAAATTTGCCATAAATATACTCCTGCAAATTGTAGTTACTAAGTTATCGTTATAAAGTTTATATTCTTTACATAAATTTATAAATCCCTATTCTTAAATTTTTTTTTGAAATACTGAGAAAGTTCTCTCTTATCTACTTAAGACTTGATCTGAATTAAGAATGATTAACATTATATTTACAAATGTTTTAATTCAAGAATTACTCTCATCCTGCAAAATATGTTTGAAAATACTGATAACAACATGTAAAACATGAAACTTTTATTATCTAATGAACTCTTCAAAAATACTTTAATCCATATCAACAACTGTAATACTATTATCATTAAATTAATTAATACACTTATGATTTTCTTACCCAGTAAATACATCTTTGAAAAGGCTGTAATGACTATCAACATATTTGAGACTGTTTCCCTTCAGATCCTCCGCGTGGTCCATCATCTCTTCATAAGTTCTGAATAATTTGAACACATTATTTATCTTATTCAAATATTCAATTAATCTCAATCAAATG
This sequence comes from Acartia tonsa, assembly GCF_053477335.1. NCBI lineage: Eukaryota > Metazoa > Arthropoda > Copepoda > Calanoida > Acartiidae > Acartia > Acartia tonsa. The sequence continues at coordinate 32,016,351 of NC_137261.1, forward strand.
CAATCCTGAAGTCAGACCAAAAAGACTTTCATGATTATTTCTAATTCATGTTTAGATAACTGGAAACGGGGGAATTAGTAAAGTAGTGGGACAAAATGACTAAAAAAATCAGCCATGTGAAGTCATGAAAATGAGTGAAATGAGTGGAGAAGTGGGAAAGAAACCCCTAAAAATGAGATGGATAATCCCTCATTTCTATGACGTCACATGGCTGATTTTTGAGTCACTTTGTCTCACTACCTAGTAAATATTGCAGATATAAATCCTTATAAAATTTATGAAGCCTAAATCTTTTTCTATTATTAAACAAACATATAATTTCCTATTTTCCTATAAAGTATCTATAACTTTAGAAATATGACATAGACAAAAAGTTTTATCCTTTATCACAGAAAGTGGACTAAGTTTCAGTAATTTAATTGGTTTTAAAAATAAAAGTAATGAAACTTTTGTCCGTGTTTTATATCTTAACCCCATTTTCTTTTCTTAAGATAACTAAAAGATATAAAGGAAAAATGCTAAAATAAAGTATTGACCTCCCCCATACCCCACCCCCCAGGTAGAAAATTTGAAGGGGTGAGGAGGAAGAAGGAATGCCTTTCATCTCCACTTTAAGTTTATTGAAAAGTCCGTCTGAAAAGTGCAAAGGCGGTAACGGGAGTTTGAATAAAGGAAACGCTTTTTTTTCGCCAGATTGATAATTCCTCGTTTATGCCCAACTTTTATGGGTGGCTTAACCCCTACCTGACTTTGGCTTAGATACTAGTACTTTCGAATTTTTTAGTAGAGAAGCTACTCTATAATTTGAAATGTTCGTCTGTACGTCTGTCCTTCTGTCTGAAACGATTAAGGAGAAACATGATTTTCTCGGCTTAAAAGATAGAAGGCTTAAACTTCTTATCAACATTCCCATCAATATGAAGCATAATTAAGTATTTAACATCCGTAGCAGTAGAACTGCTTTTAAGCAGCTTTTATTTTCCCAACTGACTTTCTCGTCTCCTGTAAAGGATAGAAGGATGAAACCTCTTGTTAACATTCCCATCAATATAAAGCATAATTAAGCAAATAACATTCATAGCGGTCAGACTGCTTTTAAGCCACCTTTACTTTTTACAACAGAGTTTCTTGGCTCCTACAAAAGTTACACGACTGAAACTTCTTGCCAATATTCCCTTCATTTTGCACCATAATTAGGTATACATATAAAGATCGATGACCACGTAGTCTGACTACTTTTAAGCAGCTTTTCTTTTTACACCTTTCAAAGACATAAACCTTATTTTAAAGGTTTGGTGATTTTTATTGTATAATATTCTCTCTTTCTTTTCTTTGTTATGATAACAGATTATCTGCCCTACAACTCACTTTGTCCGTTTGTCTTTTTCATAATAGATTTTGTGCTTCGCTACTTATGCATGTTGTCATCCTTGTTTTTCTTTATTTGTCTTAAAAATTAGCCAAAAGGAGGGGGTTGTGGACTCTGAGTACACTAGTAAATTATATATAATCACGCGACGAGCGACTCAGCTTAAAATAACTGAAAACTTGTTCCTATCCAAAAGTTATATTTCAGTAATGGTTTCATAAATAATGGTTTTATTGGAATTATTTCAGCAAATAGATAATCCTGTCTAGACGCAAATACAGGATACAAGATATGATATACTCGTCTCACTGCTTTAAAACTTTTTATTTTAACAACTTTAGTGGTAAGAAACTATATTTTATTATATATATTATATTTCAAATCTTAGATTTAAAAATCTGAAAAAGAATATCAGATATGAGCGTGCAGATGAAATTTTCCTCAATCACCTCTTAATTAACCCTTAACGGTCGGGGGGGGGGGGGGGGGCGGTTTTTCCATCCGGTTTTTTCTATCTCATTTTCTGTGTGTGAAAGATATAGAGCCCAAACTGCTTGACTTTTTAAGTGTGGGTATGAGACATAACTGAGAGTTGAAATTTTTTGAATATCTCCATCCTGGCGGGCACAGGATGCCAGCAAACCTGGCAGGGTCATCCAGGTAAAGAGCAAAAATATTTTTTTGACTTAAACAAAGCATTTTATCTTACCAAAATACTAAAATATCCTCTAGTAGTACATCCTCATATTAAATACAGGTGTTCAAGTCAATTTTAGGTTCCAGGTATGATCCTCCAGGTCCTGATCCTCCAGGTCTCCAGAAATCTTTAAAAGGCTCTTGTGGCCGCAATTTTTGACTTAGAGACTTCAAATTTCAAACTTAAGCTTATCTTACATGTATACATAATGTATTAAAATTTCATAAAGATCCGCCGCCGTTTTCCCGCCGACCGCCGACTGCGGCGGCTGGCAGCTGCCAAGTACAGCTGCGGCCGCTGAAATTATATTTTGATATTTCAAATATAAAATATATATAAAGATAAACCTTTTCTGCAAAAAAATTTTTATTCTAGCTTCAAAAATAAAAGAATTACAGCCGTTTGAAATTTATAAGTAAAAAAGAACCTAAAAACAAAGGTTGTTAAATAAAAGGGTGAAGGAAGCGAAAATTGACCTTGACTTACTTAAGGTCGGAAATTCATCATAACACAGGGGACTTGCACAAAATTCTTTAGCCCTCTAGCTCTAATAGGAACTGAGATAATAGGGGGGGGGGGGCGTTGAACGCCCCCCCCCCCCGACTGATTAAGGTGCGGCAAGGGGCCCGACTGTAAGGGGTCAAGGTTTATACCTTTTAAATAACATGGGGTCATCTGTATAAGAAACAACTTTCCATCCTTTTTTCGTAAAAAAAACTTTTAAATGTCGAATACACAATACCTAGTATTCGCTATGGTTTTGTGCTATTTTTCGATAATATTATCTGCAAGTCATGCCAGATACAAAATTTGAAGTGACAGACTCCCAGTAGACCGAGAATGTACGCAAGGGCTAATAACCACTAAATTACTACTTCTAAAGGTTTAATTGGTTTGTTTTTAATAATGTATTTGAGTTGTATTTTCTAATATATCAAACTTTAAAAATTCTTTGTAAACTCAAGAGAGTACAAAATAAGTACAAAATCGGATCAAATTTGATATATTTTCTTTCTGGACAGAAATATATTTATGCAAGTAGGTAGTTAGATAAAGAAATAGAGATATTGATATGTCATTTTACTATGATTTTTGTACTTCAGTGCTATATTAGGTTTATTTAGATTTGTAAAAGAAAAGGCATATTAAATATTATTTAAATAACGGATTATGGTGCAATTCTCCTATTTTACATACCGTCGCAATTTGTCTCAATCCACATTTTTTTCTAAAAGAAATATTTAAAATATTGCAGCTGCAATGTCAGGCACTATGTATTATGAATTATGATACCTAAGAGCCATGCGTAATAACGTAATTAGCTAAATAAGCATAAAACAGTGCCAAGAACCTATACATTCTCAAAACTTAAACAGTCCTTACGGTCGAAAATTAATCAAATCAGACTTTAAATTGCCGGACTATCATGTAGGTTTTATCTCTATTGATATAAAATGAATACTATAGTCCAAATATCTTTAGAATGTAATAAAAAAGTTTTAAAAATTCAGCGATGCATAATTAGGATATTATTTGAGATATAATCCTAGTTTTCCTTATCCTAAAGTGCTTAAAAATCCACATAAGTACTTCATTAACCTTGATATAAGAAAACAACAATAACATATTTACAGTTATATTTATCCCTTCCTCCCTTGGCGAAGAAAGATATATAGGAAGAGAATTTGCAGACATATAGAAGTCAGACTGGTGATAAATTAAATGTCTTAAATTCTGAAATATTGTAATACGCTAAAAACCTCTTTTTATTTCTTTTTCTTTATTTACTTTAAATCCAAAAAGGAACTTGATTTTAAATTCTTTAAATTTTCTTTCTTAAAAAACAAAGCTTTTTTTAGATTGAAAAAAGTACGTATAAGACAGGTAATTCTATCATATATGGTAGTTACTTTTTCTGAAGATTAAATTGATTGATTTTTTTAAAGGAATCTTTAAACTATTGGTTTTGGGATAATATTAGGCAATTTTTAAATATCTTGGGGTTATTTAGACTTTTTTCTGTCCCCTCCTTGCAAGGTTGCAAGGAGCGCAGTCGCTAGTATTTCTTGAAGAATTATTTATATACATTTGATGTTTGAAAAAATATTTAAGTTTAAACTATTCGATATTAAAAGTGATTTAAGTGTAAAATTTTGTTGTTTTTAGTGAAGTTAAATGTACTGCTACTCTAAAGTCTGACCGTCCGTACATTTTTGGTATTAATCTTTATATTCTTTATTCAAACATTAGAAAAGCTATTATAATAATAATAAAGATATATTATTCTTTGCAAAAATGGAAGAATCCCTCATAATGTAATAGTACAATCCTATAACCCCCCTCCATCTTTATTTTTATTGTTTTTATAAGGTCGTGCAAAGTTTTGGATATTTATATGTTTTAGGAACCAAAAGGATTTGGAGGGACATTCTGTAGTTGTGTAAAGACAAACCCTGTCAAACTTTTGTGTTGTTGTTATATTAACATAAGCTGCGGACAAAATGTCATTATAGTAACGTAATTTCGATTATACTTAAATTATGGCTCTTTTATGTAAAGCGATAAAGTGTACATCATAATTTTATAAATTTTATGGCATATGGTCGTTATGTACTAATAAATTTAATTCTTCGATTTGTATTTATGGTTTGTAAGAAAAATGTGTGATTTGATAAAAATGTTAATATGTACATGGTTGATTACTTATTATATTTCTCACTGTGTATTATGATTATAAACATTATCATAATCTTCAGTTATAATGGTTTACATATAATCTAGGAGTTGTTAATACAAGTACCTTCTCATAAAAAAAACTGTTGTCTATATTTTTTAGCTACCAAAAACAGCAAAACGCTGATTTGGTGTAGATGGTAAAGCTTCTGACCCTAGATAACATTTTGTTATAAATAGAGACATAAAAATGATTCATACTGATCATTTGTTTGACGCGTGACGCTTAAATAAGAGGTTTACATTGTCGCATAAACAGGCGCAACTCATTCCAATGTACACCTGCCCGTCTTACCTTTGTATTTGTATCTTTAGGTTAATGAAAATGTAAGATGACTGCTTTAAATTTTAATCGTAATTTAATTGAAGTTTTAGTATTTTCATCAAACCATTTCTTTTCTATTTGTAATCTACATAAATTTTCAATCTATTTTAGGCAGTTTGACTAGCAAGGTCATTATATAAATAGTAAAGATGTGTGTGCCTATGTATGTCATAAAAGATCTTTTAAACGGCTTGAACGAGTTACATAACTTTTCGGAAAGCTTAGTAATTGCTACATATTTATTTTAGATATTGAGCAATGGGGCACGACCCTCCCCCATCTTGTATGAAATTCCGATCAACACAAGAAATCGGATGGGAAACATTGTGGTTCTAACCTCCTCTAAAGTTTAAACAATCAATCCGTTCCGATCCCTCCCCCCCCCCCCAAAAAAAAAAAGGCCTCTGAAAAGGGTTTTGTAAAGATTGTGTAGGGGTTGTTGAGTTCTTGAGTAATTGCTTGGCTTACATTACAATTTTTTATTCTTTTTATCTGCTTGTTATTGATACGTTACTTGTATACATCATGGTCCTTGTTATAAACATATTTGTTTATTATAAAATATTACTCTGATATTACTAAGTTAACTAATTACCTTGTATAACCATTATAAGATTCTGAGAGCTCGTTTTCATCTGAATTCTGTTTAATTAGCCAGATCCTTAATGTTAAATATAATAATTATATATTATCATTTTATAACATATTTGATCTGGCAAACGGTATAATAAAAAAAATATTTTGAATCCAAGTCGTTGATAATGGTTATGAAATTATTTCAGAATAAATAATATAAAATTAATGTTAGAGTACAAAAGTTATCATTGTACAAATCTTAACTGCCTTTGAATATTAAGAATTAGTTGTTTGTAAAAATAATAGGGTAATAAAGATTATCTAAAAATTATCTTACTATTATACAAAGCGGGTTGTCTGTATCATATATTGTACACAATGCCATTGAAGGTGATTTGACTTTTGTGTCAGAACCTGAATTGGGACATAGTGCATTTCATTACCCTAGGTTAGGTAACTTCATTTCACTTTTCAATAAAATCTAAAATGCAGCCGTTTTTGCAGGAGGTACCATTTTCTGTGAAAATTTTAGAGGAAAATTAAACAGTTTTTTGTTAATTTCTACTTCTATTTTCAACTGAAGAAAAAATCCTTTTGTGTATATACAGCATCATTGTTGTTACTTAATTTCATCAAAAAAAAAATTTAAAAACTAACCCATAAAAGCCGATTTTTCATTTTGTTCAATATGGGTAAAATAAAAATATTACCATCTACAAAGGGTTAAAATCAAAATTTCAAAGCTCTAAAATGTTGTTCATCGAAAATAAATAGCAGTTTATAAGGACTTTCTGCATCCATCTTCTCATTTAACAGGGAAAAAAAAACAAAAATAGAATCTATTTTTTCAGTGTTGACATAAAAAAAGCGTTTGATTAAAAATATAAATAATAATTTTTTTAAGAAGTGCTAAAAAGTAATACAGACTATTCAGTCTTTACCTCTGACATTTAATTAGATGTAAAAAAATCTATTTATCATAGCAGACAATTATGATAATTTTTAAACAAAATTTTCACCAAAGCATTACTGATAAACCAAGGACTTATTAGATAACATACTATATACTCCTTTGTAAAAAGATTCTATAAAAAATGTATTCTATAAGAAAATCATGTTTTCAAATGGACATTTCAAATTATAGAGTAGCTTTTAAAAAGTAGAATCTATTTAATCTTTAAAGAATTAAAATAAAGAATAAAAAACTTGAAAAGTGTCGCTTAATTTAAACTATGTTATTCAAAAGTTGGATTTGGTAGAATGTGATGGAAGGTTTTATTTTACTAACCTTTCCCTAACTGCTTTTACCCGGAATGATTTTAGGAATTTCCCCATCCCTTTGAATTAAAAGCTGCTAGATGCTAGTGGCGCATCCCAAAGTTTTACATAATATGATTAAAAACAATGTTTTTCTGTCCGACTTAATCCCAAATAAACATAATTTAGAAATAGTCACAATTTTAATAATGGATGTAGAATATACATGGATATTATGACAGGGGGAAATTGTCGTCAATTAAGCTTGCTAACATGAAACCCATATATTGGTCAGGTTGTTCATCCAGAAAGAGGGGAGGATATAAATGTGGTAGAGGGGGAAATGTTCATTATCCTTATCAGAGAACATGAAAATCCAAATAATAATATATCCATTATTAGTAGCGAAGCTACTCTATAATTCCAATGTCCGTTTATCTCTTTTATATTTTTAAAAACTGGTTTACTTTAGCAATGTATATAGAATACATGTATATATTAACAAGGGAAAATTTGTCGCCAATTTAGCTAGCTAATATGTACCTCGTTTATTAAAGTTTGTTCATCCAGGGGGTGGATTGGGGTATTGTAACTTAAGCTGGCTGTGAGAATTACTTTATTACAATACACAAAAATCTGGTGCAACATCCAAGTAATAGTAATATTTCTATAGCATTCAGCAAATCTGCACATGGTAGAGAAAGGTACGAATCTTAGCCAAAACAAATTTCATAACTAAAGACAAAATAAAGACCTACTGCTGCTCTGTCAGATGAGCGGTATTTATAGTAAAAGTAGGGGAAATGCCTTCTCTCAAAAACAAGTGCAACCCATAAACATGATCATTTTGGAAAAAGGGTATGTTACAATATAGTCTGCCTGCAATATTTTGGATCATAAGCGTGCAGAAGGGGATTTATACAACCCCTTGAAACAACATTTTATGAAGAACTGCATATCCCTTTTATCACCCTTGAATAGAGAGAGAAAGAGACAGAGAAACAAAGAGAGAGAGGGAGATTGATTGAGAGAGATAGAGAGAGATAGAGAGAAAGGGAGCATTAGAGAGCGTGAGTTAGAAAGACAATTTTACCTATAAAATAGACATTAAACATTCAATCTTGTCATTCTAATATACATACAGTACTTAGGTTTTTTGTCTGTATCCAAAATTCTCGGAAATCGCTGGTCCAACTTGGTTGCACTTTTATTTGGGTGTGGTTTTAAACTATTTTCAAGATCAATATCGCCCTAAAGTCAAAGGGTAGAACAACTCATGGATCCAAAGGGATAAGACAAAGGCCAATAAATTGATGTACATCCCCAATATTGAAACACAAAATTACCTTCTTTAGAGCTTAAGATTAGTGGTTGAAATGTTTGAACAGTCAACTTAATAAACTAACCAATTAAAAAAGTCATCGAAGTTGTTAAACCAACATAATTGTAAAACTTTAAGGACTAGTGTAATAAACATTGGTATCTCTCACTCTGGGAACAGCTAAACACTTGAAGCTACTCTTTAATTTGAAATATCCGTTTGAAAACATGATTTTCTCATAGAATACAAATTTTTAAAGGAGCATTTAGTATGTTATCCAATAAGACCTTGGTTTATCAGTAATGCTCTGATGAGAATTTCCATAAGAAAATTTATTTTAATTGGCTGCTATACAAAATTGACATTTTTTACATCTATTTCAATGTCAGAGGTAAAGACTGAATAGTCTGTATTACTTTTTAGCACTTTTAAAAAATAATTTTTTTGTTGTGTTTTTTATCAAATGCTTTCTTTATGTCAATGTGGTAATACGACACCCAGACGGACAGGCCGTTTACAGAGTTGCTTCGCTGTGACTTATGATAACAAACCCCCCGCACTAATCCTATTATATCACCATCTATCTCATGACCGCTGTTGACCCCGCACCCAGCGGTCAAACTAGCCTGCCTAAATGTGGGGAGGGGACTCAAACATGCAACTATCACGAGTCCCTCACGCGCTTATATAATCGGGAGGCGTTGCCTCCCCTTTTACCACCGCTGCCCCCACAGCCTGTCTACCGTCGGGAGCTAAGCCCTAGCGCCCCACACCCCCTTCAAACCTAACCATTGTTATATTTTGTTGTATATATATAGTAAACATAACTTGTAAATATTATTCAGTTTTAAATATATAATTTCTGTATGATTGAATCCTGCTTGTTTGTTTGGTAGAATACTTAAAGGCTAGGGCTCGTTGAATCCGAACTTGTTACCCCGTGGGCCGAGAACGCTCGGCTTACCAGAACTTGGTGTCAGCGTGTTTCAATCGAGCCTTACAGAACTAGCCTATTCTACCTCTGATTGGACCCTTTGGCAAGTAAGGGGACAATCAGCCGCCAACTGACCCGTGAGACGGCCTTTTTAGGTCGAATTTCCATCATTTTGAACGCAATATGTGGGCCTCTGGCCTACGGCAAGCAAATTTAGCCTGCTAAAAGCGCCAGTTAAGACGCTTTTTCCGTGTCGTGTAGGAGTAGCGCTAGGTGCGCAGCCACGGCAATCGGATAATTTAGCTCAGACGGCTACAGAACTGAGTCTAAATTGGCAAGTGTAGCTGGGACAAGCCCCAGGACACCCAGGCCAAACCTACGAGACAGACAGCTGGGTGCTGGTCTCCCTAAGAAGGCAATGTGTGGCTGCGAAGCTTCAGCACACAAGTAAGCCCTACCACTGCGACGGATAGCAGATTTTGAGCCACAGGCACGGCAGGACGGGACATTCCCTGCCGCTGCCTCCCAGGATTCGAACCCGAGGCGCTGCAGGACGGGCCATTCCCTGCCGCCATTTTCGGGATTCGAACCAGCGGCGCTGTAGGACGGGTCATTCCCTACCGCCGTCACCCCTCTGAACCTTGCAGGACGGACATTCCCTGCTGCCAGTGCTTCCAGAATCGCACCTAGAGCTCCTAGTGATAACAACACATAAGTGTGTATAAATGTCAACCAAGTGATAAGAATAAATATAAAATTGTTGACCAAGTGATAATTAATAAGCTCTAGTGATTCGAAGCTACAGTCTAAGCCACCATGGTAAGCGATACCACCATAGCTGCGGTTCGGCCACCACCAAAGTTTCTGCCAACCCCAGCCGAACGAGAGGCCCCCTTGTCTCAAGGGCAGGACCTCCACTTCCCCTGCCATGTCAGGGTGAGGTTTCCTACCCCTGACCCTGCCCAGCATGTACAGGTTGATGCCATGATTGATTCTGGCAACCGTGTACCAGGGTCTGCTGTAATTTCTGAGCACCTCATGCACGCGATGGGCGTGCAACGCATGTTGATTCCGGACAACACCCAGATCCTGACTGCTAATGAGGAAGGTCAGCCCCTCCAGGTAATAGGAAAGTTAAAAGAGTTATATATGGCAGTCTCACACACTCTTATACTCCATCTATACCACGTGACTGTGGTCCGGAACCTCTCACACCCTCTGAACCTAGGAGGGTATTTTCTCAAGGAGTTCGGAACTAGGCTCTGTTTCGACATGCAACCACCTTGCTTGTGGGTGCGTGGGGAGTTTATCCCACTCCGTGGCGTCCCCATTGACCGGGAGACAGCCGAGAGAGAGCTTAGCTATGAGGGGCCACTGCCAGGCCCCCTGCCTGAGCAGCCGCGTGTGGTTGAGAAAGGCACACACTGGGTGGACGCTGAGCTCAACGCACACAAGGGAGCTAACCTGCTAGCCATGGGGTTGCCCCCAGTGCCCAAGGTGCCGAGGGAGAGCCTGCCAACAACGTTCCCTGAGATTGCCAGCCCTCCAGAACCAATCTTCTCCGCCGACACCTTTATCAACGGCCAGCCGTGTCCACCTGGCCCCCTCTACCTGGGACCTCCAGCCAGTCCACCAGCCAAGCCCGAGTCCAGACCCGTCAAGTCGCGGTCTGATGTACCCGGAGCCACACTCAACTCTCAGGCCCCAGCCTCTCCCGGCGCCGTGCCCGTCAAGTCGCGGCCGGACGCCCACGGAGCCAAAGCTGGACCCAGCACTTTGGCCTCTCCCAGCGCCGAGCCCGTCAAATCGTGGCCGGACGCCCTCGGAGCCACACCTGGCTCCGACACGTCAGCCCCTCCAGAAGCCGAGCCAGTCAAGTCGCGGCCGGTGGGTCCCGGAGCCAAGGCTGACCCCGCACCAGCCACGTATAGGCTAAGCGCTGTCACTCCAACTGATGGCCAGCCACCCCAGCTCCGCACAGCCAAGCGGGTGGTCCTGCCTGGCCGCGGGGTTATGGCGGTCCCTGTTGAGCTAGTAGGCCATCGCACCAAGGATGCCATTCAACTAGCTGCCCCAGAACAGAGGTTTGGGGAGGATCTTGTTATTCCAGAGGGCCTGTATGCCCACAGGCCTGGCTCTGCCACTGTGTTTAGAGTACTGGTGGTCAATGAGGGGGAGGTGCCCCTCTTGCTGGATGCTGGCCTCCCAGTGGCAGGGGAGCTGGTCAAACCTGACATACTAGAGGTCTCTGATACGCCTCCCCCGCGTCTCCACTCGTTCCAAGAACCTGCTGAGCCTATAGACATGCAGGAGCTGTGGGAGGCCCTGGAGATGGAAGACAATGAGTTCCTACGCAAGGACCCCTTGCTCAAGAAGGAGGTCTGGACTATGTTGTCAGAGTACAGGGACGTCTTCTCCAATTCTACCCCCGGCTGCACAGATGTGGTTGAGTTGCAGCTGCGCGGCAAGAGGCTGAACTGGAGAAACAACTGGACACCTGGCTACAGGAGGGAGTTATAGAGCCGTCAGACTCCGCCTGGAGCAGCCCCCTGGTGCCCATCAAGAAGAAGGACGGGAGCACCCGCTGGGCCGTCGACTACAGAGCCCTCAACAAGTGTCTGGAGCTGGACAGCTACCCCCTGCCTAGGATCCAGCAGTTGGTGGAACGAGCTGGCGGGCATCGTGTCTACAGTGCTTTAGACGCGGTGGCCGCATACTACACCATCCGTGTGTCCGAGGACAGCCGGCCCTGCACCGCCTTCACCACCCCCAGGGGCTTGTATCAATGGAAAAGGATGCCCTTTGGCCTGGCTACGGCACCGTCTGTCTATTCCAGGTTTATTGCAGGGGTCCTAAACCCACTAGGCACAGCCAACCTCCAGTCATACCTTGACGACGTCCTGACCTTCCACCAGGATACCTGGGCCCACCTGGCCAGGCTCCGAGAGGTCTTGGAAGCCCACCGCAGGGGAGGGATCCGCCTCAAGCCAGCCAAGACCAAGCTGTTCCGATCCAAGGTGGATTATCTGGGCCACACCCTCAGCCGTGAGGGGATAGCCATGCAAGAGGACTATATTGACCGTATCTTGGACTGGCCAGCCCCTAGCACCCCCAAGGATTTGCTGGCGTTGCTGGGGTTCTTTGGATACTACCGCCTGTTCATCCCAGAGTATGCAGACCTCACCTACGAGATGAATCGGCAGAAGACGGCCAAGGCCCTAACCTGGACGCCTGTCTACCGTCGGGAGCTAAGCCCTAGCGCCCCACACCCCCTTCAAACCTAACCATTGTTATATTTTGTTGTATATATATAGTAAACATAACTTGTAAATATTATTCAGTTTTAAATATATAATTTCTGTATGATTGAATCCTGCTTGTTTGTTTGGTAGAATACTTAAAGGCTAGGGCTCGTTGAATCCGAACTCGTTACCCCGTGGGCCGAGAACGCTCGGCTTACCAGATCAACACTGAAAAAATAGATTCTATTTTTGTTTTTTTTTCCCTGTTAAATGAGAAGATGGATGCAAAAAGTCCTTATAAACTGCTATTTATTTTCGATGAACAACATTTTAGAGCTTTGAAATTTTGATTTTAACCCTTTGGAGATGGTAATATTTTTGTTTTACCCATATTGAACAAAATGAAAAATCGGCTTTTATGGGTTAGTTTTTAAATTTTTTTTTTGATGAAATTAAGTAACAACAATGATTCTGTATATACACAAAAGGATTTTTTCTTCAGTTGAAAATAGAAGTAGAAATTAACAAAAAACTGTTTAATTTTCCTCTAAAATTTTCACAGAAAATAATACCTCCTGCAAAAACGGCTGCATTTTAGATTTTATTGAAAAGTGAAATGAAGTTACCTAACCTAGGGTAATGAAATGCACTATGTCCCAATTCAGGTTCTGACACAAAAGTCAAATCACCTTCTATGGCATTGTGTGTATGTCAGAGCACAAATGTTCTTTGTATTAATGTCTACAGATAAAATGCCTCATAACTGGTTGTCTATATAATAAATTGGGTGTCAGAGGTCCAAGCTTACCTTAGTACCAATCTTAATTGCTCAGGTACTTTTCTAAGCTTCTTTTCATCACAATTTTGTAACACCTAAATCATTATTTGGCAAATAAAACATGTAATGTTAATATTATCTATTAACTATTTTATTTATGACGATTGCTAAATACTGAAAAATACTAATAAATACTGAAAAAGGAAGTAAATGATTGGTCATACAGCTAATGCTCTTTTATGCCTAAATATTCCCGTTAATTGGAGGAATCAAAACAAAAAAGTTTGTTAGTTTTGCATGATTATTGTTAGATATTTTCATGATTTGACAAATTAGTTTTGAAAATTTATTATCGGTGCATTACGTCTGATTAAGATAATATACAATGTCAATGCGAATATCAGAAAATTAACTCATATAACAATGTGATAAGTGCATCCTAGCATATTTCCTAAATGTTAAAAAGAGCCATTCAGATACAAAAAAAAATAAAAAGGAATCTTTTATGGAGGCCAACACTATGAAACGTGATTAGTTGGGTACCACAGTAATTTTCACGAAATTGTAGGTACTTAAATTGAAACCTTTACCTCCCTGACCGCTGATGCAGATATATAAATTAGGGTGGGCAAATAACTTAATTAAATGCATACACCATAATTCTAGAGTCCAGATTGTAACGCATACAATTTACTTTTTCATAGACTAATATGAATTAAAGGCCACATGATTATGAAAAATGGAGAAAAAAAATGCAAAATAATTAAAAACATTATTACATAGCCCCACATCAGTAGTGCGTCTTAAATAAGCCACCCAACTAATCAATTCAGTCATCCTCAGCCGCAGCCAAAACAAGCCTTACTCAGCCTAAGCCACATTCAGCTATATCGATTTTATAGGCTTTAGCTCTTGCCGATCTTTTTCGCGCTTTCTGACAACACCGCAGTTGGAGCTGCAACAAACCGCACTGTTTTTAAAAAGATGTGTGGCTTATAGGAAAAAACACAAGCAGCCCACCTCAACACTCTGCCAAAACTACACTCAGTCGCAGCCACCAAACTTTATTTTAGCCAACCTTAGACATTAATAGCATTTAAACGCACAATCTAAATACGCAGTACATAAAAGTGAAATTTTTGTTTATCCATCCGATTATTGTAACCATATATATTTAGATACATGTTAAACCCGAGTAACTTTATAAGCGAGGATTAAACTATGGTAAGTCAAAATTAATTATAAGTGTAGCTCCACTATTTTGCTAGTGGAACAGCATTTTCCCCTCATTTATCTAAATATTTCAGTAACTTGTTTAAATATTAGGTTTAATTAGATTAGATAATGATTTGGATAGCTCCTTAAGGTTAGAGCCTTTCAAAGGAACTGGTAACACTAACACGCCTTTGAAATAAAAATTGGAGGGGGAATCTGCCTATAACGCTTACATGTAAAAATCTGCTATTCGGTGTATTTTTTTAGTATGGCGTCGAAACAAAAAGATTTCCAATGGATGAGGACCAATTATGAGCCATACTTAAAAATTGTGTATCGTATTAACATTTTTTTTCTAAATATATGCAGGTATCTAAGCATAGACGTCCAAGCTATTTTTTTGGGGGGGATAAAAAAATGTAAGGGGGGGGGGTAAAATGGCGCGCGAAGCGCGCCGAAATTTTTTTTTACCCCCCCCCAGAATTTTTACCCCGGGGGTAAAATTTGCTTGGGGGGGGGGGGTAATTACCCCCCCTGAAGTCTGTTGGGCGGGGGGGGGGGTAAATTTAGTTTACCCCCCCAAAATTTATCCCCGGGGTAAAATTTTTTTTGGGGGGGGGGTAATTTAAATTTTATTAAATATTTAGTATTTGCAAAAACAATTTTTATTAGGGATTTTTTGTTTTTTTTGGGGGTAAATACCCCCTCCTAAATGGTTGGAGGTGCCCCCAAGGGTAGGGGTAAATTTTAAATGGGGGGGGGGGGGTAATCGCCCCATTACCACCCCCCCCCCCCGCCCCCCTTGGACGTCTATGTATCTAAGGTATAAGACGAATAATTGATGATAAACAAAACTAATTATCTGCAGATTAAAATTATCTGTTGTCTATGTGTACTTACATTTTGTCAGATTCGAACCCGACATCATATGAAGATAATTATAAAATATTACCTTACATTCTGGGTTGTGTTTCTCTATCACACTTTCTTGACATTTCTTAAAAAAACAAGAAATAATTAAAAACAAAGACATCATACGGCCGTAACACGTAAAGATGACATAAAAAGTACAAACAATGTTAGATTTTTTTTTTTACAGAAATATAAATTAAACCTATAAAATTTACATATAATATAAATTTTCATAAATTCGTAATAAAATTAGAGAAAAGATGGGCTCTATAGTTATAAGAGCATTGTACTTTCACAATAAAATGAATTCTGATAAAAAGACAAAATCTTTATATATAATAAGAAGTTAGTGAAAATGTCTGATTTGTAAAGAAATCCCAACAAATTGGCGAGACACAAAATTTTAAACTTTTCTATTTTCTGCGAGTATTTGGGGGCTTTCACAGTGGAATAGTTGGTTAGTTTTTTTGGACAAAATATAAATAAACACATTTTTCCATTTTAAAACCATCTCTAATCTACGGAGCCTTTTAGAAACTTGTTTAGCTAAACAATTTTCAGTGTGTTATTCTAACCTTACATCCCTAGTTTTTACTTTAGTAAATAACAAACTTACAAATTAAAAAAAAATATCGTTTTAAAATAACATGCTTAACAATAAATTTATACCATGAATAGAAAATTGTGAATTTAGAGGAAAAATGAAGATTTATGACACGACCTTACACACACTCGGTCGGATATAGTTCAGTACTTAAAATAATAATATTGCTGGATAAAGTTGAATACTTAAAAACATTAGACATTGGTACTTGGTCAAGTGACAAAAACTTGTCAATACTAATTCAACAATGAAGTAATTAACAAAAATTTTATATTTTAGGGGTGCCTACGGAAAAAAAATTAAGTTAAGTTCTTACTAAGATTACTTTTAAATCGAATACTTTTTTTACTTCAATGAGATAATTTCAAAGCAGATTTTTTTAAAGAAAAATTTATAGATCTTTTTGTGAATTGAACCTTTATAAAGTAGCCAGTATTAGTTTTTGTGTTGTATAATTCCATACTTTTCATTTATCAGGCATAAAAACATTATATATGAGAACACTCAACAATAACAGAAAACCTACACTTATTTTTTTAAAAATAGGTTGAAATATTATATTATATTTCCCTATTTATAAACTAATGGACAAAACTGTTTCTTGTTAAACAAAAAAGAAATAGGAAATAAATTTACCTTTGAGCAGAAGTAAACATAACCACAGCCTTGACACTTCTCTTTACCATCTCCAATCTTAATATAAACACGTTATAGAGTTGCAGTGCTACAAAAACAAGCTAAAATAAACAAGAACATTTGCATCAAAAAGTAAATATTGATAGTTTTTAAGTATTATCTCTTGATATTTATTTTAGATTTAAAAAGAAAAAGTAAAAAAAAAATTTTTTTTTTGGGGGGGGTTTCATTTTTTTGGGGGGTTGGGGGTGTCCCACCCCCCCAAGAAAATAGCTTAAAACCATCACAGGACCAGTAGGTATATTCCCTGAAGAGTAGAGCCCAATCGGTTCAGTGGTTACTGAGATCTTAAGCTTCAGACGGACAGACAGACGGACAGACGGACAGACAGACATCGTTCTACTTTGTATTATAGAAAGTAGAATGATGTCTGTCCGTCTCTCCGTCCATCCGTCCGTCTAAAGCTTAAGATCTCGGTAACCACTGAACCGATTGGATTCTACTCTTCAGGGTATATACCTATTGGTCCTGTGGTGGTTTTAAGCTATTTTCTTGGGAGGTGGGACACTCCCAACCCCCAAAAAATGAAAATTCCCCCCCCAAAAAAAATTTTCATATTTTTTTCTAATTTTAATGTTTTTTATGTTTTTATAAATTTTTATATATTTTTTATAAGTTTTTATATTTTTTTATACTTTTTTATACTTTTTTATATTTTCTTTGTATTTTCAATTATTTTTCTTCTTTTTAAATTTCTTTTCTTCTTTTAAACTTTGTTTTATCAAATTAAAAAAAAATCAAATTCCTGTAGGGGCGAAGAAACTTTAAAAAACAATAAAAAAAAGAAAAAATTCAAAGGTTTTAATTAATATAAATCAATATAAATAAATATAAAAAGTTATAAAGAGTTATAAAATTATAAAGAGTTATAAAATGATATAAAGAGTTATAAAATGTTATAAAATACAGAAAATATCTAAAAAAATGTAAATAAAATTTTTAGAATTCTCCCCTGAACCTTCAAAAAATAGCCCCTAGAGGCTAGGGGCGAAGCCGCTAGTAATCTAAATAGAACAAGCTAAAGAGTAGCTGTACTAATTTTGTCCAAAATTATACATATTAAAAAAATCCTCCAATTTTAACGTACCAAGTAAATTGAGTTCATAGAGGGACATTTTAGAGTAGCTTTTATTTATTATTTATTCTATTTTATTTAGCATATTTTGCTTCATTGAAAATACATATTTACATAAACTTATCTTCATCAATCTAGCTTGAACAGATAAAATTTTAAAATAAACTTATTTTGTTTTAAAAACTGAAAAGGAATAATAAAAAAGAACAGAATTAGCTAATCAATTTATTTATCTCTCATTATCTTAATTTTTAAAAGAATCAAAGACACCCAAAATTATAAAAAATGCATCAATTTGATAAAAATCTGTGAACATGAATCCTTATTCCTGGATTGTCGTCTGCTAAATATAAATTGAAATGTGAGTAAAACCCAAAATTTCAAGCCATCAATCTCCTTTCAATAGAAATGGACCCTTTCTTTTTTGAATCCATATGAGGACAGGCAGTGGACAATAGAAGATAAATTAGTTCTCTATCCCTCATTTATTACAGTAAAATTATGCCGTTCGCAGAATATAAAAATTAGGAGTAGAGTTAAATATAGAATTGCCCTTTCACCCCTTGATATACAATTTACTTCTCTTTTAGCAAATTTTAAATTTTAAATTTTTAAAGTTTATATCATTTTGGAATTTTCTTTACGTAATTGAATTTTTAAAATATTAAATGTTTATAGGGCCGATGTTTTAGATCGTAAAAAAGATGTTTGTCTTTGTAATAGGGTATTACAAGACCATCTATACAGATGCATTGACAGTTGTATGTACATATATTTTAAAACTGAGAAGCAGCTTATAGTGACTGATAAAAAATGACGTCATACAATACAAATGACCATGGATAGGCCAGTATGCATTTTAATTTACCAATGGTGAACTATATTTTGGCCTGCCATTTTTCATTTGTATTGTATGACACTATAAGCTGCTTCAAAACTGAACCAAGTTTGATCCAAGCCTTTATATACAAGCTAGATTGATGGATGTAAGTTTACGCATATTTATTTAAAAATGAATTATATTTAGAGGATACATGGATAGGACAAATAAATGGATTATTTAACCTATAATTTTTTAGTAACAAATATGTTTTAGGTGATGTAATAGGAGTATGGATAAATCTACTTTTAATCCTTGTCGTAATGTGTCAAATAGAACAGGTTGTGCGATGACTAAAACCTTTTTGGGAACAAAAAAAAACCTTGTTTTAATTAAAAAAACTTGTTTTTAGCCCTTGATGAGGAGGAAACTAACCCTGAGAGGCTCTCCTAACCTTTACTTATCTTAATTTTTAAAAAAGTGATAGGGCGGGAAAGAAAGTAATAATTTGATAGATTATAATAGATTAATTGATTGATTAGCCATAATCTTGAGACATTACTGTATATCAACGTGTGTTAGATGAAAGCTACACGTTAAAGCGCATAATGTTGTGACTCTCTAACCCATTACAGCTAAGGGTTACTGTTACCATATTCTAGCAGAGTATGGCAGATGTTCAAAATTAAAACAACGTGGCCTGGTGAATAAAATTAAGAATACACTATTTGAAGAAAAAATTTAATTACCTAACAAACTAACTGAGAATTGTAGATTAGCTATGCTAACAATTTACAAGTTTGCAAAGATAAAACTGGTGAAACTTGTGAGGTTTCTGAAATAAGTGTTTCTATCAAAATATTATATTTTATATAACACGCCATAGATATATATTTGCAGTAAAAATTCAAATATTTTTATAATCCTTTCTTTCTATAATTTACAACATAATTTTATACACCAACTGACTGTGGCATAACACGTAGCGTATGTGCTCGATGTCGGTAAGGTAATAGGTTCGAATCGTCGCAACTCATTAACATGCAATGTTATAAATTCCTGACAAAAGTCGTATAATTAAAGAATTTGTTGTCTGGTTGTTTCATTAGAGTTTAGCCACGTGATCAAACACTTCAAATTTTGTCCCAATTATTGTTTTGAATTTAATGGTCATAATTTTATTCTATTGTCTTATCTCTAGAATCCCTTTTCATTAAAACTGAGTAACCTGATTTATTACTCCTTCATATGGATAAAAGGATAAATTAAATACACGAAACAAATTTGCAGGATGATAACCTATTTTTGGTTTAGCCATCCTCTAATATACAATAACCATAAGAAGAAGAAAAACAATTATCATGTTTTCTTAGTTCTTTGCAATTGTAATATTTATTATCAAATAATAATTAAAAAGTCTAAAAAACGCAGCAAAAATAAGCTACCAATATTATGACGCAAAAAGACCAGTGAAAATATTCTAAACTAAATGTTTTGAGACTGACTATTCGTACATCCATGTTTTTTCCCTAAGATATAAAACACAGGCGGAGAAAAAGAAAGATGTGCACAGTTGGAAAGATAGGAGTATATTTTAAAACTATCTAAGCCAAATATATAAAGATTTTAGAGTGAAAATGTTAGTAAGGTTTTGAAAAAATGAAGAAAAAGAATGACAAAGAAGGATTGAAAAAAAGATATATGTACTTGTACTACTAAAGAAAAGAAGTATAGTTGAATAGATATGAAAAATAAAGGTTAAGAATAAAAATACGTATATTAACTACTAATTTACTAGAATTATAGATAATGAAGAAAAAAAGAAAGACAGAGAAAGAAAAGAGAAAAAGAGATATGTACATTGTACTACCTAAATAAAGGCAAAGTAAATTGAAGAAAAAATTATTAAGTATAAAATGAAATTACCTTTTCCCAGCAGGCTTCACAAACCTCCTCCCTAAAACAAAAAATGAAATAAAGAATCAAATCCTAAACATATTTTGGTTGGAAATTGGTTAACAGCACCTAAACACGCTGAAATAGTTTGATTTCCTTTGTTCTAAGCCACAAGACATTGCCTTTATATGCCTAAACTTTCTGTATGCAACATATTGTTTAGAAGGAAAATGTAAGATATGTAAAGTAACTTTAAACAGAATGCTGGTCAAATATTTACTGATTCGAATCTGATGTTTCAAATATCATTATACCAATTTCCTAGCTTTGCATATTGGTCTGACACGTTGACTATGAAAAATTCGGAAATAGTCCATTTCGTGGCAACGCCGGGTCGATTTGTCGTATTATTAAAAAGCTTTTTATGGGTTATTTTAGGTTATGTTAGGTTATATTGGGTTAGGTGATTGCCCCACAGGGTTAGACAATTGGCCCCGAAGGGTTAGAGCCCCCCACAGGGGCTAGAAACAGGAGAAAAGCTACTGTGAAAAATACGATGAATCGCCCCATAAGGTGCGTTGCCACGCAAGGGACTATACCCAAAAATTCTTGAATAAGAGGGATTTTTTACGTATGCTGTATGATTCAAATTGATTAAATCAGATTATTGAAGTATTTATTATCATAGTATTTATTTTACTTTCTTTCTTTTAGCTAAAATGATATAATAGGAGAAACGAAGACATCTATAAATTTAATTTACCTGTATTTAGTTATAATGATGAAGGCAAAAGGTTTTGAGCGCATAATAACATCCCCACGCTCATACATTTTCCTCTGAAAAATATTATGAGTATAAAGTTTGATTATGTTATTATTTGTTGTGATTATGTTACCATTTATTGGCATATACTTGTTTAATGTACTCTGAGATACTTTTACCTTTTTTAAGACTTTTAAAATATATATGTATAGATTGAACATTAAAAAACCTTAAAAATACCTTTAAATAATAGATTTATTCTTTAAGTAAAATTGAAATTTACTGTAGTAATTTATTTCAATATTTTTGATCAATTTGCGTATCATATTATTTGAACTATCATGAATAGATCACGACGAAAAAACTTTCGTACGAAATTTCTATGCGTTCGAAAATCCCAGTGATCACCAAACGAACATATTATGGAAGTCAAGACAACCATCTAAGCTTGTCTGATATGAAATTGCTTTAATTGCATTTTAGTATAGACCATCTTAGAATTTTTAGAAACAATAAAATGAGATGATATTCTAGTCGTTCTTATAATCACCAAGCAATCTATGTTTAAGAACTGGATGTTTAGATTAAAAGTTTTTTCCTTATCATTGGTCAAATGTCCAAAAACTATTCAAGAAATATATATTTATATTTAAATATAAACAAGTTGTAACAAATTCTAATTTGTTTTCTTCTAAATTCCTGTTTTTTGTTGAAAAATTATTGGTATAATCTTTCTTAGACGTGGGTTAATATCCTGTAATCTGTACAATTATTTTCAATATTTTTGGCAACATCTCTTCTTTCCAATATGGAACATTTTTGCCTCTCAATTTATCTTACAATAAGAATGTTTATTTAATAGGTTGGCAACAACCTCCTCTTTTTCAAACTCCGTAAAAGATTAGAATGAATGGGGTTAAAAAGTAGAGATTGCGTAAAGCATGGTTTGAAGAAATCTTGGAAATACACAGAAAGCTTTTAATATTTTATTGTATATATATATTTTTTAAGGAAAAGTAATGACCAAGAACATGTAAAAAAAAGTGAATATAAATTACAACCCAATTTTTTTTTGACTTGGCTATAAATTAGATGGTGAAAGATTTTTTTTCAAATTATGTTTAGAAATAGATTTTTTTCTTTTAGGCCTTGTAAAATCTATTTTTATAAAAAGCCAGGAGGGGGGTGGAATCAGAGCCTACAGGATCATACTACTATATGATGTTTATATGATGTTTTAGAAGGCTTTGTTTAAATCAAAAAATGTTTTTACACTTTACCAGGATGACGCTGCCAGGTTTGATGGCATCCTGTTCCCGCCAGGATGAAGATAAACTATAATGAATTCAAATATATCTTTTTACCCTTCTATCTAATTAAAAAAAAGGAAAGCGGGGTATTGTATGTTTGGTTCCCAAGCAAAATGAGTGATTTACCGATTTTGTTCAATAATTGAACTTTATTGGAAATCATTAAACATGGAAGCCTACATACATATATTTGTCTTAGGATCAAATATTCATAGACTAGATGAAATAAAATATTTTAAAATTTGTTTCATAAGGCGACATATTCAACCCTCCAAGTGTGTATTAATAAATAAAAAGTACTTCTATAGGATCAAGTTCAACTAGATTAATTTAACTGGAGGTATATGTAATATATTACTAAAATAAATTTTGTATAAGTCAGAATAGAATTTAAAAAGAAATATTTTTTTGTCAACCTTATCTTGAATATTTCCAACATATTTTCTCAATTGGCTCACATTTAGGAATAAAGGGAAGGTCTTCAATGTAAACACCTCACAAATACAATCAAGAAAAAAGTACATCTAGAAACGTCTAAAAAAGGTGGAATTAGTAAATCTATAATACCAAGTAGAACAATGTCTGTCTGTTTGTTTGTAGCAAAGGATCTCGCTAACCGCTGAACCGATCGGGTTCTCCTTTACAGGGTAGCTTCTCATAGGTCCCGGGAAGGTTTATAACTATTTTCTTGGGGGGGGGGGTGGGACATCCCCAACCCCCCAAGAAATGAAAAATACCCCGCCCCCCCAAAAAAAATCTTTTTAAAAACTAAAATTAAAATAGTGGGGTCGACTACGCCCCCCCCCCAAAAAAAAAAATTCCCCTCCCCCCAAATAAAATCATTTTTTAAAGTTTTTCTTTTAGATCTAAAATACCTACGAAAAATCGGTTTGACCAAACCTCTTGGGACAAAGCCCCTAGAGGCTAGGGGCGAAGTCGCTAGTATCTTTATAAAATAGTAAATATCTTTATAAAAAGAAGTCATAATTGATATATCAAATTTTTATCTTTAAAATAACATTATTTATAACAATTTTTATTGTTAAATGCTTTGCCAACTAAAATGTCTGGATAAATATCTACTTTTTATGTTTTACATATTCATTTTAATATTTTTTATTCCTATTTTGAAAATCCATATAAAAATTTTTTGAATTCTGTGGTGTTATAAGTCTTCCTATCATGGTTTATCTAAAAAAATAACCATTCCAGTTACATATTCGTTTGAGATTTGTTAAATATGTATCTCTATAAGTAATATATGATTATATCTCGAATTTGTTGAGTTTTTATTGTAGAAAATAAGTATTGTTTTTGTGGGTAAATAGTAGTAACGGTCATATTCAATTTTATATTAAAATTCGTACAAAAATTAACTAACATCAGTTGATTGTTTTCATGCTGATTGTTTATGTTTTTTAAAAATTGATATAATAATATTTGTT
This sequence comes from Acartia tonsa, assembly GCF_053477335.1. Lineage (NCBI taxonomy): Eukaryota > Metazoa > Arthropoda > Copepoda > Calanoida > Acartiidae > Acartia > Acartia tonsa. The sequence continues at coordinate 32,040,319 of NC_137261.1, forward strand.
TTTCTCGTATTCATTTGAATCCGGTGGATAGGAACCGGTTCTCATGAATACGAAAAAACTATGTCTAGCATCGTATTATATACAGTTTTCTACGAATATAGAAATGTACAATCATAAGATTAAAACCAGTTTTTTTAGCCGGTGCCTCCGGCACCTCGGGGCTAAAAAAACTAGTTTTAATCTTATAATTGTACATTCTATATCCGCGGAAAGCCGTTTATAATACGATACGAGAAATAACTATTATATAATGAAAATGGTGAAAGAAGTTCCACTTGTTTTATATTCAGGAAAGTAAAATATGAGGAAAAAAGTGAACAAATTGAGAGAGGGTTAAAATATTCCCTAGGTATTTTCTCAATTGGTTGCAATTTAGATATAATAATACACATATTTCTTCTGTTCATATACAGACTGAGATATGAGAAAAAGAGATGAAAAAACTATGTATAGACTGTAATAGGAAGATAAAAGAAATAGAAATAAGAAAGAGGACATATAAACTGGAAAGGAGAAATGGTAGCGGAAATGACATTATTTTCTATTTGTTACATTTAGGGGAAATAAGTTTCATTTTGCTTACAAAAAAGGGCTTACACTGTAAAAATTTGTATTCCCAGTTTGCTCAGCTTTATTCCAAGGAAGGCAGTTCTAATAACAAAGTTGGAGTGTTGATATACGTCCTCCTTGTGCACAAAAATGTGAACAAATTTGATATTTTATTGTTTTATTTATATCAATAGTTCATCAAAATTGCTACCTAATGAAAATCAAAGGCCTTACGAAATATATTTTTACATCAATTTCTTACAGTAAAGGCACAATTTGCTTCATAAAAGAGATTTAGAGTTCAAGAAAAAAGCCTAAGAGGGTAATACCACATTTATATATGTTATATATGTATATATACAGAATACGGAAGAAATTTTATAAGAAGGATAAAGACAATTGAATAAAATTGAATTCAATACTTTTAAGAAGTTAGTTCTCTTTACTTATGTATGTTTAGGTCATAAACGAAAGACTAGATGTCATAATAATATCATTATTCAAACATTACCCCTCTATTATATGGCCAAATGTTTGATCTAACACAATGCTTCTTTTGTTCAACATCATTTATTTTCCTCTTAAATAACATAACATAACTTAAATTTTAACTACCACAGGAAAAGTTTATTTTTGTATTTTCCTTAATGTCTATTTGCTTTTCCTCTCCCACCATCCAATCTCTTGTGAGTGTCTATGTTTTATTTGTGCATTTCTGCTGCATCAATATCAAGGACAAGGATGAGTAGTAGAAAAATAAATCACAAAAAATTTGGTTCAAATCTCTGCAAAAACTGTATCATATCTAGTTGCATATATAGCAATTTGTATAGGGGTTTGTGATACATTGAGAGCATGCAAATAGGGGAAGACATTCCTAGTCACTCCCTACTTTTTAGGGGGATGTTGACACTCCCACACGCCTCAGATAAGCACAAACGAAGTCATTTAATTTTCAGCTGCTTTGTCAAGTGATAATTGATGTATAAGAAAATGCACAGCTAGGACCTTTATGTAAAGTTGATTATCTGTTGAATTATTAGCAAAATACTTTGAATATACTTACAGCTTTATGTGGTCAATATTTATGTGTCTAAGATTGATTATGAATTGTTTTTATTTTTATTTTTTTCTATTAGTTAAAGTTTGAAAAAGATGTTCCTTGATAGATATGTGCCTAAGTTTTAAATGAGAAAAGATCTTTAAGTCAGAAAGCTAAGTATCATTCCATAGGCTTGCCTTGACCAATGACCATCTTATTTTACACAGAAACTATAAAATATTAATATTATCAGTTACCATTCATGGTTAACTCACAGACAAAATATTGATTTAAACATTACAAATTGTTTCAATCATTTTTACTTGTATCAAATGTCAATAATCAGTTCTGTAAACTTTGATAGCCCAAGAAAAGAATGGAGATTACTTTACTTTGTTCAAAAAGTATAAAACAAATTTAGATATTTTCTTACCATTGTTATTGTACATTAATTGATAGACTATAGAAATATTCTTTTTATTGTTGCACAAACCATAAACAAGAGATTCTGGAAAAGATAAAGTGTGTCTGCCTTTTATATACATTATTTATGTTGCTCATACCCTATTTAATTTATATACTATGCGGCTATGCCCCTAGAAGCCTCTAGGAGGAACGTATAGGGATTGAGTCAACCCTAAAAACTTTTGCACTTGCAAGCGAGGCTGCTGTCTATAACATTCTAATGTCAGGTCCAACAACTGACATTTATTTTACTTTTTTTGTTTTAAAAAGAAAATGTAAAAAAAATGTTTTGTGGGATGCTATGCTCTCCAGGGGTAATTTCTCTGTGGAGGAATATTTAAGAATAATGTATTATTTGTTATAGTCATTGACAGAAAAGGAACACTTACTATCCCCTTCCCTTCCAAAAAATATGGGATCACTATTAGGAATAAAAGTTTACAAATTAAAACTTGCTTTGTATTATTTTTTTCATATCCTGTATTTTTTGTTTAACTCTAAAATTTTGTGGCCTTTGGTTTTATGTTTTTGAGAATTCAAAAGAGATAGAACAAAATGAAAGTAATAACTAAAAACTAAAGTATAATACAATTTTGTGTATTTATTGCATTGGAAGAAGACAATCCAACTGTTGGTCACCAAAAAACAAATCAATTAGCACCACACATCAATAAGATACAATAACAAGAAACAACAATATTATTTTCAAGATAAAGTAAAGACTAAAGCTTTTCTTCTACATGAATTTGTACTGTTGTTTTGCCCATAGTTGTGCTTCTTTTAAAGCTAAGCTAAATGCCCATTTCCTGAACTTAATGGCTTTAAGAAAATAGACAAATGATCTTAAGAAAAAAATACTGTTATATGTAGTAACATTATATCATTTTTATTTTGGTTTTATACATATTTGGATTGTTAACCATGTAGAACCCTGTAAATGCTCAGGACACTAACTTTGCAGGGCCCTTCTAACACACACTTAACCTAACCAAACTTTTAAAAATATGTTTTCTATTAACATATTTTTTTACATTGATCGTTTTAAACATTCCCATTAACTAACAAATAGCAAGAATGAGCAAGATCTTTGTTTTCTTAGAATATAATTCTATAACTGTAGAAATAATTTTAGTTGAAAAGAATTTGGAGATTTGGCCTATTAGTATCACTGTAATGTATATAGTTTCTACATTGTAATAACCATCAGGGGGAAAGGAGAACCATAATTAAATAGAGGATAATATCATGGTTACAATTAAGAACCAAAAATTAATTTAAATTTACTTTTATTAAATTTGTTTTATTTTGCATGTACTAATGATAATCAATATAGGTATATTAAATGGATAATCTAAAGTGCAGCTGGTAATTATATTATAGTATCAAACATTGGTTTGAAATTGGAGACGACTTTTGGTGGATGGAGCACAAAATTGAAAATAAAACAGATAAATATAAGGGGAAGAAACAATACTTTTAAATAATTACAATAATATACCAATGGTATTCACTATTCACTACCATATACCGCTAAGAAATTTACTAACATTTTAGAAAACAGTAAAAGTGTCTGACTATGACGTCAGAAAAAATTGACAACTATCCAATGAGAGGCCGCTATATATTTTACCATTGTGAATACTGGCTTCTCATTGGTTAATTGTTTATTTTTTCTGACGTCATAGTCAGACACTTTTACTGTGGCCACATTTTATTTTATTAGAACATGCATCCTTTATTTCTTGGGTAAATTGGTCGCTTAAAATGCAAATGGAACTTGGCAAAATGGAAACATTAGATAGGTATGAGCATGTGTGTGTGGGGGGGCATGTGTGTTTGTGTGTGAGTTTGTTGGTGTACGTGTGTGTGTATTTAACGTTTGCATAGACTATAGAGTTACCATAAAGTAAGGATATTTTACAAAAAGTTAAAAATCTTTTATCTCTTAAAAAAAGAATTTCTCAAAAAATACTTTATAGAAAATATTTGCACTTTCTTACATTTTGGTAATATTTCTATGTAATAAAGTCTTCACTCAAATCAATTGTTTTCTTGTTTTAAATTAAGTTTAATCTATGTATTATATTTTTGCGGAATTATTGGGTCCAGTAATATTATTAACTTCTATAAAGGAGGAATGAGAGGAGAAGTGGGAAAGGAAATCCCTAAAAAAGAGATGGATGATGTACGTATTTTTATGACGTCATTACTGACACTTTCCAGCGCTTCTATGTTTAATACCACTCGTTAAACATAGCAGCAGTATAACCTTAAGTCTAAAGTCAAAAAAGAAAAGGTTAAATGTAATAAAAACTTTAAAAAAGTGTCGGGAGAATCACTTATAAGATAAGTAGACGACTTAAAATCCTCTCTTTTTAATTTTTAAGAAACGTACTTACAGCGAGGCCCTTTTTAGCTTAACATAAAATCATAAAAATCTGATCTTTAAAGCTTGTATGTGGTTCTTTTTCGGTGGAAGGGAAAAGTGTCTGAAAGGAAATAGAGCTATTATAAAACTAAATTGGGATAAATTGATGTTGACAAGAAAAATTAGATTTAGTTTCTCATTTATTTCTAGGGTATAAAAAGGGTCTGCCAACGTAAAATAGTATCTTTTTATATAAAACTATCACAAAAAATATACCCAAAAACTTTTTTTCTAGCCTTCTTTTTACAACTTGCAACTCTTTAAAAAGGCAGGCTTAAGCAAATCAATGACAAGATTTGAAGAATAGCTTTTTCCCCTAAATAAAATCATAAAATTTCTAAATCTAATGAAGATTTTAATTAATTTCTTTATAAATTGCTTCGCCATAAAATTTATGTATTGCTATAATCCTAAACCGCCTCACAACATGTGAATAGCTTTTCTGAAAAGCAAACATAAACCTTTCTAGCAGTTTCTCCTACATATTAGGCCTAGGCTATCCAAAGAAAACCCAAACCTTAAAAAAAATCCCCAATACAATAAAAATATATTTGTATTTATTTGTCCACATGTATGACATCTAATAAAACAAACAGTTAGTTGTATACAATACATTTTGTATGAGTTTCTCTAGTTGGTTTACTTTTTATCAGGGATTAGAGATCAATAGAACGAAGTGTACATGAAAGAATCGTCTTATTACTAAAATTCATCTTTGTGCAGAGTTTGTTAAGTCATGGTTATATTTTATATGGTTACAATATTTGAAGTACAGTTATTCTACAATTATTTCCAAAGAATTTCCAAACACTCACAAACATTTTTTTTTATAATTTTTAAATGTTTCTTTATTCCTGATCCTGTCTATTAGTATAGAATAGTATTGATAAAACACAATATTGACAATGATTCAAGAAAATAACAACACAACAACAAATAAAATGTATACATACATACATAATAGTGGCTCTGCCCGAAGCTTCTAGTGGTTGTGCCTCAAGGGGTTGTGGGGGGGTCTGTTGTATTTCATAATAGAAGAAAATAGGGAAAATAATAGTGGGTGGTGTTGAACTTTCCTGCACAATAGCCTTAAACCTTCATTGGACCAATTAAGAACTTCCCTAGAAATGTACAATGATCCGTTAACTAGATATTAGTAAACTTACATATACATAGACAGAATAACATTTTGTTACTTTGTTGGAAAATGATATAAATAGTATTTATAGCATAATCTTTTTTTATGGCATAAATTTTGGATTTACATTTAGGGCTTACTTCATTTAGTAAGATTTACATTAAAAGAGCGTTGGTTCTAGGCCATTTCCTCAAGGTTTGAGGAGAGCCGATTTTTATTAAACAAACCAACAAGCTGAAATGATAACTTTTGAAACGTAATTGTCTGTGTGGGATTATTAGTCTATCCACTTCTCCAAATAAAAAGTTATTGAATGATTTTGAGTGAATGATTGTAAAAAGGTAGGGGAAAACTTTTTCAAACTATACGCTCATCACTTTTATTTGTGCAACTGCTACTTTACTCTTTTGGCCTGACCGTAACTGGGTATACAAAGATTCTTTTAAAGGTAAAATATTTTTATTTATGTGCATATTCAAATTATATGTACTACATCATCTAATTAGGATATAATATATGTTTTTTTCAAACAAATTTCTTGGCTATTTTTTGAACGGTTGTAAGACATGAAACAGGCATTTGAAAAGAAACTTATTTAGAAATTTTCCTAATCCTCAAGCATTAATCTAATCTATAATTCACTTTCCCATCCATTATTATGGTTATGCCCTTCTTTGAAGGTAGTCTTGTTTCTTCTTTTCCTATTCTTTATTTCTCTCTCGTTATTTTCTAATATCCCTCTTTCTATCTCTCTCTCTTTCCTTTCTTACCTACATCACATGTATCTTTTTTTCCTTCAAATTTCTTTCTCTCTTTCACTGTTCTCTTTCAGGTTTGTGTCTTTCCATCTATCTAATCTTTTTCTACGTTTCACTAAGTTCTACTTGAAAACTTCTACTGATTACCCTACTTTTTAAAGTGCTTTCAGAAACCACTTGAATGACTTACATGTTCTTTGGTTTTTTAAAAAATATTCTGAAATTAATATTCGAAAAAAAGAAGATAAATGAATGCTTATTGTTATGTATATTTAAAAGCTTTTATATAAGTCGATGGCATTGTTATATGTTACCCTACTGATTGATGTTGTCATTCTTGTTTCCTATATAAATGATTATTGTTATTATTACATTCTCAGTATATATAGTAAAGGCAGATGGAAAATTTATTCTTCCATAGAGAGGAATCATATTTTAAGCAACCAAACTACTTTTAAAATATACAAATGCCAAATATGACAAATAATTGCAGCATTACAAATAAATTCAACTTTAACCAATCATAGTTTATGACCATTAATTTTAGCCAAACCGCCGACCTTATTTTTTCTACAATGTTTCCCAGCCGCGAAATTATGTGTAAGAAATCATCATTAAGCAAATTTTTTTTGTTAAAGCAAAGAGAATATTATGAGCTGCTGTATAATAAAAGATGTACAATACATAATCTTGTCAAAATAAAGCTAATATAATATTATATGTACATTGCATTTTATACATATATAAATTGTACATTAGACCTAGAATAATATGAAATGGCGTAGTATTCGTATTTAGCGTCTCATATGATTGCAATAAGATAAAATCAAAACAGCTCTATTTCTCTGATTTAATAACCTAAGCTATGTGTAGAGTGTACATAAAAATTGTATGGTTTATAAAAGATTAAAGTTTTTTTTACTCATATTTGACAAAAATGTAAGCAAAGTTGCCTGAAAAATTTATTTAGCAACCTTAATACCTTGAAGTTTTTTTTGGTAAATGAAACAATATTAGTTTATGGTATTTTTAAAAAAGACAAATTTTAATTTTATTACAAATTCATAATATAGTAAAACTATAATATCTGTGACTAGAATATGGTAATAATATGTATCTACTATCTGTTTATATGAAAGATTATTGTGTGCTAGTGACATCACCTCCCTAAATATAAATTTTTACACAAGAATATGAAGATAATATTGTACTTGGTACTCTATTCATAATAAGAATATCATAATCATTTAATAAGATATCTGTTTATATGAAAGATTATTGCATGCTAATGACATTACCTGCCGAAAGCAATGATATAAAAACTAATAAAACATTCAAACGTTTCCATTTTTTATTACAAAAAATTTAATAAAAAATTTTAAAAATTAAAAAGGGATAATGTTAGTAATATCCGTTGCATTTATGTATTATTTTTATGACAAATTAACAGTAAACTGCAGGAATAATACAATGAACGATAATTCAATATACGTCCCCATCCATTTTGTAAATTTCTTTGTTGGTTATTTTAAAATGGTAATGTTATTTGCTTATCCCTATATTCATGAAACTGTGCTAGAAATCATAAAAAGGTATTCATTGATAAGCCTCAGTAGCTTCATTAATGTAACATTTACTTTAACAGGGTGACTATTTGAAAGAAAACAATTAATGCATCAATAAATTATTGAGGATATTTTGACAGGACTTGTCACAAAAAACATCTGATTATAATCCAAACATTTAAAATTTTACATTTAAAAGAGAAAAGTTTATTACTAAAATCTATATACTAAAGTAACAGGATGTCTGTGTGTTTGTCTGTGTGTTTGTACCGAAGGATCTCGCTTACCGCTGAACCGATCGGGTTCTCCTTAACAGGGTAGCTTCTCATAAGTCCCGGGAAGGTTTATAACTATTTTGGGGGAGGGTACCACCACCTTCTCAGGAGAAATCGCCCCTAGAAAAAAATTACCCCTCCCAAAAAAGAGACTTGAACGAAACATAAACTAATTATTTCTGTAATTAGATATTTTAAATAAAAAAAACATTCAAAGTGCAACTAGAGGCCTCTAGGGGCGTAGCCGCTAGTATAAGAATATAGAAACAAAAAGGAAACTAATTATGGTACGACCTGTAATTTGTATGTAAATGCTATGTTGTTAATAGTTAAATGAAAGTTATCCTTTTGAAGGGGAGCTTTACACTGTTTTAATGTATAACCAGATCTGTGTACACATTGTACGTCTGAAATAGAAAATAAGTTCGTTGTTAATTTAAACAGGCAATAACTAAACGAACTGAATATAGTATAATAATAACTTGTTATGATGTAAAAAATACGATATAATGTGATATTTTGTGAGACAACCTGTAATTCGCGTGTACATGGTACGTGATGAATAGTATAAAAGTTATTTCTCTCTGTAAAGACCACTAGGATATACAATGATGCGTGACAGCTAATAAGGCAGGATCAATAATCACAACTAATAAATGTACATTTTAAAAAAAGCCATGAAGTTTCTCTAAAATGTGAATATAGTACGTCACTAGGTCATGATAAGTCAATAATATACTTTGCTGCCGTTTGAGTTAATATGTATTGAAAATATGCTTTACTTCTTTGTTTTATAGTTCGTTTGTGTTTGAATCCTAAGTACATAATTGTAAAAGTTATTAGTTCCCTTAATTAATCTGCATAATAATTAGTAATATAATTAGAATTATTTCTAATGTCATAATACGCTTCATGATTAAAAAAAAACTTTATGTCATTTAATTTGTTATTTAAGAGTATAATGAAAATGATAGGAGTGTGTATGTATTTGTGTGTAAAAGCCAATAGTTAAACAGAAGAGTGTGTTGGAATGAATAAAGAGAGATGTGCTTTGTAAGCACAAGCAAATGTAGCTAGTCTTATCCTTATAAAGTAGGTGCGTAATTAAAAAGAAGAAAAATTAAGTGAACAAAATAAAAACTAGCGGTTAAAGTCAAATATAAAAAGATCTGCCCCTAAAAAAAATAAAATTAATTGGATAAATTTTAGACTCTAAATTATATGTATGATAGGATATAAATATGAAGTAGAGATTAGGCTCTTATAGTTGGTCAGGTTTTTAATGATTTTTTACTTTATTTTTTATCTTTTTTATCCAAAAAAGCTACTATTTTTGGATAATTTTCAAAAAATTTTACTTGGGTCATACATAAGTTGTTAAAATTGATAATTTTCTGTTCTTGTAGCTGGCTATAGTGCCCTTTCAAAATGGGGATAGATGTAATTGTTTTTGGCATTCCTATTCTATTGACGTCAGGAAATATCCTATACCCCATCTCTTTTCTAGGGGGTTTCTTTCCTCCTTCCCTTTCTCTTTCCTTCTACTATGACGTCAATAGAATAGGTAGGCCAAAAGCGATGACATCTATCGCCATTTTCCTAGGGCACTAAACACAGCTACCCTATTCTTTTAATAATACAACTTATTTATTTATATTTGTCAAATGTTTTACTACGGTCAAACTGATTTAAATTGCAACTTTATCATTTCATGCACTATTTTGCCAACATCTCTTACATTAGTAAATACTAAAACTAGTGTACAAAGTAGTCAGGCCTTTTTGTCAAAAGCTTAAGATCTCAATAACCACTGAACCGATATGACTCAGGTAAGCTTCACATAGGTCATGTGATGGTTTTAAGCTATTTAAGCCTTTAAATCCAGAGCCAATATATGCTAGGAGCGCAGCCGCTAGTATGTTAAAGAGCATCAACATTTAAACAGGTTGAAAAGTTTCAAAAATATGAAAAAGAAAAAAAATGATGTAAAAAAACAGTAAATTTTATTTAAAGAAAGAACCAAATCTCACTTCTCCCCCCACCACTAGACTAAAGTCCTAAATTAATGATGATAAGCTAAAGCCTCTAGATTATAACTTTTTCTGTCCAAAACACATTTCAATTTTAGAACACTATACTTTAACAGTTACACAAACTTTGCTAGGCGAAAATTTTAAAGTTTATACTAAAGATGTTAATCATAGTACTGTGATTGTTTAAGTTAGTAATAGTCTTGCCCCAAGAGCATTAAACATTTTGAGCTTGGTAGTAAAAATATCCGTTAAAAGTCTTGTTATCAAAACCATATTGATTAAGCTATAGATTTTTAAGAATAAGATAAAAAGATATGCAAAAGGTCCAAAAAATATCTCATACAACAACATTTAATAACTAATACATACAATCATATGAGAAGTAAATTGCTATGAAAGTTTGTTATCCTTGTTTTCAGTTTTTCTAATTTATGACTATTATCTTCCTTCTATCCACTGAGCTATGCACATTAATATGCTTCAATCCTTATAATGAAGTAACAGGATGTCTGTCTGTTTGTCTGTAGCGAATGACCTCGCTAACCTCTGAACCATCATGGTTTTTCTTTACAGGGAAGCGTCTCATAGGTCCCTTGGAGGTTTATTAACTTTTTGGGAGAGGGTACTACCACCCTCCTCAGAGAATTTGTCCAAAAACAGACAATAAATATTTTTTTCTTAAACTAAAACTTAAAAATTCACAACCTCCCCCCAAAAATTGTTTTATTTTATTTTCTTAAAATTTAAAATAAAAGATTGGGTTATCTAATCCAACTCCCCCCTCCTAAAGTGCCCCTAGAGGCCTCTTTGGGCGTAGCCGCTAGTATTTATGCCTGCGTTGAAGCACATTTCAACATCTGCCAAACATCTGAATATTTTGTCTGAAGTCAGGTCAAGGAATTAAATAAATTGAATCACAATAAAACAAGGATGACAACATCCATAAGTAGCGAAGCTTAAACATTATGAATAGACATCTGGGGAAAATGATCTATAGAGTATGTTATAAAAACTTCAATAATAAAAATCACGAAACCTTTTTAAATTCCACCCGTTTATCTTGAACAGGAGTTAAGAAAATCACAAAAACTTTAAAAACTAGGAATCGATCTAGCACCCAAACTAATAAGGGTACCGTAATAAAACTTGATGGAAATATGTAGAGTTTAAACTTATTCAATCCCTGAAATTTTCAGCTGTCTATATTGTATAGGGATCGAAAAAATCAAGAAAACCTAAAAATCTAGGAATCGATCTAGCACCCCAACCAATAAAGGCATTTTAATAAAACTTAATGGAAATATGTAGAATTTAAATTTATTCAATCCCTGAAAATTCCAGCCATTCATCTTGAACAGGAATTGAGAAAATTGCAAAAAAGTAAAAATCTAGGAATCGATCTAGCACCCCAATTATTAGACAGATGGACAAAACAATGTATAGATTAGATGCGCACAAGTCATAGTAATCTTCACTAAAAATTTCAGCTGTCTATCTCTAATAGGAGCCGAGAAAATCACGTTTCCCCCATAGCGTTACTGACTGACTGACTGACTGACGGACGGACAGACAAAGTGAATTATAGAGTAGCTTCGCTACTAAAAATATTCGTTTTTTAGATTAAAGGTATTGGTTAAAAAGTTTGGAGACAGAAAGTTTGTACAACCCAATCAACATTTAATGAAAGTCCTAAAAGATTGTAACCAGAGAAGGAGAATTCGTTTTTTTAGTCCCCTTCCTGATCTGAAGTCTTTTTAAATCAATATAAAAAAAACAAAAATACATGAATGAACCAAAAAAAAACTTAAACTAAAATACCTTAAACATTTTAAGGATAATAAAAGCATTCACATAGAATTGTCTCTGGTTTTAAATTTTATAAATTGTAACTTAAGCTCTAGATTTAATTAATTAAGTTTTGATGTGTTTTGAAACAAACAAAAGCACATTTGAAACATCAAAATTAATATATTCATACCATGGTGTGTAAGAATTACCGCCAATATATTAACAGTGAAAGTTGATAATACTGCAAAATTTACTTAAATCAAAATTATATTGTTTTTATGTGGCTATAGCCAAACCCATTTTTTAACATATTGAGTTTTAAATTGTAGGGTAGCTTTTCATATGTCCAAGGTATTATACGCTTTTTAAATTTTATAACGATGGCTTTGGAGTGATTTTCTGCTATTTTACTGCTCGCCCTCCTCTAATGCTAGATGTTTCACTTTAGAACATACCATTAGGAGTTTCATACTACAGATTATCTTTTATTTATTAAAAGATATTCTAAATTTTTTATGGTGTTATTAATCTAGCCTATGTGCAGAATTGATTACACACCTCATTCCATACAAATCAGATCAGAGTTATGTTGTTCATTTAAGATTCAATAAATAAATAAATAGATCGATAATAACTAATATAAAAGCGGTAAGATATCTTTCTATTTGTCTGTCTTACTATTCCTAACATAAAATTAATATCAGGAACCGATTTTCTTTCCCTTTCAGAAAAACTTGATAATGATTCTGATTATGTTTTTTTTTCATATTAATTTGCAGGGTCAACCCTCAATGGAGATATAGACCTAAATCCTTCTCCCTTATTTTTATATTTCAAAAAAAATTAGGTAACCCCGTAATACCCTTTTAAGGTCCAAAAGGAAAAGAGTTTATTGGTATTAGGAAAGGACAGAGAAGACATTTTTAGTACATGACCAAAGAAAGATTATCATTTCCATGCACAGTTAGGACTTTTGAACAAAGATTAGCCAATCAAATGTTGTTTGTGTGCTACCTTTAAATGTTTCTAAACCAGAATCCTATAAAGAAAATTGAGTTTTGGTAAATAAAGAAATATATAGAAATAATTGTTTCATGTCTACATAAAGTTACTAAAAAAAGCACACAAAAACGCATCAAACTATAATAATAATGCAGAAATTGAAAATGCTTCAGTTTCTAAACACATTTTTATGGAATAAAGTGATAAAGAAAAATGTGAAGTAGGGGACGATGGACTGTTTATTACATTAGTCTTTAAAGTTTCATAATAACATTTTTTATTCGTTGGCAACTTTAAAAACTTTTATTGAATTTAAATTGGTTGATTCATTAAGTTGAATGTCCAAACGTTTAAATCAGTAATTGTAATCTTCAGAAGGGATAATTTTGTGTACCAGCATTGGGATGTACATTTCATTGTCTTATCGCTTTAGATCCCTGTTTTATCATTGCTCATCTACTGCATATATAGCAGAATGCTCATTTTAAGTCTAAAAATTTTCGTACGCGTTTGCATTGCATAATATGACTTTCTTTACTGTCCTATTTTTATAAACAAAAACGCATTTTTTCATTGCTACAATATTTACGGGCAGATTTATCCTTGCAGTTAATTTTGAAATGACGGATCCCTATTTTCTCCAAAGAAATTCCTCTTGTAATATCTTCAAACTTTCAGCGCATACAAACAATAGATTATAATAACTAGAGTGGTTCATTTATCCACGTGCGTGCATATCTTAATCCTATGGTTAAAAACAAGCAGCTTCGCAGTAGAAAATGGACACAAAAGTATTTTTATTTTTAAAAATATCAAAGATTCCCATCTTCATGGCAGGGATGTAAAATGATAGGCTAATAGCCGATAAATTGTACATCCCCAAATGACGATGTACAAAATTATCCCATCTCTAGATAAAAATTAGTGGTTGAAACGTATGGACACTTAACTTAATGAACCAACCAATAAAATTCGATCACAGTCCCCAAAGTTGATAGGTCAACAAAAAAGAAACGTTATTATAAAACTTTAGGGACTAGTGTAATAAATAAATCTATGTTTGACAAATAATTTGGTTTTTCCTAAATCTATTATTATCTTCATACCTCTATACGCTGTTCAAGTAAACTTGTAAACCATTAATATCCCTTCTATGTAAACATATTTCTATTATGTAAACCATTATATGAAATTAAAGCATCTAAAGTTATGATATGCATATCAAAATTAATATTCATGTAAACTTTAATATTAATTTACTGCAAATCCAAAATACAAGGTAGAAGTATAAAACAACATAGATTCCTAACAAATTGTGTTCTTTTGAGATTTTAAGAAAATATGTAAACACACTAAAAATTACCCTCTGCTCCCCCCTTCCCAAAAAAAATTTAAACATATCCATCATAGTTAATTTTTTCTCCCCTAACTTTTATCATCTATATTCCTACAACATTTTTCATAAGAATGTTAGAACAGGGAAAGGACACCTATAAAGGATAAACATTTTTTATATTCATTCACTTTATATGCAATTGATAACAACTACGTGATGCCTTTGAAAAGGGTAATTTAGAAAATATAAAAATACTGACTACATTAAAAATTCGATTGTAAAGGTTTCATGTGATACTTTAACTCCTGTTAATGAATATATTTCTTTTAAAAATTTCCTTTTCTATGATTGCAAGTTATAAACAATACCCTTCTCTGTTCTCTGTACATAAACTTTTTTTTATTCTTTCATGCCTCAACCAATTATGCCAGATATTAAAAATAAACTTTTGCACTTTTTTAAAGGTAAAGGGAAAAATAAAAAGTAAAGATTTTAAATTTTAAATTTTCTTTTATAGTTCAGCGTTTTAGATTACTTTCATAATAAAATACTTTCATAATCAAAAAAGTGCCATACTTAAGTTTAGGGAATGATAATTTAAATAAAAATGATTCAAATATTTGGGGTTAGGATAATCCCACTAAGGACAAGATAAATACAGAAAATATAAAATTAACATTGAATTAAATTAAATTTATCAAGTATAACAATTGTTTTAACCTAGCTTGATATACAGAATTATAGAATGGACGTGATAAATAAAGGAGCAGCTCTATTTTTTGTTTTTTTATTTACCTATCCCAGTTTCCCGGATTTTTTCCCATAGATTATCACAACTTTCACAAACTTGGCTTTAACTTTAAGTTTTATTATTTTTGGGTACAAAATGTTGAAAAGAGAGCCTTTGTATTAAAAATTTATACAGCACATCTCATCATTAATGATTAGGAGAACTTTCATTTATGCATTTTCTCCTTATAGAAGTCACAATGCACTTCTCAATGGATAAAAAAAATAGAATGATTTGGTAAAAATTTATACAAGTTATTTGAATGTAAAAGTACTGACTTTATTCAGTTTCTTATAAAGTTATAATACAATGAAATTTTGTTATTTTATTATTTATGTTTGAATCTAGCCATCTAAAGCTAATCTATACTACTTATCTGTAATAAGTAAGAGATAAAATACCAAAGAAATATTTATAAAGCATTTTACATATTTATCTGAAAATACATAGATTATCAGTTATATAACTAGGAAAAACAATAAATAATAAAATATAACAATTTCGTTAGATAGATAATTTACTTTGGGCAATTTTTGCTTTAAAATTTAGTTATCCGAGAAAAAGCAAGAAATATTGTGTTTGGTTGGTTGGAGTACCGTATGAAAAAACTATATTTATGAAGTAGACCCTTTTTTAAACCTAATATTTAAGATTCCTATTTCCCTGAAAATTTTCAATTCTGAGCGAGAATTTGGTTTTGATGATATTTGATGAACAAATTATAGTAGCTTCACAGTTATTTCATATCGACCATAAATGCTCTCCTCCCCCCCCCTTAGTTTTAAACTAATATGTAACTTACTTCATTTGTCCTTTTGGGTAATGGGTTCGCTTCTTATTAAAAAGAATTTCATAATAAAAGTGTTTAAAGTGGTCCCAACTCTCATATCAGACGCGTGAAATAACAATAAATAAAGAGAATGTATTAGTCATAAAAAAAAACTGATACAAGGGTGGGATTAAAAGATTAAAATTTTTATATTATGCAATATCGGATAAGATACCCTTTTTTGAACCCGTCGCATAGCGATCATTCAAAAGCAGATTAAAGTGATGCCAATTGGGGGTGGGGGTGAGGAAAAGGGTCCGAGGGGGTCGTTCAGGATTTCAAGATTTCTTATTTTTTCTTTGGTATTTTATCGGGCAAAAATGTGCAAATGTTTTCTTTTATCCTCCTTTTATCTTTTAAAAAATCTGTTTAATTTTTTTGAAAAGTGTATCAATTTCACAACTATAATATGAACAGATTAACTCAATTACGAAGGCTGCGATATTAACTGAAGTGAGTGTCACTTGGACTTATATTTAGGGAATATGTCATAATATGTATCTTTTCTTCTGATTTTATCATACAAAATGATTGTATATATTATCTCAAATTCATAATCTAATTTCCATTTTCTATAATTACTTCCAAATAAAAGAAGAAATACTAAACTTTGTAAAGATCCGTACAAAAAAATATTAGGTGTTATGAAAGTTAGTTTTCTTTTATTTGCTAAATTTAGGCCAATCTATATAATAAAATATTGATATTGGTTTAGGATAGAGAAAGAGTTATACAAAAAGTTTATATTTTTAATTTTCAGGATCGAAGTTGGTAAGTTCTAGTCCAGGGCAATGAAAAAGGTTTCTCCTTTGGTTTATAATATGTATTGTTTGGATAATCCATTAGCTAGATAACTAATATAATTAATAGGTACAACGTCATAAACAAAGCATCTTTATTACAGTATATTTTAGATAGATTATTTTGTCATCTTTAGGCATCCTGTATTCAAATCAATTTTGCGGCATATTTATTAATTTTTCAGACTGTTATATTTTAAGAGCTTCGTCTGTATGGATGTTGTCATCCTTGTTTAATAGGAATTAGTATAGAACAAAACAGTGCCAGAATATCAAATATCTTTACAAGTTCAACGCTTGGTACAGAAGGGGCTATTCTACAATTTGCTATATTATGAGGTCCAATAACCCTAAATATCTCAGGGTAAATAATGTAATATTTGTAACGAAGCTAATCAAACCATGGAAATCACGCAATATTCCAAATAAATAATATTAAGATCTTTACTTTGTCCCCAAAGTTTTATAATAAAGTATGCTTATTCGTTGCCTTAGCAACTTTGGGGAATTCTAATGAATTCTAATTGGAATTGGTTCATTAAATTGAATGTTCAAACGTTTCAATCACTAATTGCAATCTTTAGAAGGGTTAATTTTGTGTATCATCTTTGAGGATGTACATAAATTTATCGGCCATTGTCATATTCCTTTAGATCCCTGGTGCTATTTATTCTTTAAACCTATATATATTCTGAATATATTCTTAAAAACATTTAAAACTTTCTTTAACCCAAAATACGTAACATGAATTTGTTAATAAATATAAAAAAAGGTAAATATTATGTAGAATTTAATTATCTTATAATTAGGATAACTCAATCAGTTCGGCCATACATGATATTTTATAGGACTGACCGAAAAGGACATGCTCAAACAAATGCACCTTGGGGATTTCATAAACATTTATACGACCCAATCGAACTTTTACATAAGCATTATATGTAGAAACTTATTTTCTCAAAATTTTTGATTTTTGGTTCACTAACAGTTGGAAGGATATTGCCTAAACTTGTTTATGCAAAGGAAAAGACCATTTATTTAACATCATTTATTTCTTCTAAGTATAATCAGGGATACGGTTATGTCAACGAAAAATAATTTAGTTTTAGTCCAATTATTAAAAAACTAAATTTTGTCAATATCTAATTTAAATTTCTATTCAGGGCTAAAATTTCTTTTGACAATATTTTATTTTGAAGTTTTTCATCCCGTTAAAAGTTTCAAAAGTTGTAAAATATGAGTATAGTCCCTTTCGTGGCTACGATCCTTAAGGGGGCGATTCTTCGTTTTTTTTCCACGGTAGCTTTTCTCCTACTTCTAGCCCCTGAAGGATGGGCTCTAACCCTGCGGGGCCAATTGCCTAACCCTGTAGGGCAATCACCTAACCCAATATAACCTAACCTAATCTAAAGTAACCTATCAAAAGCCATTTTCAAAATACGACGAATCGCACCTTAAGTGGCGTTGCCACGAAAGGGACTATTCACTAAATATTTATATCTTTCGGGGCCATATCCTTCTGTTTTTAATTAAGTATAATTTGTTAACGTCTCTACTAATAGGTTGTGTCTAGTTTAACTATTTCAGAGTATTTTAAGCAAGAAAAAAAGACATACTTATCGTTTGGAGAGACAAGCTGCTGCATATAAAGCATCAAAGGGCTTTTCTTAAAAACCTCCTCAAATTGATCCCCCAGAAACCGTTTTGAAATTGAAAATATTTAATAAAATAGCCTATTATAACAATTAATCCTTGTCTCCTAAATGAAGAACTCTATCGGACAAGTAGCAAGCGATATCTTAACTGAAAAAAAATTACTACTGTATGCAATAGCATATCATAATAGATATCAATTGTAAATTGATTTTATAGATATAATTTCTAATTTATGAAAACAGTAATTATCTATAGTTCTTTTCAATAAGAAATACACCGTTTTACTACTATTTTTAAGCCTTAAAACTCACATCTCTAAGGACTTTTAGCGCAACATACTCCTCCCTTTAGGTATAATTTGGCGATTTTTACCATTTAGCTAGTTTCTCTTCATACTACAGTTTACTGTTCTTTTATGTGTAAGCGTATAGTTGCTGCCCTATTTGTGGACTTTATCATAATTTTACATATTGAACACATTGTCTTATCCCTTTATTCTGTTTACCAAAACTGTTACCTAAGACTAAAAAGTTTTACAATTAGAGAAAACCATTAACAAGCACATGGGTAAAGTTCTACTCAGGACAAAGGAACTCTAACTAATCTTCGCCATTTGCTCTCATCAAAATAATAATTACTACCATTAGCAGAATTTTTTACATAAAAAAATGGAATGTGATAATTTATTTTTCATTGTCCTTTGCCTTAATCCCTTAGTTTTACTTCATAACTTAAATAAAAAGAAATAAACTTAAATATTTACTTTTACTCTAAGATCTATGAGGGTAAAAATTTATATAATTAGAAAATTGTGATAAAATGAATTAAGGCAAGTCACAACAGAATAATCAGTCGGACAAAAGAACGTTGACAAATATAGTTTTACAATTAACAAATATAGACTCAAGGTACATAAGCCATGCAAAGATACTTTTGAAAGCGTAAAAAATTAAAATATATATACATATAACTTTTAGTCTATTGATTTACATTCAAGTAGTTTGTTTTTTAAAAATAATGATTTTCAGTACCCACTTTGCAAAATGGTACTTACTTTACTTATCATATTGATTGAAAAGGAAAGTGATTTTGTAGGAATCCGTAAAAATTGTGTAGAATCGCAGGATTATTGGGATAGGAGAGTTTGTTTTTTCTTATATTGAAAGGTTACATATTCGAAGAAATTTTGAAATGTAGGAGGACATAGTGACATAAAAAATCAGCCATGTGACGTCATAAAAATGAGAAATTATCCATCTTTTTTCAGGGGTTTTCTTTCCCACTTCTCCTCTTATCTCCCTCATTTTTTATGACGTTATATGGCTGCTTTTTAGTCATTTTGTCCCCCTACCTTTTTAAATGGTTGTGACCCGTACAAAACAATTACTGGCAAGGACAAATAATTAGTCTTGCATACACTGATCCCTGTATTCCTGTCTGTATGTAAGTATGCATCTTTCTAACCAGATTTATTTTAGAATTGCATACTATTTCAAAAGGCATAAGTGCTACAAAATAATCAGCAATTTTATACGACTTCCCTCGAACTTCAGAGTTTAAGCTAACATGAATTTTTTTTCTTATTTATTGACCGAAGTTTATAAATTTAATTACTTTCAAACTATTTTTTAAAAATACACTATTCTAAGACATGAAGATATATTTCATTGAGCAATCATTTTATATTTATTTTGTCTAAAAATATAATTATGAGACATTAGATAACAATAAATATGATCCAAGATATTTTACATAAGTTTATAAAAAATCGTCACTAATAAATTATGTTGAAACTTATCTACATGATAAAATTAAAATGAAGAAATTTAAAAAAAAGAAATTTGAAAAAGTATTTGGCCTTATTTGTATTGTCCTGGGGGCGGGACAAATTTTTTGTCAAAGGGATTTTTGAAATGGTTAGGAAGCAGGCGGAGATGTGATATGTAAGTTTGTTGAAGTAGGAGAAAAAAGTTTGGGAGGATAAAAAAATGTGGGAGCAGACGACTAAAAAGTAACTTGTAAATGATATTTACTATTTTGTATCCCACAACTTTACTTGAAAGCATAAATTCCTATAGTGAGTGATCTTGGAATATATTAAAAGTTTGAATGTATGTGCAGTAAGCTCAACTTAATGCATGAAAATCAGAAAGGTGAATAGAAACTTTTATTAATATTCATATAAATATAATCTTAAGTTGAACAAAATATTTGTGGGCTTTTGTACATGAATATTATTTGAAAGTAACTTATTGTAACATTTGCCATATGATATTTTATTCTAAATAAAATTATTTGCAGCGAATTCTTAAAAAATAGAAGAAAGCAGAGAAAGAAGGCTATGAAGCTCTATGAAGTACACAACCAATATAAATATTTTATGTCAGAAGGGAAAGATTTTTAAGGTTTGTGTTTTGATAGAGATATTTCAAGTTTTAAGGTTTTAAAATTTGGAACAGTTTATTTTCATATGAATCAAATTAAGCGGTCTATAATATGCAAAATTTATATTCTGTCAAAACCAATTAAATTTTAAAAAATATGAGATTTTTCTTTTCGAAATAGAAAATTGCTCTTTTTTAAATAGACTTTGGCAGCGTTTTGATTAGAAGTAGGGCAAAGTTTTAAAAAGATTTTTAGGGATAAAATTTCATCTGGAGAGCAAGGGTGAATTTATGAGAGATAAACTTAAATATAAGGTGTATGTAAATAAAAAGATAAACTGCAATCTACATATATGTAAATATACTTGGATTAAAAAGAGAACAACTACTTAATAGCTACCACAATCCTAATTTATAAATGACTGATCATAATTTCTAAGCTCTATGGAAAATTTTTTCTACAACATTTTTTAATTGTTTTAGACCTGTGTATAATTAGCCACCTGACCCTATTTTTTAATGGCTTTGGACAAGATAAGTGGAAATTGTGAAATTAATGGATGGCCATTGTGATAACAACCATTAATTAACATAAAAACAAGAATAACCATATCCAGAAACATCGCAAATTTCGAGCTAATTAAAAAAAAATTCATATTAAATTTTTTTTTGTATTTGCCTGGCCTTTTTTTGGAATCCTTTTTAGCTCAACCTTAACGCGTAATATACGTTTGTCATCGTGGAGGTGATAGGTTAGAATCTCGGTTTAAACCATGTCACAACTAAATGACATTAAAATGGTTCCTACTTCTGCTATGTCAAACATCAATAGTTTGAGTAGGGGGAATGCCTGGGCCCAAAACAGGCGCAACCTAATACCAAGCACAATTGAGTATTCCAAACAGAAAAGTAGAAATTTAGCTCCCCTTAGTTACCCTTGGTTGTTGGACCTGACGTTAGAGTGTCATGTTCAGCAGCCTTTTCCGTAAGCGGTAATTGATATGTAATCTTTTTAGGAAACTAGATTTTTTATTCTTTCTCTTTCATTCTTTGTTGTGTCAGGGAAATATTTGCACAGCCTAATCTTTCCCTTCTCTTTATTGTTTATGAATGTGATGTGTTAACGTTTAACTAACGTGTCGTTTGCGTTTCTTATATAGAAGCTATTCACCACTAGAAAATGCATAAAAAATCATTCTAGATTGTCAGGGCAATGCTTTACCTCGATGCATAAAACACCAGAACAGGTATAAATATTCTGATGAAAATTACATAAAAATTGGGTACATTTTTAACTTAATGTATTAGACTCTCAGGTATGTAGGTGTACCTAACTGGGAGACAGGATTAACTATATAAGAGATAGGTATGTGTACAATGTAGAATTTTCTTAGAAGCTTTCATTCCTTTGGTTTAAGAAATTGATTAAAACACAACAACAGGCATGGATTAAAGCTTCTATTTAGATTTTATATTATTGAATTTAAGTAAAAGACAAATAAGAAGCATGTGAATGTAACTAGAAATATCCGTAAATAGGTATCAATACTAATTCTAATCACAATTTGAGTTTCTTTCTTGGATCTTTGTTACTTATCTTAGTGATAGTAAACCTTTTCTATTCCTTTCTATTTACTTTACTAAATAGTTTTACGGCTGAAAAAATTCAAATTATCTTGCACAAAGTATTGGGTGTTTTTTATTAAAATGCTTATCTAGCACTGAACACCCACCTCCCTTCATTTTAAAATATTTGTAGAATAGGGGTTGTTGTTTTTATGATATGCCTAACAAATGCGGAGAACCTAACACTGCAAAGACTATTTATGGATTTCCTCTATCCTAAAATAATAAATATAAAAAGTCCTTTTAAATTTTTTTAAACAAGGGGTGCTTAAATTTGTCGGCATGCTCCCCATACCTAGAGCCATGATTTTCTCTGTATTCCTATACCCCAAGCACTGATTTCCTCTGTATTCCTATACTTCAAGTCCTGATTTTCTCTGTATCCCTATACCTCAAGCCCTGATTTTCTCTGTATCCCTATACCTTATACCCTGATTTTCTCTGTACCCCTATACCTCAAGCTCTGTTTTTTTTGTGTATCCCTATACCTTATACCCTGATTTTATCTTTAGTGTAGTAGTTTATTCTTCGATAAACATAATATGTAACCATTTTTACTGCAGTAAGAGTCGAGTATGTGTTTTAGTAGCGAGGCCTCTTTACTTATTGAATAGTTTACTTGATGTTCTTCAAAGATTCACTTTTTGACTGAGTAAAATTTTTTTTCGAAAACGAAACTACTCATTAACTATCTATTGGTTTAGAATCATTTTTGTTTTTAGAATACATTTTTCTCTCTGACATTCTTGTGTAAATAAAAGACTAGCCCTGGTCTAAAAACCAGGTATTTATGGAAAATTAAGAAATGTATAAATTAAAAAGAAATTATATGAATTCATGTAGGATTTTAAATTTTAAAAACTAAAAAATCCTCTTTTAATTGGACTGAACTAAAATAATTAAATTTCGTTGTAAATTTTATTCATATACAAATCCCACCAAACATTATATACAATATATTTCATTAAAAAGATGAAAAAAATGTTACCTATACCTTCCTCCCTGGTAAAAAGCCATCTTCAAAGGATGTTTCATTAACAATTCTTAACTCTTCATCCTTTCATCTTTAAGTGTATGTCTTCTGTGTGTGTGTCTGTGTGTATGTATGTGTGTTTTTGTATTGGTGTGCTTGCGTTTG
This sequence comes from Acartia tonsa, assembly GCF_053477335.1. Taxonomy (NCBI): domain Eukaryota; kingdom Metazoa; phylum Arthropoda; class Copepoda; order Calanoida; family Acartiidae; genus Acartia; species Acartia tonsa. Next base: position 32,063,921 of record NC_137261.1, read on the forward strand.
TTAGAAGAAAATCTTCTTTACAAGTAGTAAGCCTTTTTTTATCTCTTGTCAGCCTTTATTTCTAATCATTATTGTTTTCTTCAATGAAAAGGAGAAGAGACGGCGTAAAGTGGCACCAAAAATATGACGTCATATAATAAAGATGACCAACGAGAGGCCAGTATATACTGTAATTGACCAGTGGTAAAATTTATACTGACCTCTCATTGGTTATTTTTCGTATGACATCATTTTTTTGGTGCCACTTTACGCTATCTCATAGAAGAATAATCTAACAGATAAAAGTGTATGGAATAAAAGAATGGACGAAAGATTAAAGTACAACCCATTTACTACCTAAGTCTGCTGTTTTATAATCTTGATTTCATACATACAATAAAAGTGTCCGTTGTCAGGTCAAAACTAAACTTCAACCACCTGGACACACCTGGACAGGACTGGACCTGGACACACCTGGACAGGACTGGACCTGGACACACCTGCACAGGACTGGACCTGGACTCACTTTTTTCCCATTGATTAGATGAATACAAAATGAATTTCATTGTGAATGTTATACAAGCGAGAACTGTATGACGCGAGAGGGAGGTTCAGTTGTAAGCAAGAATTTAACGTAAAAATAAAAACCTTTGAACTCTTTATAATAGATTTAACTATTTTCTAGTTACTATTTAAAAATAAAATGTGATATTTTCCATATTTATGAAATAAAACTAGAATATAATTGAAGAAAGGTGTGTATATGTTGAGGACACCTGAACCAAAGTTTTCAATGCATACCAAAATTTCACATTTCAAACTTGAACCAAAACTTTTCCCTAGCTGAATATGCAGCAAATATTTTTCTATACTAATTTTCACAGGGGATGAGGAGCTGCAGACAATTATTGCCAGACATACTAACGAACTTGCAGTTACTCACCGTTTTTGATCCTTCCGTACAGTCTAATTATAATTAAAGGGTAGCTGTACAACATTTAATGTTTTAATGTGATGGGCATAGAAGTTTAAACAGGATTAACTGCTTTTAAGAATGTGTAACAAACACTTTACTTTAAGTGAAACGATTACTAAATTTTTAGTTCTAACAACGGGAAAAATTAGTTTTGAATTATTATTTGAATAATATCTGAAAAAATAAAAAGTAAAATCTGTGAAAAGTTTTAAAATCAACACCAACATTAAACTCGATCCTGCATTATATTGTTAAGAAAAGAAAAATTTTGAAAAAATATTTTTGGAAGAAAAAAGAGGTATAAAAGTTGGAGGAACCTATCCCCCCAAAAGGTTTACCTCTTTCGGACCTATCAAATTCCAAGAGGTAGCATTTAGCAAGATCTTAATCTACAGACAGTGACACATCCTGTTATTTTATGTAAGGGCAGTGTGGATTTTTTTCTCTCTATTACACTTATATTTCATTCAATTGACATTACTAAGAACTCATACAAAACCTTTTATTAAATAAATGTGACTTAAACTATAAAATCTGGCTTCAAAGCAAACTTATCTGTTTTTGATAGTTTAAAAGCTTAATAAACACATTCAGTATAAATCATAGAATACATATAACACCTTAAAAATAAATGCTCATTTTTTATTTATAGAAATTATCAAATATTGAGAGGTGACAAAAAATGAGAAACCGAAACGTAAATATTCGCTTGTTTGTTTATTATTTTAGATCAGGCTAGGTTAGGTTATATTGAGTAAAATTTTAGGCTCGCGATGGAAATTGTTAGACAAAGAAGACAATAAGTAAATTAATTATTCAAATGCCATGTTTGTAAGTATCATGATCATGTGAAAAGAATATCAAAAATCTTGTATTATAAGTCCAATCTTTTTATTTTCTGTTTTTAATTTAAAAAGCTACCTGAATATTCCTCTATGGCAATCTTTTGTGTAAATATCGTTGCTAAAAGACAATGTGAACAATCATTTCTGCATATAAACATAAACAAGTATTTCAAATTTTTAAAAAGACACAATAATTAAACTGTGCGTTTACGATTGCAAAGGAAAGGGGGAAGAATAATTTGTGCTTCAGAAAAAATTTGTTATCCCTATAATTCTCCTTTTTGTGTACGTGATGGCACATGGATAAGATAAGATGGCATCAACAACAGATATAATCCTCAAATATTGCCAAAAATATTTGCCAAATATTTGCAGGGAGGGGCGTTTAATTGGGACAGGGGCATGGATGCTGGGGGCTGGGTAAATATTTGATGGCGAGATATATTTTTAAATAAACAAGAAAGGGACTGTTATTTAAAAGAAAGGTTTTAATTAAATCAAATGTAACCCAGACAACTACCTGGTTCCAGTAGTTTATCTGCTAGCAAAATACTTTCTGCTCTGTTGTAGCGACTTTACGACGCTGTTGGCGGATCTTCATAGACCCAATTAAAAGTCTCCACACCATGAACAAACAGTTATTTAACCCCTGCTCCCTCTATTCTTTTAATTTAATGTCAAATATGTAGTAAAATGTTAAAGAACGTCCAAAAATTTTAATCATACAAAACCTAGGCACATCTACCATCTACCTATGTAGATTGTATTTACATCTAAGATAAGATAGGAATACCAACATATTATACCAAAAACAAACTATTATGAAAGTGAAAAAGCACACAAAAAGACCAAATAGTTACAGAGACACTTTGTATCTGGCAGTATGTATATAAGAAACAAAGAGAAAAACTTTTAAAAGTATGTTCCTTCAAATGTGCACATAATGTTTTCATGGTAACTGATAATAATAAGATAATATTACTTATGAAATTTTAAAGAAAAAAAAGCAACTCCTTCTAGGTAAGGTTATAAAATGATTGGTTTGTACTAAGAAACTTATAGATTACATTAGGCGTAATTTTGTATCTCATATTTTGGAGTGATTTGGCTATTAAATTATCTCAAATTGTCGTATTGCAACAGATCTATAGTATATTATACATATATACAGATTACTACCTGCCCCCTTTTTACAAGGTCCTTTTTGTCTGCTAGCAAATTGTTTTCTGCTACTTGGCTGTGTTGATATTCCCGGCACTATTGATTGATTTTCAAAGACTCAATGGAGGAACGGCACAATTTAAAGTTATTTATCTCCTCTTTCTCTAGTGTTTTACTATAATTTTATTCCTATAATTATGTTATAAATATTAAATTAAAACTTTCATACAAGAAAACAATATTTATAATAGGTAATAATTGAGTATCTTGTTGCAAGGATATGGAATTTAGGTACTTTAACCATTTTAAGATTTGGTACTGTTCTCATTGACCCCTTTTTGACTACATGATTTAATACTAAACTTGATATGATTCTTTTTGTAGTTTAGATTGAACACCTTCAAATAATGGTAGAGGTGGGTGTTAAGGGGGGGGGGGGGAGGGTGGCTGTATAGGACGAAGTTTAAACAAATTTGGCACTCTCATATATTTAGTTTCACAAATATATACACAAACTCTTTTATGGAGGGGATGATGGGGCTGAGTTGGCTGGGTTTAGGGTAATTTTACTATCTTAAAAGCAAAGATTTTCTACAATCAGGCTTACATATTAAAAACTTGATCGTTCTATTGATGGAATATTATTACAAACAAATCTATCATAAGATAAAACATACTAATTTTCAACCTTCCCATAACTTGTAGATGAATGGGCCCTTATCTAATTAATTATCATTTCATCATGAACTGAAAACCTTAGCGAGTTTTTTCCCAATTACCTTTCTGAGGATCTTATGTCCCTGAAAAAGAACGTATTTTAATAAACCCCAAGCTGCTAATAAGTCACAAATTTTCTAAATTTATAATTTAAGGATATGGATTTTATATTAGAAAATCTTATTTTATTCTTTTTCTCTGAGATAGATTTATGTAAATAAAATTTATGTTTTGTAATAATTTATCATCCCAGAAAAAATAGTTTGCCGAGATTCATAAATTAATCTTCTTCTCAAGGATAACATTCAGCTAAGGGCAAGAAGTTAAAACTGTTTAAAAATGAACCAATGAATTTGTGATTACAACATTTACATAAATCTTATGTTTCAATTTTTTATACTCTATAAATATATGGTAATAAACATTTAGAATATTGAAAACTATAAATCAATTAAATTCCTAAATAAACCAAAAAAACTAAAAAAAACTGTGTTAAAATTTATTTAAATATTAAGTTGCTAAAGAGTTAACAATCATTTCTTATTGTATTTATTACTTTATTACTTTGGATAGTAAGTAATGCCTCAAGTAAGATATTTAAAACAGCCAGTCTGAATTATACACATTTTAAACCACTTATTGGCCTTGTATAGCTTTTAGAGCAAAATGGGGAGGGGTTGGTGTTAGAATTGTCTCGTGATTATGAGCAATAGCATATATTGATTCTAAATTGGCTTGTTGTTAAAGAGTTAGGTACCTACTTTTTCTATACCTTTTTCTAGGTACAAAACTATAACAAAACTGATATCTGATATTTAAGTTTGCCTCGCCTGAAATTTTGTAGTGTACAATCAATTCAACTAGAGTCTCATTTATTTTTATGATTCTGCAAATACCATACAGAATTATACAGCAGTATTAAACAAAGCAAATAGAAGAGCTAGGCCAATATTATCTAAGTTTTTCAGGAAAGCTTTGAATTGCTTTGTATAGCAGGTTTATGCTATTTGGTAAGGGTTTCAACCTTAATCATACAACCTCAGTCAAAAACATTTATTTCACTACATATTTTTTTTGTACATTTTGATTAATGCTGAAGCCAATAGAATAGAATATTGTATTAGGATATGTGGAATTATTTTTCTATAATGATAAAAGTATAATCTATATTCTGGTAACATAAAAAACAAGTATTTTTGCAGAGTTGAATTAATCCTAAGCTTTGGAGGCTAGAAAGTTTACTTTGCTACATATAGTCGCCTGTCTTAATTAAAAAAGAATCGGATCTAGTGCAGTTCACTGTAAAATGTTCCTGGTTAAATCTCTAAAACAAATGAACTTAAAAGGCTGCTAACGGCCAAACGGTGGACCGCATTTACCAAAGAAGGCCTAAAATGTTCTTAAATAGTAAAAACTAAATAATGTACGGTTATCTCGCTGTGGATGTAAATGCGCAAAAAGACTTTTGTATGCATTTTTTTTTCCTTAAGTGAAGCAATTTCCCTGTGCAACGTTAAATCCTTCTTATGCCTCTTAACACAGAGTGCTAACTTCACAGCCGTTTGGCAGCTAGCAACCTTTAAAGTTCCTAGATTTTTGGAGTTAATCGTTAACAGAAACATTTTACCGTGGACTGCACTAAATCCAAATAATCTATTATATATCAAGGAATGAATATATAGTCCTACTATCTAACCCTCAAAATGGGCTTGTTGTCAGGTTTTAATATAAACCACTACTACTATGTCAAGATTATAACGTCAATAGAAAGAGAAGGGGGAATGCATTTACATATAAACTGGCATACTTATTACACTTAGAGCATTTAAAAGAAGGTTGCATTCGTGAAGATATGTCCTCATTTTAGTTGTAAGTTTGTCAAATATTTATTTTGAATAGAAATAATTTCTAATCAGAAATATTTGAATATTCCAATACTCTCAAGAATCTTAGGAAAAATAAACTGACACAAAAAGTTTACTATATATTTAAAAAAACGAAAAATACATTTTTGTATACAGTTAAAAATAATTACATGGCTTTAATGATAAACAGATAAATACACATATAACGGATGGGGAAAAGACAAAGGCGGTAAAAGACAAAGAAAACAAAAAAAACGAAAGAAGTATGCCTATGAACAGATAGAAAGCCATATAGACAAATGAGCGACAGATACATATCTAAGTGTTTGTCTAGTCAATTCTAATATATTGTACCGTTAAAAATGAAAAGACTTAAATATCTCTGTTTCTTTGGTTTTAATACCAATATTCCCCAAGTCTAGAAATATTTAAATAATTTCTTTTCAGCAGAAACAATACTATCCATAGGCAGCCCAGCATATTCAATTACCATCGGTACTCATCAGTGTAACTGTACAGTTCCTAGTTAATGCATAAAATAATAATTTTGTCCACATCTACAATGTGTAAACAATATAACTAGTATGTTCAACTGTTTGGCTACTAGCATTCCAAATGGTTTGTTGGTTATTTAATTGTAAATATTTCTTTTTAAAGCCATGTCATTAATAACAAAATAATAAAACACCATTTTTGAGGAACTAAAATAAGTCAGATGTTTCATAATAAGAATAGAAATTTTTACACAATAATTTTATATATTAATCACTTGAGATGCAACTTTCTAAGTTTTAAATCATATTTTTTGTAATTTTAATACAGACGTCAAACCCCTCTCTACAATAAAATCAAAGAGTAGCTACGCTTTCAATATTGGTTTATGTAAGCAATGAAAATATTTTGTCTGGGTTTTCAAATCAAATATGAAAATTAGAAAAAAATCATATTTGCTACTAATTTTTAAATAAATCCTTTTAACAATATTAAAATATCTTATTTTAAAAATTTTAAACCCTTTCAAATATCAGAATTTAATTCTTAAACTTTCATATACTTTTTTGGAGGGTCAGGCAATATTTTATGACCCTTCATTCAAAATCTAAATATTTTTTTCTCTGGTACTCTATCCATGTTTCTGTAAAGAAGTCATAAAAGATATATAAAGTTTGAGAGATATGACACACATGGTTTCCAAGATATTTACACACAAAAATTACAATAAATTTTACCCTGACTAGATAAATTTCATGCTGTGATATTAGGAAAAATAATTTTTAGGAACTAAGAAAGGTATATGCCAGGGCATTGAGTAGAACAATAAACATTTTACAACTTTTTCTACCATCCAATATCAAGCTCAAAAAAGTTTTTAGCCTTAGCGATGCCCTAAGAGCCTGGGGTAATGCATCAAGAAGGAAAAAATATGCTTATTTAATTTAGGGTGTTTAAATCTCATAATTTAAATTGCATATTTATTCCTAAAATTTTCTTTATATATATTTTGATATCCGATCCATAGACGTCCAAGGGGGGGGTAATGGGGTGGATACCCCCTTCAAAATTTAAAAAAAAAATTTTTAATACAAAATATTTAATAAAATTTAAATTACCCCCCCAAAAATTTTACCCCGGGGTAAATTTTTTTTTTTTGGGGGGGGTAAACAAAATTTACCCCTGCCAACAGATTTCAGGCGGGATAATTACCCCCCCCCCCTAAGCAAATTTTACCCCCGGGGTAAAAATTTTGGGGGGTAAAAAAATTTGCGGCGAGCTTCGCGCGCCATTTTACCCTCCCCAAAATAAAAAGCTTGGACGCCCCTGATCCGATCGACACTAACATAAATGTAAAGCTCTGATCAACTGAAAAATGATTGTCATTTTCTTCCCTAATTTCTGAACTTGTACAGCGGATAACCCAAATATTGCAAAACCTATTTTCAGCTACTCTGGTCAAAGGGAAAAGTGATATAATGTATTAACGATTTATACATTATACACAGTGATTCAGAAAAAACTGCGCTTTCCGTTTTTCTGACACAACCAGAAGGAATACAGAAAAAAACGATTATATGTCTTTGTACTCTGCAAGAAAGTACATCAAATTTATAAAAGGTGTTTTTCATTATCTCTAAAAATGCGGCCTTTATGATAGGTACATAGTTTCCAAAAAAGGCTTTATGTGAAAAATGTTGTGCAAGAAAAATTCAAATAACTCTTCTATTATATATAAAAAATCGTAGAATTTCAATATTTATTAAGAAAAATGCCTAAGAAAAGTAACTAAATGAGTTTTAAAGATGAAATGCTTTCTAGCTCACCACAAACGCATTTTTAAGAAACTGCTATTTGTCATTTTTCACATTACTTGATTGGGATGCATTTGCAGTAAAAGAATCTTCTTTAATAACATATGTTAAAGTAAAAAGAAAAAAAAACTTTTTATTTGACAAAAAAATCTCTAAAGACAAAAAAGTTATTGAAGTTTGAATTTTTTTTTATAAAAACATTTAATTACAAATAATGGATAATTAATGAGTTTATATCTTAATCTGTCAAATTAAAGGATTATAGGAATAAATAAGGTGTGAGGTTGAACGAACATGAGAAACTTTTAAGATTATGTTTATTAAGTATACAAAAAGAAAAACTGAATATTTGTTTTCAATGAGGGAATTTGAAAGAAATTGTTTAGAATAATTGGTAGAAAATTTTATTGGCCGTGTTAAGATGTTGTTTTCAAGTGAATACATTTTTGAAAAGCATCATATGCATCTTTTGAAACATTTATGCTCTAAAATGCCCTGTTACTTTTAGAGATATTGAAAATCACGTTTCTAAGTTTACTGTATTTTTTTATAGAGAACAAGAACCTATAATTGTTTTTTCCATGTTCCTATTGGTTGTATCAGAAAATCGGAAAACTCAGTTTATTCTGAATCACCCTGTACATTAATTTTTTTTTTCTTCAAAGTTTGATTTTTTTGGGAAGTTTTAAGCATTTTTAGCTAGTAGTAAATATTGAGATAGGATGAGGAAACTATGTACACAATCGGAAACTAAAATTCAGCTGACAAAAGATCTACGATTATACATCAGAGATAAATTGGCAGGCTAATGAAAGATAATTCAAGCTCCCCATTGTTAGAAGTTCACAGATAAGAATTAAGCGGGAATAATATTTATCTGCTTGTAAACCCTCCTATCCAGGGATAAGGGATGGGAAACGTAGGAAAATATTATTTCAGGCCTATTTCAAGCCTAGGCCTAATAAACCAGTTTTGGGATGGCGCAGTGGTTCGTCCTAAACGCTAATAAAAAAGCTGTGTGTGTGTGTGTAGATAAAGTATAGAATCAAATTCAGGTAGATAGTTAAAAGTAAAAAACATAACTTTTTATAAACCTATGTTAATGGCTTTTGTTAAAATAAAGTTTTTTCTCTCCCAAAATTTTTTTATCTTTTACTTTGGTAATTTGAACTGTCAGAAAGCTATTGTTGGGTTTCCCTCAGACAGATTTTAGTTTGTATTATTTGCATTTTTATTAATGAGTAAAAATTTTATTTGAAAATTTCATTGCTAATTAAAATTCAAAATAAATAAATAAATATGCACTTGGGTAACATTCTATCAAGTTCTTTGGATACTATAATGTACTGTGTTGTATTGTACAAAAATTAGGGTTAAGGTGTTGTATCAATTCTGTATTAAATTTTTAAAATTCAAAATACAACATCTAATTTATAAACTACCAAATGAAAATTCGTAGCTACCTTTTTTCCAAAAAAATAATCCCGTTATTTTTGTTTTTTTCTATATGGCCCTTTTTTAATGTTTAACTCTAATCAGATTTATTAATCAAACTAATGTGATCTAACACCATTTATATTTATTTTTTCGTAGCAGACAAATCATTATTTTTTCTAGAATTGTCTGCTTCTAAAATTTCCGCCAATTGGTGATTGGTTGATACAAAACAAGCCCAAATCACAGAACACTATTGGTTTAGAGCGGTAGCCAATATGAGCCGTCCGCCAGTAAGGTCATTAAATTAGGCAAATGGTAAAAGTTGCATGATCCCTTTCAAAACAAGGCTGAGACCTAATTTATGGCCAGGTTTTCTATCCCTTATCCCTGCTCCTATCAAGACAAGCACAAATTGGTGTGAAATGTATCATATCACCAGATCATCATTACAGCAAATTATTAAATCACAATCTACCTATTAACTTTTACCTAACCTCACTTTTTTTGGCTTTCGTACCTTTTCCTAACCAAATTCTACTCGTCATTTTACAGAATTATATCAACTTTTATTATTTTTTTTCTAGAGATTTTGTAAGGCTTGATGCAAATTTTGTGTGAAAACTGAATGTCTGGCAAGCAGGCAGGTAAAGGAATATTGGTTCTCAAGAATAATAGTAAATTTCTTGATGCAAAGCACTTCATAACGTGTTATGGTATTTTATAATAGGATGCAGATAACAATAGTTTTTGTCTTAAATTTGATCATTTTTACCAAAAACAAACAAACATGGATTTTACTTGAGATATTATCTGATTCTTGTTCAATGACATGCTCTAAATATTGACAATAAGAAAAATATGCAACAAGTCATTGTCAAATTTTAATATATGCCATGTCTTTTCAAGCGAAGCTTCAAGTTAATGGAATGTAATAATAAATGAAAGTGAAAAGCTTAAGCCATGTGAAGCTTTCTAACCTAATCTGACCTAACCTAAAATAATCTACAAATTTACACTTTCTTTATAATAGTCTTTTGTGATCAAATACAGAACTTATCGATTGATTTATGAAATAGCCAACCCTTAATAAAGAATATTTGGGTATAGTCCTTTCCATGACATCGCTCCATATGGGGCGATGATTTTAATTGATCGCCTCTTATGACAAGGGGCGATGTATTGGCTCCTTGAAAGGAGCGATTTAATAGCCCCTTATAACAAGAGGCGATGTTATGACTCCTTGAAAGGAGCGATTTGATAGCCCCTTGCCCTAAGAGGCGATTAAATGATCCTTTATCGCTCCATAATCGCTCCTTCTAAAGAGGTAATGATATGTCCTCTTATCCCAAGGGGCTATTTAATAAAATATCGCCTCTTCATGGCCCCTTCACGATTTTATATATATATCTGAGTTCCTTGATGGCCCCTACATCGCTCCTTCATCTCTCCTTCTTGAAATTTATATTACATTGTACTTACTTTGATGGCCCCTACATCGCTCCTCCATCGCCCCTTCATCGCTCCTACATCGCTCCTTCATCTCTCCATCTTGAAATTTATACTACATTGTACTTTGATGGCCCCTACATCGCTCCTCCATCGCCCCTTCATCGCTCCTACATCGCTCCTTCATCTCTCCTTCTTGAAATTTTTATTACATGGTACTTTGATGGCCCCTACATCGCTCCTCCATCGCTCCTCCATCGCCCCTTCATCGCTCCTACATCGCTCCTTCATCTCTCCTTCTTGAAATTTACATTACATTGTACTTTGATGGCCCCTACATCGCTCCTCCATCGCCCCTTCATCGCTCCTCCATCGCCCCTACATCGCTCCTTCATCTCTCCTTCTTGAAATTTACATTACATTGTACTTTGATGGCCCCTACATCGCTCCTCCATCGCCCCTTCATCGCTCCTCCATCGCCCCTACATCGCTCCTCCATCGCCCCGTACATCGCTCCTTCATCGCCCCTTCATCACTCCTACATCGCTCCTTCATCTCTCCTTCTTGAAATTTATATTACATTGTACTTTGATGGCCCCTACATCGCTCCTCCATCGCCCCTTCATCGCTCCTACATCGCCCCTACATCGCTCCTTCATCTCTCCTTCTTGAAATTTATATTACATTGTACTTTGATGACCCCTACATCGCTCCTCCATCGCCCCTACATCGCTCCTACATCGCCCCTACATCGCTCCTTCATCTCTCCTTCTTGAAATTTATATTACATTGTACTTACTTTGATGGCCCCTACATCGCTCCTCCATCGCCCCTTCATCGCTCCTACATCGCCCCTACATCGCTCCTCCATCGCCCCTTCATCGCTCCTACATCGCCCCTACATCGCTCCTCCATCGCCCCTTCATCGCTCCTACATCGCCCCTACATCGCTCCCTCATCTCTCCTTCTTGAAATTTATATTACATTGTACTTTGATGACCCCTACATCGCTCCTCCATCGCCCCTACATCGCTCCTACATCGCCCCTACATCGCTCCTTCATCTCTCCTTCTTGAAATTTATATTACATTGTACTTTGATGGCCCCTACATCGCTCCTCCATCGCCCCTTCATCGCTCCTACATCGCCCCTACATCGCTCCTTCATCTCTCCTTCTTGAAATTTATATTACATTGTACTTTGATGGCCCCTACATCGCTCCTCCATCGCCCCTTCATCGCTCCTCCATCGCCCCTACATCGCTCCTTCATCTCTCCTTCTTGAAATTTATATTACATTGTACTTTGATGACCCCTACATCGCTCCTCCATCGCCCCTACATCGCTCCTACATCGCTCCTCCATCGCCCCTTCATCGCTCCTTCTCCAAATTTATATTACATTGTACTTTTATGGCCCCTACATCCCCTACATCGCTCCTCCATCACCCCTTCATTGCTCCTCCATCGCCCCTTCATCGCTCCTACATCGCCCCTTCATCGCTCCTACATCGCCCCTACATCGCTCCTTCATCTCTCCTTCTTATAATTTATATTACATTGTACTTACTTTGATGGCCCCTACATCGCTCCTCCATCGCCCCTACATCGCTCCTACATCGCCCCTACATCGCCCCTACATCGCTCCTTCATCTCTCCTTCTTGAAATTTATATTACATTGTACTTTGATGGCCCCTACATCGCTCCTCCATCGCCCCTTCATCGCTCCTACATCGCCCCTACATCGCTCCTTCATCTCTCCTTCTTGAAATTTATATTACATTGTACTTACTTTGATGGCCCCTACATGGAGGAGCGATGTAGGGGCGATGGAGGAGCAATGTAGGGGCGATGGAGGAGCGATGTAGGGGCCATCAAAGTAAGTACAATGTAATATAAATTTCAAGAAGGAGAGATGAAGGAGCGATGTAGGGGCGATGTAGGAGCGATATAGGGGCGATGGAGGAGCGATGTAGGGGCCATCAAAGTAAGTACAATGTAATATAAATTTCAAGAAGGAGAGATGAAGGAGCGATGTAGGGGCGATGTAGGAGCGATATAGGGGCGATGGAGGAGCGATGTAGGGGCCATCAAAGTAAGTACAATGTAATATAAATTTCAAGAAGGAGAGATGAAGGAGCGATGTAGGGGCGATGTAGGAGCGATATAGGGGCGATGGAGGAGCGATGTAGGGGCAATGGAGGAGCGATGTAGGGGCGATGGAGGAGCGATGTAGGGGCGATGGAGGAGCGATGTAGGGGCCATCAAAGTAAGTACAATGTAATATAAATTTCAAGAAGGAGAGATGAAGGAGCGATGTAGGGGCGATATAGGAGCGATATAGGGGCGATGTAGGGGCGTTGTAGGAGCGATGAAGGGGCGATGGAGGAGCGATGTAGGGGCCATCAAAGTACAATGTAATATAAATTTCAAGAAGGAGAGATGAAGGAGCGATGTAGGGGCGATGTAGGAGCGATGGAGGAGCGATGTAGGGGCGATGGAGGAGCAATGAAGGGGCGATGGAGGAGCGATGTAGGGGCCATCAAAGTAAGTACAATGTAATATAAATTTCAAGAAGGAAAGATGAAGGAGCGATGTAGGGGCGATGTAGGAGCGATATAGGGGCAATGGAGGAGCGATGTAGGAGCCATCAAAGTAAGTACAATGTAATATAAATTTCAAGAAGGAGAGATGAAGGAGCGATGTAGGGGCGATGTAGGAGCGATATAGGAGTGATGTAGGGGCGATGGAGGAGCGATGTAAGGGGATGGAGGAGCGATGTAGGGGCCATGGAGGAGCGATGTAGGGGCGATGGAGGAGCGATGTAGGGGCCATCAAAGTACAATGTAATATAAATATCAAGAAGGAGAGATGAAGGAGCGATGTAGGGGCGATGTAGGAGCGATGAAGGGGCGATGGAGGAGCGATGTAGGGGCCATCAAAGTACAATGTAATATAAATTTCAAGAAGGAGAGATGAAGGAGCGATGTAGGGGCGATGTAGGAGCGATGAAGGGGCCATGGAGGAGCGATGTAGGGGCCATCAAAGTACAATGTAATATAAATTTCAAGAAGGAGAGATGAAGGAGCGATGTAGGGGCGATGGAGGAGCGATGAAGGGGCGATGGAGGAGCGATGTAGGGGCCATCAAAGTACAATGTAATATAAATTTCAAGAAGGAGAGATGAAGGAGCGATGTAGGGGCGATGTATGAGCGATGTAGGGGCGATGGAGGAGCGATGTAGGGGCCATCAAAGTACAATGTAATATAAAATTCAAGAATTAGAGATGAAGGAGCGATGTAGGGGCGATGTAGGGGCGATGTAGGGGCGATGTAGGGGCCATCAAAGTACAATTTAATATAAATTTCAAGAAGGAGAGATGAAGGAGCGATGTAGGGGCGATGAAGGAGCGATGAAGGGGCACTGGAGGTAAAGGACTATGGAGGGGCGATGGAGAGGCTATGAAGGAGCCATCATGGGGCTATAGTATAGCCTCTTATCATAAGAGGCGATATTAACGCCCCTTCAAAGGAGCTATTAAGAGGCCATGAAGGAGCTATAGCATAGCCTCTTATCATAAGAGGCGATATGAACGCTCCTTAAAAGGGGCTATCACATCGCTCCATATGATAAGAGGCTATGCTATAGCTCCTTGAAGGAGCTATAGAAAATCATCGCCCCATATGGAGCGATGTCATGGAAAGGACTATACCCGAATATTTATATACAATGAAAAGAAATGCAACGTTGAATTTCGTGTCATAAGAAAATAAATTTTAATGATTTAGAGATATTTGAAAGTCGATTTTATGCATTTGTTTGTGTTTGTATGTATAAATATGTGTGTTTGTGAATGTTATGAAAGAATTTTGCTGACATTATGAAATATGATCTGAAGGAAAACTTTACTGTAAAGTTTGTATACTGTATAATTGAATATGTAAACATATTTTTTAAATATCCCCTTAATACCCTTCATAGATTTTAAATGTTTACAAAAAAGGTATTTGGAAACCTTGGCCGATATACTTGATAATAGAGGTACCATGTATCTGGCGATGTGGACACTATTCTACTAGGCCAGAACAACACAAGAAATCAGGGCTCGGAGATGCGCGGCAGCCACGACTATGTTTTAAATTTAAACCCGTTTGGATGCTTTTTTACGAGAAGAGGGATTGTCATTTTTAGGCCACGTTTAGACTAACAGCTGGTTTTCAAAATTGTGAAAGGTTGATATTCAGCTGTCGAGCCTTGACAAAAATAGATAAAATTGCAGATTTGTATTTTTTGTGTTGTAAAATTAAAATTATATCAGCGGGGATTTTAAATTTATCCAAACTTTTTGCAAAGAAATGCGTCTGGCAAATTAAATTGATTAAATTTTGTATTCAACTTGGATTCCAATAATGTCTACTAACTTTTACTAAATCTAGAATTAGGGGTTCAAAAATATATTTAGATTTTTTTTTTGAAATCTTTATGGTAAAGTAAAAGTATGTTTATTAATCTGTCTGTCTGTACCGAATAATCTCGCTAACCGCTGAACCGATATGATTCTCATTCACAACGTAGCTTCTAATAGGTCCTGGGAAAGTTTATAAATATTTTGGGAGGGTTTAAAAAAAAATTATTTCTTTAAATCTAAAATAATAAATTGAGTTATCGAATTCAACTCCCCCATCTTCAAAGGGAAGTAATCTAATCAAGTCTTAGAATGTAATCACGTCAAGCACCTTGTTTTTATGCAATTTTATGACAAAAATTATTATGTATTTTTTTCGCTTTAATTTCAGCAGCCTTGTAGAAATTGAAAAGTTGATTTGGCAATGAAATATTTTTACATACATGATTTTGTGCTATTCACGCATTGTGAAATTGCTTATAACAAGTTGGCATATCTAACAACTAAGTAGTTTTTATAACATGAATATCAAAATTTCACAGTTTGAACAGAAGCATGTTAATCTAGTGATTTATTGCAAATCATTTTACATCCTATTATATAAAGTAGTAAGCGTTTTTGTCTGTCCCGAAGGATCTCGCTAACCGCTGAACCGATATTGTTCTCCTTTACAGTGAAGTTTCTTATAGGTCCTGGGAAGGTTTTAAACTATTTTTGGGGAGGGTGTCTTTACCCCCATTCCCCCAAAAAATATTTATTTTATTCTTTTGAAACTCAAATTTAATATGGTATGAGGTCGAATTTTCCCCCTCCTAACTTAGTGCCCCTAAAGGCTTCTAGGGGGCGTAGCCGCTAGTATATTAAAAAGTAGTTAGTTTGATTCTGCGATTTTTAGCGACATAGTCTTAGTCATAGATGTACAGCAAAACAAATGCTTTACAAAAGTTGAAATTAAGAAATACATAAAGATACACAATAATTCCTCTGAAATGAAAAGACAGGTGAATAGAAAAAAAGTTTGGACTGACAGATAGTCAAACAAAAAAACCTACAGAATGACAATCATAAAATAGAATCAAAGTTTTTTAACCAACAGACAAGTTTGATGGACAGGCAAAAAAGTTTTCTTCGTAAATCAAGAATGGTAGAAAATGGAAAGTGTTAATAGCTATCCTATTTTGTAAATTAGAGTTTTTTTTGTCTGAAGCTTAATATTTCAACAATTATTGAATCAATTTAAGTTCTTTATTTAAAGAAGCTTCCCAGGTTGGTTTTAAGCTATTTAATTCTAGATTGAAATTTTGATTGTAAGGGAGTTACGCTTTATTTGCGCCCCCTCCCTACCCCTTAAAATACTAAGCCCCTGTGTTTCTTGGGGTGCAACCACCAGTTATAT
The DNA here is from genome assembly GCF_053477335.1 of Acartia tonsa. NCBI lineage: Eukaryota > Metazoa > Arthropoda > Copepoda > Calanoida > Acartiidae > Acartia > Acartia tonsa. The sequence goes on from NC_137261.1 coordinate 32,080,454, forward strand.
GAAAGCTACTTTGTAAAAACAATATTTTTTTTGCAGTTTATAAAATGTATTAAAAAAGGCTGCAGTGCAAGATTTTTTTTATGAAGGATTTTTACATAGAGACAATTCTTAAATATAAACTTGATTCTATATAATTCTATTTAAGTTAGAATTCATTAATCAAATAAAATTCTGTTGATTACAAATTCTAAACCTTTCTTAGAATTAAGAAAATCAACTAGCTTATATATGAAAAATAAAATATTTATTTACATCAAAATCTTTAGAAAACTTTTAATTATGTTTTTATGAAAGAAAACTATTATACAAACTTGTATGAAATATTTTTGTAAAAAAAATAAACTTAAGTTTTAGATATGTTTACTTTGTTATCAAAATACGTTATTTCTTTCAATTGACAACCAAACGGACAAATGAAGTTGTAGAGAAACTGCATTTTCAGCAACATGGTAATTATAGCAACAATACAACATAATATAAACACAGATATATGGATACCAATAACAAAAACTAAAACAAAAGGTTTACGGAATTTATAAATATATATAAATAAATTGATTATTGCCTAAAAACATACGAACAAGAGCTGAAAAATAAGTTTAAAAATAATAAACTGTTATAAATTAAAAAATAATTAAATATTTCATAAAAGTAATGTTTACACGCTAAAAGTAAGTGTACAATAATTTGATTTCCGCACTAATTATCAGCTGTAATTGTAAAAAGGCTGTTTAATAAAAATATTATAGAGTAACTGCTTTACTAAATAATTTTAACAACTTTAAACAAGATAACTTAAAAGATAACCAATGAAGCATTACTTTGAATGTAATAGATGATGAAAAATGTCTTTTAGCCATATGTATGAAATGCAATTTTTTTTGTTGAATACGAATGCCTATCTCCGACACACATGCTTACTAACAAAAACTATTCATTTTCCTTAATCCATCCACTCTTGAAAGAATGCATTCAACAAGGGTTAAAGTACATTTGGACCTTGAAAAAAGGCCTTAAATTCAACAATATAACCGTCCTAACACTCTCTGAACTCAATGACAACATACTAATAACATAGGTAATAAAAAAGCAACAATAAATTGTTAATCAAAATTATTTTTTACTTTATAAAGATAACATTCTTACTATTTTTTACTGAAGAAAAATGAAGAAAACAGCCTCCCTCAACCTCGAATCACAAACAACTACTGTATCTAATCTTAACTTTATAGAGAGAGAGTTGAAGATAGAGAGAAGGGTAGAGGATGGAAGTTATTATAAAGGGCTTTAGAGGTATGGTAGTGAGAGAGGGAGAGAGAGAGAGAGAGACAAAATAATACTGTAAAGTTCTCCGGACCATTTTATAAAACAGAGTTTCAATGTATGTAAGTTTATACTTTATATGAGTGGGTGTGTGTGTGTGTATGTGAGCATAAAAGTCCAAAGCCATCTCTCACCCCAAACCCCTATAGTGTAGATATCCCCTGAAGTATAGCAAGGCACATTTCAAGCCCAAAGTTCCCTCAAGACACGTCATAACCAAAATTGTAAACGGCCGGACGATATCTTGCTCGGATGGCTCAAAGTTTAGAGTCGCGCCCTCTCTTTCTCTCTTTTATTTTACTCTCATTTTAGAGTCTTTCACCTTCCTCCCAGAGGAATGGATAATCTTTTCTTCATCTTTCTACCTTGGTGGCCCATTACTTTCACCATAAATACAAAATTACTTCATAAAAGTATCATATTGTCAAAAATCCGCATTAATTAAAAGATATTTGAATCGCTAATTGGGTTAACATGTTTTATGGGGTTGGGGTATATTTCATCGGGAGGGGAGGGGGGGTCCATATGTTTACGAGATATTTCGGGACACACTGACACAATTTACTATCTTATAGATTAAGATTGATCGTTGAACCTTTTGTGTTGTTTTAAAGATTTGCTGATTGAATACTGACATATTAAAAAGTAGCTTATCTCATACTAGCGATTTATTAGGCAGACTGTTTTTTTGCTGAAGAGATGGGACACCCTCTACCTCTGCTCAATTATTTGTCAGATTCTTTTCAAATGTATGAGTTACCACCTGTGTGTGTTTGTACGTGTGTGTGTTTTGCACTGTGTATTTGTGTTTTATGTGTGTGTTGGCATATTGTGTGTGGGTGTGTGTGTGTGTGTTTAGTTTACATAAAATTATTTATACATATTAAGTTAGTTTATTCAGTATTGTGACCCAAAGAGCGCATGACAAGAGTATAACATGGTAATAAGCGCATCTCGTTACCATGCAATCATAAACCATCCCTTAAGTAATATATAGATCTGGTCTATTTTTAAAATATAAGATAATTCATGTATTATTTGGATTTACATCAAAGTATTTATGTATACTTATCTAATAGTAAATTAAAATACACCTACTCTTATATAATTACAATTGTTTTAGTAATTCATTTTACCCTACGTTATTAAGGAGCATTATAAATGTCTACTTAACTTTCTACCTTTTGAAGGCGAAGTTTCGAGTACTTTTTCTTCTTAGCTAAACTATTATACAACCAGTCAGGGTTGGAGGATATAGAGAACACTAGAAATAATGTCCATGAGTAGCGCAGCATTATTGGGCTAACAAATTTTACGGAAGAAAACAAATGTTATACATAAACAATAGAGTTAAATTAGAGGCAAGAGAAATAGCCCCTTTAAAAAAAATTAACCACAAAAATTTAGTGTTAACACTAAAAATGAAAAGGAAGGAAGGGTCGACTTAGTGACCCTAAAGGTCTTTAGGGGGATACCCGCTAGTTGGTAATATAGTACAAATTAAAATAAGTGTCTTAAAGTTGAACTGATTATTGAATCCTATCCAACTTACAAAAGTATTTGAAATTTCCTTCAAACTATAATTTGACCAATAACTTTTTTCAAAATATGTATCTTATCTCTGTTTCTTTAACTTTAATCAGTTTAAATAAAATCTAAAGCTTAAAATTATGGGAGGGGGATTTTGTTCCATTAATAAGGAACAGGGATGCAAAAGTAAAGCAAAGTATTTAGCTTATCAAAAAAATATGTCTCAAAAAACTCCGTCGTAAAACAAGCCATCGTAATCTATATTAATCGTTTATATAACATACCGGTTATGAACCGACCCAAGATATTTGTAGAATTTATTCTCTGCTTAGAAATTATTCTCCTTATTAAAAGTTTTAACTAATATAAATGTTGCATTATGCTGAATCTCGTTGGATATATACCAAAGACAATGGATCCAACAGTAGCACAGCAAAAACAATCTTACGACGTTTTCTTCAATTTGAATAATCTGTTTGTTTTAAAAGATATCTTCTTTTAATTTTTATTCACTTTAACTGTACAAATTAATTTTTCCCCATTTTAGATTATTGTATTTCTTGGATGTGCTATGTAATTTTTTAGTACTGAAAATGCGCAATTTTGTAGCTTACTATTTATCTACACGTAAACATAGTTGTATATTATCTGAACATGTCATGTTGCACAAATAAACTTTGCTTTGGGGATTTACAGCCGTATTTATTGAGGAAATTTTGCCGCTTTTAGAATTCAATCATAATTTAGAACCTTAAAAATATAAATTGTACACTACTTTTTTTCAGGATTAAAAATACCTAACCCAAAGAAAACTTATTTTGATCCCTTTTTTGAAAATAAATTTACTGCCCGATACTTAATTGTTAATAATTAGCCCATCTACATTCTGTCGTGTTTGTTACTTAATTCAACCAATAAGCCTCAAAATCAGTTGCAGCACTGCGGTGATGAGGAAGAATAAGCCACTTTTAGTCTTATTTAGTCTTATTTAGTCTTATTTAGTCTTATTTAGCCTTATTTAGAAAAAAACAACCAATAACGTCATCGATACTCATCCACACACTGTTGCAGCCTTGTTTCTATTACTAACACTTAGTTAGCCTCAGCCGCAGTCGTTTTCATCCATACTGAGCCGTACACACTGGACCTATGCCACCCTAAGCTGCATCAACTCTCAGCCTAGGTCACTCTTATTCGTATTCACTCTCAGTCACATTCAGCAGAAGCAACCATAAGCCGCAACCACTCCTATAATTCTGGTGCTATATCTCTATCCCTGCTAACATAGGCTTGCACTGCACGAATCAATTACTTTGTGCCAGCTAAAAACTAAATTACAGACCCTTTTTGCAAAACAAATCTAATTATAAAATTGCAGGTATTCTCGGGTGCTGAAATCGCTACGGTCTTATGTCACTGAGCCACAGTAACTGACATAATAGGTTCTTGTAAGTATTAATTTCTTATTTGTCTCAAAACAAAAAACTTTATGTTTCTCAACATATAATAAAAAAATACTTTGTTCTAGATAAAGACAAAACCATGTACTTCTTCTATAAAAAATATCTAATTATTTTCATAAAAGATTTAAAACTTATATTAACTTAATCTTACATACATAGTAGTAGGAAGTTTGTATTGTAGTGGTACTGTTAAATATTTTGTCTATTTGTCATTTAATACTACTGTAATGTCAGATAAAAAACGGACTAACCACATAAGTTTGTAGAGTACTAATCAATTCAATCATTTTGCGCAATGAAATAAAATTCTTTTTAAATTACTCTACAGCAAAATCTTGGTTTAAAACATTTAATTGAAATACCCGGAAGAATTCAGAAAACCTCACATTGCTCTCAAGAGATTTTTATTTCAAAGAATAATACAGAGAAAAAGAGAAAATTAAGTTATAATAAAAAATTGAAGAAGGCAATAGGTAAAAAAAAAGTTTGGTTTAAAGCAATACTTCATACAAGATTAAAATGAATCATGATGAAACAAAAATCAGAAAATATTTTTTTTCTTTAGAATCGTTTTTTGACAGTCGGACTGGTTAATGGGTGAATGGAATTTAAAAATAACAACAAGAGAGAATGAATAGATAAAAAGTATGAAATAGTGGGAGAGATAGAAGTCCTAAATACCGGCTCGCCAATATTTCTATTTTCCCTTGGGAGTCTAGCCCTTCCAAACAATAGGTTTAATATAGAACAAGCATTTCAGTTTTTCATTTTGATACTTTTGAAAAGGATAGACATTATGATTTTAATGCAGGACTTCAAATTTCAACTTTTTAAATTGTTTTACTAATCTAAAACTATTTTTGTGGAATAAGAATGGGATGTGGAGCTTGAACTGTAACCATATTATGTGGTTAACATGTATCACTCTTCTTATGCCTGATTAGACATCTACACAAACTATTATTGATTTGTACTGTTACATGACTTATCCCACACACAAGAACATTGGCTGGTATGGTATGTAGGTGAAAAGAATCAATAAACATGCACTTACATACAAACATAAATCTTTAAGATCAATACTTTAATAAATCTATACTGCTATGCTATATTTATAATTAGGGTCGGTCCGTACGTCCGTCCGTACGTAACGGATAGCTTTTATCATCAATTTAGGCAAGTTAGAATTGTCCTATCGATTTCAAACTTTTCATGATGATTCCTGCAGTAGTAAGGTACGATTAAGACAGCGTAGCAACTCTATAACCGTTACCAGAATGCCCGTACGTTCATTTTAAACATGTTGATTTTTAACTTTTTACACAAAAATTTTTTATGTGACATAATTATCCAATTGATCTGATTTTTGGAGTTCTGATTTCTATTACAATAAGACAGAAGATTACACGCAAAGCATCTCTGTAATCAAGTCCTAAAAATGTCAGTATGTCTCTAAATAGAATTCTATATTTCAAGAAGTTTTGCAACAAATATACATATAATTTTGTCAAATCTTTCATATTTTTATTTTGTAAATTCAGTTCTGACACTCTATAAGAGTTAATGATCGTCTGTCCTACGTTTCAGAGCTTCGCTTTTATGGATGTTGCCATCCTTGTTTAGTCAAAAGTTATTTGCGTAAGTTGTTTACTAACACTCCAATGTTAATTGCTTCTACTTTCAAAGAAAGAATACTACCTGATATTTTGAAAATGCTTTACACCTGTAAAGTTTCTAATTCTTAATATACTCACTACACATTTATCTGACAGACATGGCCTACTTATTTTGTAGAAATGCCATACTTTTTTTTTATTGTATATCTTTTTTTATTTGAAGCTTATTTATTATGTATGTAAGGCGTTGAATGTTTTTGATATTGAAAAAGTAAAATGTATGTTTGCAAAATTGATGAAGAAACATAGATTTAGCTACAGACAAGGGGTTAGGTAGCTTATTCTGCCCATAGAAGAAAAGCAATTTAGAAGGCCAACATTCTTTGAAAGTTTTTTTTGGTTCCAGTAATATTTTTTAAGGAGGGGTAGAGGGTTAGTAAGGGGTTTAATCAACCCTATTAAAAAACGGCAATCTATTTTCTACTTTGTATATTAAACCATTAACTATAAAACAATAATTTGGCAACTCAGCAATCATTTATAATTGATTCTTTAAGCTTTTACTATTGTCTGTATATATGTTCTTTGAATAAAGTATGTATTGAATATGCTTGAACCTTGGCACAGTAACCAGGGAATCAGGTATAGGATACTACTCAATAATATTATCTTTTCAAAATTATGTGTTTAATTTCTACCTTTATCTTGGGTAAAGTGAAGGAAAGGGTTTTAGATTAATTTAGATTAATTTTCTCCTTCTCCCTGGTAGTAACATTCTAACTCAAAACCTTATGAATACAGAAAATTCCTTTAAATTGTAAGATGCATTTGTAGTCTCCAATACTATTCCTTCTAATTTTTTTTTGGTGCATATTAGGACTTTGATGATTATCATAGATAGGCGGCCTAAAAATATGTAAATAAAATATATCAAAACTAGGGGTTATTTTGAGGGATCTAAAGGGATAAGACAATTGATGATAAATTCATGACATCCCCAATGTTAATACACAAAATTACCCCTTCTGTTGATTAAAATTGGTAATAAACAGCCCATTGTCTCATCTCTTTCTAGGTTATTTTAATTAATCTGGCTATGGAGGATAATATCAAATTTTTCAGTGCAACCCAAACTTTCATCTCTTTGATCAAACTTCAACTAAGAATTTCAGCCATTTCAATCTGGTTTGGTTTCGGGATTTTATTTAGGTTAACAGCATAGCTATTGTACAGTAAATCAGCACAAATCATTAAAAAAAAAATTATGTTTAATCGATGCAAATATTAGTTCAGCGTATAAACTAGTACCTTAATTATAAAGCAGCTGCACTTTAATCATAAAGGAAGAAAAAGCAAAAGATATTGAGAAAAAAACAGGTTATAAATTAAGATGGGTAAAAAGTATGATGTCAGTTAACTATGGATGATAAATGAAAGACCAGAAAAAGAAAATAAATGGAAAAGACTGCTAGGATCTAGGGAGAGTAAGAAACATTAAAGAAGTTATTCTGAAACAAGGATCATAACATCCACAATAAAAAGAATGCATAAAAATTATTAATTGACGGACAATTAGGCAGATAATTAGTTTTGTAAAATTACGGGGAAATGGTTGGAATTTTTTTTTGCAAAATAGCAATTGAGCACTATGGCCCAATGTAATGGAGCACAATGGCCCAATGTAATGGAGCACTATGGCCCAATGTAATGGAGCACAATGGCCCAATGTATCCATTAATGTGTGCTTGATCTGTCAGTCACATGGCTTGACCGCTATATGCTACCAATGAACCTCAAAAGTGTACATTGTTTGCCGTTTTCAGCACCCAAACGGCTGGAAGACAGCTTCTGAACTGGTTTAGATTGACTAATAAAAAAGCATTTTAAGTGTGAGCAAAGAGCGTCTGCGCAACAAAAAACATTTAAAAAAAAGACAAAATTTTAATACTTCTTGGTTATTTTTTGATTATTTTAATCCTTTTCATAAATGAATAGAGTGAAAAAGTCTAACACTATGATTAAAAACATGATAAATTGAGTAGTCAGAAAAAAAAGGATAAAATAAGAAAGCAATAATAAAATCTAAAATAAATTAGATAATTCTCTTTTTATCTCTTTTGTCTCTCAATATCAGGGATGTAGGAATAGTTTGCTTATACACCAAAATACAACACAAGTTCAACTATCCCTCTTTATATTAGTAATTCCTATCCCTCACCTCCAAATAAAACAAGGCAGAAGTTTAGGTAGAACATATTCTGCCATTTTATAATTTCTTTTTTACTCCTTATTCTCTAAAAAGTTGATAAAATTAAAACAAACCTTGTTTTTTGTGTTTTTATTAGAAGGTTACAAACATACTTTTTAAAAGCGAAGCTTTTCTATAATTAGGATCGACCAGTCCGTCAGTACGTCCGTCCGTCCGTCAGTCCGTAACGGATAGCTTTTTTCGTTAATTCTATAATCGTTACCAGAATGTCCGTACGTCCTTTTTAAACATGTTGATTTTTTACTTTTTTAACAAAATATTTTTTATGTGATAAAATCATCCGATTGATCTGATTTTTGAATTACTGATTCCTATTACAAAAAGGTACAGTATTTTGAGCGAATCATCTCTATAATCAAGTCCTTAAAATGTCAGTATGTCCTTAAACAGAATTCTGTATTTAAGAAGTTTTGCAAAAAATTTACGTATAATTTTGTCAACACTTATTTACTAAGTATATTTGCGATAACTTTTATTTAATGAAATCTTCCAATTTTTAACATGTACAAAACGGCCTGCTTAATTGCTTCAAGATCCATGTCAGATCTATATAGGAAATAAATGTCTATAAACGAGCTCAAGTTTTCCAAGGAATATTTGTTTAAAACTCATAGTGCTCCAATAATCCATAATAAACTCTCATTGCCCAGAACGAAAAGACCCATTATTTTACTTTATTAAAAATAAATTCCTTTTTTTAATTTCATGTTGCTATTTACCTTATATCATTGTATTTAATTTCTAATCATAAAAAAGAAAATTTAAATTTATAAAATATTAAATGTAAGAAAACTCTGTTTTAAAAGAATTCGATTGTGGCGACACTTTGTGTGTTCAAATATTAAACTAAAATTGTAATCATCATCATTAACCCGTTGGTGATGGTAATGTAAAGAAAAAATATAATTTAAAAAATCTTTTTAAAATCATTTAGATTATTAAATATTTACTTTCTTTTAGATAGTAATGTCGGGTGAGGAAAATAGATTTATTGAGAAATAGATATGCATATAGAAAACTAGCCAATAGGGAGATAATTATATCGAGCCAACTCTAGTATATTAATATTTTGAATATTCAGTTCTGACACTTTACAAGAGTTAACGTTCATCTGTCATACCGTTTCAGAGCTTCGCTTTTATGGATGTTGTCATCCTTGTTCAAAAGTCTTTCACTAAGTTCCAAATAAAATAGCTGTTAGATTTTTCATAAATTTAGAATAATCGTTTAACCCTCGACTCCATCTATCCCTGCTCAAATCAATTCAACCCAACATATCTGAGAAATTTATAGTTCTGCAGTACTTTCATAGTTGGGACAAATATTTTAAATGTTGTATTTATTCTACATTAAAACTCTTTTATTTACTAAGTATATTTGCGATAACTTTTATTTAATGAAATCTTCCAATTTTTAACATGTACAAAACGGCCTGCTTAATTGCTTCAAGATCCATGTCAGATCTATATAGGAAATAAATGTCTATAAACGAGCTCAAGTTTTCCAAGGAATATTTGTTTAAAACTCATAGTGCTCCAATAATCCATAATAAACTCTCATTGCCCAGAACGATAAGACCCATTATTTTACTTTATTAAAAATAAATTCCTTTTTTAATTTCATGTTGCTATTTACCTTATATCAATGTATTTAATTTCTTATCATAAAAAAGAAAATTTAGATTTATAATATAATAAATTTAAGAAAACTCTATTTTAAAAGAATTCGATTGTGGCGACACTTTGTGTGTTCAAATATTAAACTAAAATTGTAATCATCATCATTAACCCTTTGGTGATGGTAATGTAAAGAAAAAAATATAATTTAAAAAATCTTTTTAAAATCATTTAGATTATTAAATATTTACTTTCTTTTAGATAGTAATGCCGGGTGAGGAAAATAGATTTAATGAGAAATAGATATGCATATAGAAAACTAGCCAATAGGGAGATAATTATATCGAGCCAACTCTAGTCTTTATATATCTGGAACGCGAGAATCACTAACCACCAGATCGATTGAGGTTTCTTTACCTGTAAGTCCCTGGTAATTTGTTTAAAGTTGTGTTTACCCCCATAAAAATGTTTAGGCGTCGAGCCCTTTCATGGGTAAAAATTTTAAGCAAGTTTTAAAAAGAGGTAATATTTTCGATGAAAAATTGATCGCGAGAGGGAGGTCCCACTGTTTCAAATTTCAAGATAAACACGTATTTGTATCTACAGTAATATAGATACAGAAAGCCGCAAAAAAAAAACATTTAAGAGTTGGCCGACAGCCTATATTATTTTATGGTTAAATTACATGTAAACAAGTAAATCTACGCAAAAAAGTTCAGTTGTAAAGAATTTGTCTGGCTGTCAACAATATAAAATGCTCAAACATGGGAATCTACACAAAAAATCCGACCTCTATCTTTCATAGCAATGAGGAAACATTGTTCTTTTAAGGTAACCCTGTCATACGTATTTGAACGACTATGTTTATAGAGTATCTGCGCAACTAGAAATAAACTAAAATTTGTCTGCTTCAAAATGTATTTTCTTGAGTGTATTGTGTTAGTGAAGCTGTGAGTTTGACAAAAAGTTTATTTAAATCAAAGTGCATAGGTTTGAGGTATGTTTAGTGAATATTTTGGCTAGTTTTACACTTATTAGAATAGCGTTTATTGATCTTTGCATTGCAATGTAATAAATAGTTTTGATAAAAAAATGCTTTTTTGTTTAATTAATTTGACTTATACTAGCTTTGTATGAAGATTTGTGTAACGCTAAGGTCCAATAAAGGAATTATAGCAACTACAAAGTCGGTATGTTCATTTTAATTTTTATCATACATATGAATTATTGAAAAAGTGATTAAACCAGCGTTGTCCTGTCCATACCTGGCGTATTGCTTTAGATTAACTTTTCTAAAATAACATTGAATAATCCTAAAACCCGCTGTGCAATTTCTTTACTTTATTTCTTCTTTATATTATACTACAAATCAGGACTCTAAAGGACAATAGCCGATAAATTTATGTATAAAACATTAAATTACCCCTTCTTCGATTACAACTAGTGGTTAAAACGTTTGGACACTCAGCTTAATAAACCAAACGTCCAAACCAATCAAAATTCATCAAAAGTCCCCAAAGTTGTTAAGCCAACATTACTATAAAAATTTGGGAACTAGTGTGATAAAACGCCCGATGTCCCCGCCCCCCTGACTACAAATACAAACTTTACAAATGGATGCTTCGTTCTAATACAAAGAGGTGAAAATGGAAAATAAATTAATCTTCCACAAATATTTATCTTATATGTACCTAAAATATTTCCAAATATAAGTTTGGGGAAATGTACTTTTATTATTTCTGAAACTTAGGGGGTACATCACAATTGAGAAAATAAATCTTAAGCATGAAAAATCTATTTCTGCCTTTGATTGTTAGAAGTTTGTCATGGGAGGCGATTTGGTATTTTTTTAGTTTCAATATGCCAATATCATACAGAAAAGTGTTTATGTTCTGTCCTTTTACAAAACTTGGTATTTAACCTTGAAGTTAATAGTCCTTGATTGCAAATGCCTACTTAGTTTCCACACTTTTTCCTTATCACACTAAACCATTTGAACACAAACACACACACTACAAACACAATCCCACACACAAAGATTATAAAGTTATGCACAAAAAATATGGATGACAAAGGTGAAAGAAACAGGGACAAAACTTCAAACAAAAATACATATGTTAAAGAGTTATGTAATCTCTATGTCTGTCTGTTTGTATGTTCCGAAAAATCTCGCAAATTTTAGGCATGATATGCCTCTTAGTGTTGGTTCAGGAAAGATTTTTTAGGGAAGGGTTCCACCGTCACCACAACATTCGTTCCTCAAAAATTAAATGAAAAACAAAGATATTGACAGTGACAAAAAATATATCAAGAAAAGTGATAAAAAATTAACATGCATGTCTGAATATGATACATGATTTTCTAAGCAAAGGCCTCTGCAATACATGTTGCTGGGCAAATCTGTCAAAATAAGCATAACTCTGAGATGTTCAATAATTCTTCAAACAAATTCAATTAGAATTTGAATAGGTTTTGATGAAGTAGTAATTAATAAATAGCAGAGCTTCTTTAGGAATTTCTTTTCAAAATTACAAAAATATCTCTTATGAAATATTTTAATTATTCTAAACACTACACAAAAAAAAATCAAAATTTGATAAATATTATTTTTGATGAAGTGCAGTTGCTTTAATACTTACAGACATTTTGTTTTTGTTTTTTTTTATAAAAAAATTCAGTTATTGGTTCAAAATGAGGTCAAGACAACAATATGAATTTTCAATATTATAAAGATAAAGATTAGCATTTTATGTCAACTCCCTGATTTTTACAAATTTACCAGATACCCTCCTTTAGGGTGGAATCAAACCTGTAACATGCAAATTTGGTTTACTACATTCTTATTTTAAGATGAACTAAATAAAATTGATTGTACAAAAATTTTGTGATTTAGTTTTATTAATTCTAAAAACTTTAATGCATGATCCTTTATATTACTGACTATTGTTCTAAATTTGAATACATGAATTTCAATGTCTTCCCATTTATTATCTTATACTGCTGACTTGGATTTGACAAGCTCTAGGAATAATATTAGAATCTATGTATATTAGATTGGCCTCATTTTAGTTATTTTGATAAAAGTTCTAAAACTATAAGAAGATTATGTACAAAAGTGTAACTTTTTACCATTATTTATTATGAGGTACTTATTCAAAATTAAGATTTGTAAAATAAAATAAGAAATATTTTATGGGCTATTAGCGGATAAAATCGCAGTAACTAGTCTATCTAAAAATTTTTAGGAAAAAACACATAACCAAGAGAAAAGACAAAATATCTAAACTAAATTGCTTCTAAAATTGAAATAAAAATTAAGAGATAATAGAACCCCACCTAAAACATACATATAATACATACTCAGTATTTCACTTAATATTTGAATGTGAGTAGATATACACAGGAACCTAATATAATTACTTATACAATTCAAGTCAAATGCAGAGATAAAGGACATTGAGTAAAACATTAGATTAGGATAGTAAGTGTGGGTTCATAAAGGAAAAGGATAGATCAAGCCTCATATTAAAAAAAAGTTCAACAGAAATTTGTATAAATCTTAAGAATGCAAACTAAGATCTTAAATAAATAAAACCCCCGACCGTGGCTCAACACGTAGCGCATCCGCTCGTCGTCGGGAAGGTGATAGGTTCGAATCTCGGCCCGACACCGCGTCATAACTAAAGACGTTAAAAATGGTTTCTACTGCTGCTATGTCAGATGCGTGACATAAATAGTTAGAGTAGGGGGAATGCCTTGGCCCAAAACAGGCTCAATTCGTTACCATGCAGAGTTGGGACTTCTCAGACAAAGGTCGTGCATCACAGAGAGTTGGTTGTCTGTTGGATGTTACTTAACCTAATATCCTTGCGTGTTTGGACAGAGAAGGGTGCGTAACAGTCATCCTTAGTTCTCCTGGATTGCTGAACCAGGACCTGGACAGTACATCAAGTCGATAGGGTCCTTGACTGCAATCCCGCCCATACGAGGTAATTGAAGGTAAGATCTTAAATATCTGTAATATGAAGAAGTTGGAGTTGATGTGTTCTAGATCAAAAATGGCTGGTTTGAATTTTAATTTATATCTTTTGTCATTGTTTTTATTATAGGATGACATCAATAATATTTAAAAATGCTTATCTCAATTTTTATTCAAAGCCTGTTTTTTAAGTGTGATATTAGAGTCAAAGAATTTATTAAGAACCAGCCTATAAAATGCCAAGCATATGGAAAATTCACATAAACCATTCAAACAAATCTCTCAATATCAATACTTTGACAATTTTACAGTATGCTTGAGTTTTCTATACTTCTGTTTTTGTTACTATTGGCAGATATTTCTATGGGGGATTTAACTATTGAAAAGAAATCCTAAAACCTGTTCAGGACCAATTTAATTTTCTTTGCAATATTCAGGTTATGTTATTAACTAAGTATATTTGCGATTACTTTTATTTAATGAAATCTTCCAATTTTTAACATTTACAAAACGGCCTGCTTTATTGCATCAAGATCCATGACAGATCTATATAGGATATAAACGTCTATAAATGAGCTCGAGTCTTCCAATGGTAGAGTGTTTAAAACTCATAGTGCTCCAATAATTCTCATTAAACTCTCATTGACCAAAGCGATAAGACCTTTATTCTATTTGTTTATGGAATGAATTATGTTTTTCACTTCATGTTGATATTTGAATTACATTGAAATATTTAATCCTTATTTCATAAATAAAAAATATAAGTTCATAATAGAGTAAATCTCAGAAAACTCTATTTTAAAAGAATTCGATTGTGGTGACACTTCCTTTGTGTTAAAATATTAAAACTAAAATTTTAATCATATTAACCATTTGGTGATGGTAATGTGAAAAAATATAATTGAAAAAATCTTTTTAAAATCATTTAAATTAATAAATATTTACTTCTTTCTTTTAGATAGTAATGGCGGGGGAGGAGAATTGATTTATTGAGAAATAGATAAATATATATGTACTTATAGAAAACTAGCCAATAGCGAGATAGTTATATTGAGCCAACTCTAGTATTAGCCATAAATGAAACTTTCTAAAAGCACAATTAGACATCTCAGTTACTAAATAGTTCTGGGGATAAAAAACATGCTGTACATAAAAAAATCCTTAGAGAAAAAAAATAATAACTCTAAAACATAAAAAGAAGGAAGACATTTTATTTGCTTCTATGGTTACACATAACAATTTACATGTTAATTTTGACAAAACAGAACAAGTACTGCAAAGTTTCAATCCTATTGTAAAGTTAGACAGGTCTGTAGAATGTAAAATTGTAGCATAATAATATTTAAAAATGAACATATTGATTTAAGAAGTCCGATTACCGGGGATGTTTTATAGTTGATTATGCTCCTAATGATGAGAATCTTACGGACATTTGGATATATAGAGAACTTTGGTTCCTGAACAAAGACGTCTAATGAGGGTGGGTGGGGGTAAAGGGATGAATTTTTACCCCCCCCCCCCCCACGAAAATTAAAAAGCTTGGACGTAATTGCCTTGGATACCCTTGTTCCTAAATACTTTACATTATGAATCAACAAAGACATCTAGCCTGTGCTAGACTGAGATTTTAAATATATATAAAGCATTACAAAATAACCATAGAAATCAAAATATGAAGCAAAATTTCCGCTAAAGAATCACAACTGCAAAGTGTTTCATAATACGCAATAGCAAAATAATTAAGATGACAGGGCATATATAATATGAAGACTAACGTTTTGATAATTTGGAGTTTGTGCTGTAGTAATACTTTGCGGCTAGTTCGGATAGTATTCCAAAAAAAGACTTTTTACGATAGTGATGTTTCAGTATGTAGCAAACTTGACTTTTCACTGCAGATGTGTCATACGACAAGAAAAGGGTAAACACTGGTGTCCTGGATAGAAAACAGGTTTTTTTGAGTTACGTATGACAAGACCTATATTTCTATGACCGGGCGTGCATGACGGTTCAGCACATAACTTCCATTAAATCACAGCTGATCATTTTTGTGGATTTTTTTTGAAAATTACTTTTTTACCCAGATTTTCATAGTTTTTCCACCAAAAATCACAACGTTCTCATATTTACAGCTTAGTTAATCTAAATTTATTCAAAGAAAAGTACAATAGATGACAGCTGAACCAAAGATTATGTTATTATCAATAACAAGATCTTTCAGAATCAATTAACTAATCTAAGATTTGTAGTCCAGAAGTTTAAACTAACATGCTTCAGAATCAGCAATGATTCTGTATAAAGTTTTCCTTGTAATATTGACAAGTTATCTTGCTCAATATTGGTTCCTTGCTGACTTGATGTCTAAATAGTTCCTGTGTTATTGTTTGTTCCTGTCCATCATCATTGGAAACAGTCAGTTCAGTATTGTGGCTGCTTTTAAAGGTTTTGATGGGTTGTGGTTGCAGTTGAAATGATGGTGGTTGTGTGAAATTCTTGCTAGTGTCAGACACAAACTACACTGGCCTTGAAGTATTCAGGTAAACATTGTAACCTAAAATTATTGGGACAGGGTGGTTTTAGCTGTTCTGGGTGATGAGTTTGGATCTACTGCAGTTCATGGTAAAATATTGCTGATAACAAATGCTTCCAGGTTCATGACGTGACAGTAGATGGCTGTTCTTAGAGCAGCTTTTCAGCAAACAGTAGGCTGTCCCAGCTGGCATTACTAAATATGGAACTGCAGTAAAATATCAGGGACTGGCTAATTGCTTTTTATGTTTTACTATGACTTACTTTTCTTTCCCTCTGGTGGAGAGAGCTTAAAGCATTTTGTTTTGGGGGTTTAGTTTGTTTCTAGGCTCCTTAACAAGATGGTCGGTATAGAAAAGATTGTCACATGTAACACCTAAGAACCTAGGATGTCTGACTTATGGTACTGGTTCAACTATGACTACAGTGCCTGCTTCATTCAAAAAGGTGGTAAAGACTAGATGATTGGCTGGAGAAATGAATGGGTTCTGACTTTTTAACCAATCATTAAGAACTGCTAAGTAAGCTTTTATGTCCTTGACATAAGGATAAATAAGGGGACCTATGCTGTTGGAGTTGTCAGCAGAGGAAACTAGATGTAATTAGAGTGAGGTGTTGGCATTTATAAAATTTACACTTCGAATAGTATATGGTATAGGTTTCCTCCTTGTAGGTCAGCCTGTTTGGCAGATTTGTATGCATATTTAGATCCTCTGATAACAACAAATTGTTTTCTACCTCTAAGGTATTCACATAAAACATTACATGTACTCATTCAAGTCTAGTGCATTAATATTATGCAGTAGAACCTCATTGTTTACAGTGTCAAAAGCCTTTGAAAGATAAATGGCAAGTAGCACTGTTCTGATAACTGGTTTCTTATTGTTTAGGCTGTTGTTAATTAAGGTTTTAATACTCTGTAAGGCAGTGGGGGTGAACCTGCCTGTGTAAAAAGCCATAATGTTGGTCTGCAAGTTTAACAGCATAATTCAGGTAAGGACGACTCATGCAGGCAGGATAAAGAAGTGAGACAGGGCAGTAACTGGAACCCTAATTGTCAAGTTTCCCTGGTTTCAGTAATGAAATAATTTTATCAGTCCTCCATATGCTTGGTGTCTAGAAGTGATTTACTTGTCAATATTACAATGGAAACATTGTACAAAATCATTGCTGATTCTGATTTGTTTAAACTTTTTTGGTGGAACCTCAGAGGAACCTTGTATCACATCCAGGATCTATGTTTTACCTACAAATCTTAGAATAGTCAATTGGGGTTATTGATCTTGTTATAGCTGTCATCTATTATACTTTTTTGCATGAATTTAGAATAACTAAGCTGGAAATGTGAGAATATTGTGATTTTTTTGGGGAAAAACTATGAAAATATGGGTAAAAAAGTAATTTTCAAAAAAATCCACAAAAATGATCAGCTGTGATTAAATGAAAGTTATGTGCTGAACCGTTATACACGCCCAGTCATAGAAATATAGGTCTTGTCATACGTAACTAAAAAAAAACCTGTTTCCTATCCAGGACACCAGTGTAAAATCTTTTAGATTTTGGAAGCAATTGCGTCAATATAAAAAAATCATTGATTAAGTCAATATGAAATATTGCATTTAAATGAATCTTGCAGCAAATATCCATTTTATCTAATGAAAAACTCGATGGCATGGTCAACAATAAAGCACCCATTACAGTTTATAAAATGTCCTAAATTGTTTAATTTTTTTCTAAACAAACTGAAAATAAATTTACATATAAAATGATGGTCTTTATTTCAACTCTCAATCACTTATCATAGAAAAGATAGTAATACTAAGGCTACTAAATAGATAACAAGGTAAGTAACACAATAAATTAGTATTTTCACTTTTTTCACATAAGAAATGAATATAACTTCTGATGCATAATGCATTTACGTACATTACTTAACTTTCTCACAATCTGACTGTAAGGTGATAACTGAATATATTAACTGATATATAATATTCCTAGACGGATATTAGGCTATGTTTTACAGAGATAAAGGAATTGGTAATTGTTTGGCTGCCCGTTTTTCTGTTCATTTATCTATACCTCCTATGGGGGAGAAATAGATAGATTTAATTCATGAATTAGTCAAATGATTTATAATAGATTCAGCACGCTTTTTAAAAACGTGCCTTTAGCTTTTTCAAAACTATACATTTACAGATTTCAGTTATGTTTTTGATGATTTGAAAACTAGCTTGGCGAGTCTTAGATCGGTAATACATGTCAGTGAGAACAACTTTTTAGTAAGAATCAAAAGTTATATTATTATATATTATCGACATGTCAGTTTATTCCTGAAATACCCATACTGCACCTTTCATAATCGAGGATATAAAAATTCAAAGAAAAACATCATTATCACAATAAATTTAAATGATTTATAGCTAGAAAATATACTGTAATTCAAGGCTATTAATATTTCTTTGAATCTGCCTAAGTACTACAGCATATATGACGCAGTAATGTCTACATAAAATCATTCTTTAAACCCCCCTTTGAATTATTTTTTTGCTTTGTTTACAAGAGTAACATTGGATACTGATGCAATAAACATTATTTATTGGGTAATTTTTTTTCTTTCGTTAATTTAGCTTATATGTTAAAATTCTAGTTAATCAACTATTTAACACTAAAATTTTGTATGTATATTTATGTTAAAGAAAGCAAAAAAATATTGCTGATTTTGCAATTTTTTTTGTTTAGTAAGGCATTCCATGATATGTTTGAGAAAAGGACATATTTCAAGTAGCGAAGCTAGTTTGCTCAACAGAAAAATGCCCAAAAAAACGCATAAGACACTGCACTCAAACTTTATTTGTCTAATAGTAGTTAGGTGTCTAAGATTCTAAGATTAGCCGTAGGTCAATTTTGAGACAATTTTGTATACTTAGAAATAGGGTCAGTTCAAGCTCAATGTTCGATTCACTCCATGACTTGCCTAAATGTCTTTTCTGAGCTCCTCATTATTTCTTTTGATTTATTTTGATTGGGGATGTTTTCCAAAATTAATTATTCATTGCATGATGCTGTTCACACCATCCGCATTTAAGGTTGCGTGAATATGTTGTAACTGAGAAAATGGAATAAAAATTCAAAGAACTTTAATATAATCAACTAAATTATTGATTATCAAATCTCACTTTTAGACATAAAAATGAGGATTGGTAATTGAAGGCAACTGACTGGTAAAAAAAATACTTGTGCAAAGAAAAGAGATGAATAAAATATTGATATCGAATATTATTATTATTCATAAGCTGCACTGTATATCTCTTTACACTTCTACCTAGACAAAGTGATATTGGAAAATAATAATGAATATAAGTGTTATCTTATAGTGGCTGCTATCCCAGCCTCTAGATATATCTCATCAAAATTGTTATTTCCTTTCTTTTAGAGGGCCACTGTCTCTAAAAAATAACTTTAATATACCAACAACAAATCACAAAGTACCCCTAGAACCATTCCACAAACCCAGTGATTATTTGCGACCTTAGCCTCCTATCATAATACAAGGGTGGTTGCTCTAAGAATCACAGAATTAATTTTTGAGATCTACATTTGAAAATAAGGATTTTTATGCGTTAATTAAATTTTGTCTGAGGCTCATCAACCTAATGACCCCGACATAGTCAAGATATTACTTGGTACTTGATAATTTAAATATTAAGAGTTTTCTGAGTATGTTAATTTAAAATTTTTCAATAAGTTGTAATAAAAAATGCATATTTTGAAGAAAACATGTAAATTTGCCCGAAGGAAGCACTAAGAAAGGTTTTATGCTTTTTATCATGCATAACATTGTCAGGAAAAAAGGTACAACTAAATTGACCAACAATAAACAGTATATGTTTGTAATGAAATTAAAACATTTGGATGTTTCCACTGACAACTGTATCGGTATTTAGTTCTAATAGACAAACATACATAATCATATAAATCCATTTTTTACTATTTTATTGTATTTTACTTTATAAAATATCGTATTATTAGATAAACAGTTGGTTTCCTTAACTTAATTAGGGACATAAACAGACTTTTTGCAGAGGAAAAACATATTTTTCATGCTTAATTTAGGTTTATTTTGGGAGCTAAAAAAAGTTTTTTTTTCTCAAAAATTAAAAAAAAAGGATAGTCCATACCTAGATATTTATAACAATAGGTTTATAAAATTATTTTAGCTATGGAGAAATTCAAAGTGTAGGTCAAGACATTGTTTTTGGTTAGCTTGTCCATCCATTTATCTGAAGTAAAATATCCATTTTTTACAAGATTTATGACAGACCTTTTATTAAATGGGGCCACATTATGCTACAATGGTTTTTCATAGCAAAGCTACTCTATAATTTACAAATGAACATTTGTCAGTCCTTCCATCCACCAGCACACCAAGTAAGCTGATATCGAAGATTGTCTCACCCTCTTTTCAGAGAGGCTTTTTTAGTTCTTCAAGCTCAGAATTAGCCTTCTCCTAAATTCCTTATCCCAATGAAATGTGCGTACAGCAGCATCCTTTTTCTTTACCGTTTAGTGAGGTGGGCGCATTTTGTCTGCTTCTAAAATGTTACTTTTCATACAAACAAAGAAAAAAAACATATTGTGAGACCAAGGTAAAGCTTCTGTAAGTTCAGAGAGTGAATATATCTTAAATTTAAAAAGGAATTATTTTAGCCACAATGGTAAAAGAAATTCTTAATGATTCTTGATTAATCCCATATGTACCTTGCTACAGTTTATTTAAAGTATTGAGCAAATTAATTCAATTAATATATCTTCGGTTATTGAGTTTTGACCCCAAGATTTTAATCATCGAGCTTCGTCTTTTATTATATCAATAAAGTTAGTAAGACTAGAGTGGAAATCTTATGACGTCACAGGAATCGCACTTTTCAAAAGTGATCAAAATCGGGACAGATTGGGCTTTCTCCTTTCAAATTTCGTTGGGTCTGGTATTAGTAACACTACTCCTTAATTTTTTTTATAGGTTTTATACATTTAAAAAAAAAGAAAAAATACTTTTAAACTTAGATAATAAAATATTCCCTTTCCATTTTTATAGGCGCAATTTTAATTTTATGACATATAATAGTGTTTTTAAAAAAATTTTCTTTCGTCGGTTCATATATTTTAAGACGTTGACGCAATAATATCCTCTAATACAAACAAAACCCTGTATCCCAATATTAAGTATAAATTGTTCTAAAAATTCATGAGATCTTAAAGTACCTACCATGCACAACCTATTTAATTTTTAAAAATATCTTCTGTAAACTAAGGAAAACAGTGTAATGTATATAAAATATTTTAATTACTAAAAAATCCAATAAAATAGTTTTCTCGTATTCATTCGAATCCAGTGGATAGGAACCGGTTCTCATCCATACGAAAAAACTATGTCTAGCACCGAATTATATCCAGCTATCTACGAATATAAAAATGTACAATCATAAGATTAAAACCAGTTTTTTTAGCTGGTACCTCGGGGCTAAAAAAACTAGTTTTAATCTTATAATTGTACATTCTATATCCCCGGAAAGCCGTTTATAATACAGTGCAAGAAATAACTATTAGTTAATCCTGAATAAACGATGATTAATCCTTTTAAAAACCCTCTAAAAGTTTCTTTTCTACAAAAGCAAATTTGTTTACTATACACTATGCTTCTTGTCTTATAATTTTATTATTATATCAAACCTAAGTTCAAGCCTTAAAAATGAAAATAGTTAAGAACTAAATAATCATTATGTATAATTTTATAATTTAAATACTAATTTTGTATTTTTCAGGACCTTGTTGATAGACTGTAGTTAATAAATCTATACTCAAACCTGTTGTTTTTGGTCCTGGTCTAGCTGTTTGTCTCTAGCTATAGATCTTTGACTTTTGTGGTTATCAAAAAGTCAATGCT
Source organism: Acartia tonsa (assembly GCF_053477335.1). Taxonomy (NCBI): domain Eukaryota; kingdom Metazoa; phylum Arthropoda; class Copepoda; order Calanoida; family Acartiidae; genus Acartia; species Acartia tonsa. The sequence continues at coordinate 32,102,723 of NC_137261.1, forward strand.
TAACCATAAGACACCAATATGGTCAAGACAAAGATATTTGTTTTATATTACGTGTTCAGGTTCTCCTGACCTTTTAACTTCTACTTTTAATGTCTAACTGTCTAATGCAATAGCATGGCAATCATTTCTCAATATCTGTTGATATTGATCTGAAATTTTTATGCATTTGTTTAAATTTGTCCTTTAGTCCGTTTTTCGATTCGATGAATATAGGTTCCTATATAAAAACTTCTTTTTTATTCTGCTGTAATATGCGTTTGGTTTTATCCTTATACTAAAGTAACAGGATGTCTGTGTGTCTGTGTATCTGTGTGTCTGTACCGAAGGATCTCGCTAACCCCTGAACCGATCAGGTTCTCCTTAACAGGGTAGCTTCTCATAGGTCCCGGGAAGGTTTATAACTATTTTCTTGGGGGGTGGGACACCTCCAACCTCCCCCCCCAAAAAAATGAAAAATTCCCCTCCCCCCCCAAATTTTTTTATTAATTTTTTGAACTAAAATACATATGAGTGGGGGGCACCCCCCCAAAAAAAGATTTTATTCGCCCCCCCCCCCAAATAAAATTTTTTTTTTTTTTTAAATCTAAAATAAGAAATTGGGTATTAAATTCGACTCTCTCCTTCTTAAGTGCCCCTAGAGGCCTCTAGGGGCGTAGCCGCTAGTATTAGAGTAAAGCAATAGAAGGGGAATGGGTTAAATAACTGTATGTCCTAAACTGTGGGCCCTCTGCCGAATTTTAATTAGATCTTTGAAAATCAGAAATTAACGTCAAGAATATCAAAACAGCCAAGTCGCTACAAAAGAGCAGAAAGCAATTTGTTAGCAGACAAAAAAGTTCCCTAACACTGGATTCAGGTAGGTGTCTGGGTTATACATCTATATTGATAGATTTATTAGTTTTATTAATATTTCAGTAAACTTTCTTATGTGGTAAATGATTTAAATTTATGTATGATCTTTGCTTCTTATTGATACAGCCATCCTTGGTTACAAAATATTTGTTTTCAGATTGTTATGAAAGATTTCTTGAATACAGAATGTGTAATAATTTAGGTTATAAATTCGAATAGTAAAGTTTGATTAAAATTTGGTTTGTGCATTTTGTTAATAAATCTTCTTATTTAAAGTATTTGGAAAACTTGAGAAATCCCGCATGAAAAAATGTATACTGTACAAAATTGAACTATTAGTAAAACTCTTATTATACATAGCTTATTGCTCAGTCGTAAAATTGGCTAAAACCTGGTTCTAGCAGGAGGTTCTGCATACATTGTACTTTTTGTCCTATTATTTTATACTTGGCTTTTGTTGGTAATGATATTTTTTGAGATTTTTGTTTTTATTTAATTCTTTAGTTAAGTCGATATTCTTTTTGTATTTGATGTACTTTTCCTTGTTTTAATGTATGATGTATCTTACATACACAAATTTGTAACAATAAAATATTTGATATTTCCATATGGTAACCAAGCATATGTCATTTCCAAACCTGAATCAAAATATCGTGTGAAAAAATTGTACAGATTTTGTAGGGAAACAGCATTTCTTTCCTGCGCAGTGCCAAAAACAAAAAAATATCATTATAAAGAATAATAATATATATTTATTAATCTCTCTGAATTATTTGAACTCCTCCAGATTATTTTTTAAATTATAAAAACAAGGACAGCCTACATATAAAGCGAAGATCTCAAATCAGAATTAAGAACAAACGAATAAAAACTTATTATTATCAGAATTTAATTTGCAGAAAATTAATTTGTAAGTCTAAACAAATTTTATACATTTGTTTTAAAATGTAGAATACAGTAAAAAGTCATACTTTCAATTTTAGGATTACAAAAATCAGTAATAAATAAAACTACCATGCATATGAAAAAAAATGTTCTGTGAATTTGTTCAATGTAAATATTTTGTACACATGGCATATTTTCAAAGATTTCACATATACTTAAAAATATACTGCATTCCCATATTTTTACATAAATTTACTTGGGATATCTTTAACATAATGTAGAAAATTAATTCTTGTCTTCCTTAAGAAGCAGCTTATAACAAATGACGTAATACAATACAAATGACCAATGCTAGGCCAGAATGCATTGTGATTGACCAATGGTAAAATGTATAATGGTCTATCATTGGTCATTTGTATTATTAGGTACTATAAACTGCTTCCTTTCTTTATACACTAGGAGTTTTGAATATCATTCCCCTGCCATTATTTATTAATTTCTCTTTATGCATTAGTATACCTGTATGAAAGTTTAGACTAAACTCTTTTAGTTAATTCTTTTCTCTTTTCTCTTTCTCTCTTTCTCTCTGTGCGTTTGCTTATAAGTTTTGCTAATAATTTCAAACTCCTTCGCTTCTATTAAAAGCCTTTTTTTAATTGATATACTAAACCTGCATTTTTTCCTGTAAGAAAAAAAGTCTTAAAGGGCAGGAATAATGCATAACCAACACGCGAAATAAATGAAATATAATTTTTTTTAGTGGGGGGGGGGGGTGGGGAAGATAAAAAGATAGTTATTACTATTACTAAGCGTCCCCCCAGCCCACCTGCTAATAAGATGAAAATTTTTATTCAAATATGATATCCTTAAAGCATTTCATTCAGAGTTGAATATTGCTTTGAATTATAATGTTTACATAATTTGACTACAATAGAATAGTTTTATTCTAGTTTAGGCGGTCATTAATAGCAAGTCTAATTTTTCTACCTTACAAATGTAATCCTACGAAGTATATGGAACTGTATAAGTGCTGAATTTACTGCAATGCACCGTGGGGCAAGGCAGAACAAAAATATTATGTTTTCAAGATACTAAATATACTTACAAACTTTTTTAATTTACAGACAATTGATTTAAGGAGGAGCTTCTATATTTCAATTTCATGTAGAAAGACGACCAGAAAAAACTTTTTTGAACACATAAATATACCTGTGGATCATTAATATTCTATTTTTATTTTATTTGCCCCTTGGTGTAATGTAAAGTGTGGTTGCATTTAAAAGAAGCTCTGGAAATAAATATATCTTTCTGAAATAGTTGAACAAATTGTATAAATCGCTGCCACCCCCACAATTATGGAAGCATAAGTTCATCATAACTCTTTTTTAACAGGCTGTTTACATTTAACCACCCATCCTCTCGCTAAATAACGTAAAACCTTCTCAGGAATGATTTAGCTAGCCGCTTACGTAATTTACTGGACAATTATGTACATATATGTATATTGTATATAACCTAAGAGGTTAACTCACAAAGAAAATATGAATTTTACAATTTATTCAGATATAACAAATTGTTTCGTGCATTAATTCTAAAGGATTTTAACAAATATTTTGGAAGATTTTTTTTGTACATAATAATCTTTAATGTAACATGTATATCTATAGATAATATATGTTATTAGTATACCAAATCTAAATTTTTTGTTAGAAATTTAAATTTAAAAATGTATAAGAATTTACAAAACTATAGAATATCTATATAGAATGCATATAGCTGAACAGAAAAGCTTTACAAGTATGTGCAAACTACTTGGGTGTAGGGAAAATTAAATCTTAATTTACGATAGAATTATCCTATTGATTTGATCTTAAAAATTACTTAATAAATATGTTTGTAAATGTACGTTCGTCTTAAAAACCATGTTTTTTAGTTTTATTTGTTTTGACAGTTGAGCTTCGATATTTTCAATATCAAAAAGACAGTCACTATATAAAACTGGATATATTTATCTGATTTTATATGGATATGTTTTTTTATTGTTTAAAGTAGTGAGACGTCAAATGAAAATTATATTTTGTTCATAAACATCAGATTGCACAAAATGACAAGGTGTTATTATTTTGCAATATAGTTATTAACTTAATTCGGATTGTATACCATTTTTTTGGGTGCGCTATCCCATAAATTGCTGACGTCCTATCTCTTCCTCTTCTCTATGCTCCCATGAAATGGGTTGTTTGCATACAAAATTTAGGCATTATCCATTTTATTTAATTTAGCTCACTTTCTCATTAACTTTTCGCCTCAAGCTTCTTAAGATGTTACGTTATTTAGAATTAATACTAATCTTCCAGAAGAAAGCTAAAATAGGCATCGAGTTATAAATATGAAAAATCATAAAAGGAAAATACATTGTTTTTATATAGCTTCCGACAGGCTGAAAAACATCATTCAGTTCACATAAAAGGTAATATTATTCTAAGCTGAACTATTCGATTTGTAACAAGTTTTTAAGATTATTACATATATATTCACATATTCATTTCCTTTTATTTTAAACATGAAAGTTAGTTTTCTCATAAGGATAACATTTTATGTTAAATTTAAAGGATATTGAAAAAAAATTGTTTAACTTTTTCCCGATGCAAATTGTTTCCACGAGAAATTTGAAAATTACCAAATTCCAATTTTAGTGCACTCTACAAAGTATTGGCGTTCAAAGGGAGAAGTTGCTAAATTTTAAGAGAATATAACAAATGTCCAACAATCAAGTATAACTAAGGAAAGCCTTTCTCTCCGTCTAAGTCTAAACAGGGTATTAGGATATGCATCACCCAACAGACAACCAACTCTTTGAGTGCACGACCTTTGTCTGGAAATCCTATTTGTGCATGGTAATGAGTTGTGCCGGATTTGTGCCAAGGCATTCCCTCTACTCTGATTAATAATGTCGCACATCTGACATAGCAGCAGTATAAACCATTTTTATCGTCTGATTTAGATAGGGTCAAAATCTTATTTAAAATAAACTTTGATGATTAGATTTAGAATTAGGTGTTTTTTAGAAAACTCAACACCTATAAATTTCTGATTACGCCCTTGACTTGAAGTATTCTCAACTTAGCTGAACTTTATAGCTATATTTATTGGAGAATTTGCATATACTCTATTTATGTTTCAATATACATAGAATAAAGAATTCTTAGTTTTATAAAGTTAAATACTCTTTTTGTAAAAATATTTCTATTTTATTTTATAAAGTCAAAATTTTGATTACTTGGTACCTACTAACATTCAAGTGCCTTCTCCTGCTAAGAAGCACCAAAATAAATAATTGATTTTAGATTTAGATTTTTAGTTGCGGGCGTGATACTATTTTAAGAGGAGGGTTGTCATCTTTAAAAATATCGTATGTACATTCTCTATAAATTCAAGTTCAATCGGTTTATTAGTTTTTAAAGATCTTAAATTTCAGACGACAGACAAGCAGAGATTGTTCTTTTTTATATTAAACTAGTCCCTTCGCTCCTAGTAATTTTTCTATTCAAGGAAGGAAGCCTAAAAAAAGTCCGAAACCATTATATTACATATATGAAGCTTCTCTGATATCATAATCGAGCAATATTTTAGACCGTGTAATTTATTTACATTTGTACATATATCATTTCAAGTAATACGACATATTAATCTATCCTTTACGTTAATTAGAAACATCTACATATTTCATTGCACAATTTAAAGGAAGTTTTGATTTTTTTCATATTAAAGTAGCCTAAAACCTTCCAAGAATTAATAAAAAAAGTCCTTTATTTATTAATTTTTCATGATCATAATTTACAAATAATAAAGAGGATAGGAAAATATATGCGTACTTTTCTGTTATATTAGATTATATTCCTTAAGAAGACGACTTATCAATAATTCAATAAAATGGTTACTTCGTAAAAAAGGTTAAAAAGTAAATGAAAAATATAAAAAATCAAGACTTGAACACAAGGATTAGAACAATCAGAAGTAGCAAAGCCCTAAAATATGAAAGTAAAAAAACTGCCAAGGTAATGGAAGGAAAATGAGCATAACAGTAAAAATAATCTATAATACAAAGTAGAACGATGTCTGTCCGTCTGTCTGTCCGTCTGTCCGTCTGTCTGTCCGTCTGAAGCTTAAGATCTCAGTAACCACTGAACCGATTGGGCTCTACTCTTCAGGGAATATACCTACTGGTCCTGTGATGGTTTTAAGCTATTTTCTTGGGGGGTGGGACACCCACAACCCCCCCAAAAAATGAAAAATACCCCCCCCCAAATTTTTTTTTTACTTTTTCTTTTTAAATCTAAAATACGAAAAATTAGGTTGATCAAACCTCTTGGGCCAAAGCCCCTAGAGGCTAGGGGCGAAGCCGCTAGTGAATTATAAAGTATTTCTCGTATTCATTCGAATCCGGTGGATAGGAACCGGTTCTCATCCATACGAAAAAACTATGTCTAGCATCGTATTATATCCAGTTTTCTACGAATATAGAAAAGTACAATCATAAGATTAAAACTAGTTTTTTTTAGCCGGTGCCTTTTTAGCTCAGTAGCCATATGGAAAATAATAAAAAAAATTAGCACTTTATCTTGATACCACTTTGTATTATAAATCAAAGGCTACATTTAGGTCAAACTTACATAAATTATTATGAAATTCAATATTAAGCGTCAAAATTTACTAAAGAGTTTATAAGTATTATAGATACAATACATCTGTTGCTTAATTTTTAATAAAAATAATAATCTAAATATTCAATAAGGTTTTAAATCTGGTAACTTTGAAAAAAATGTCTGTATGTCAGTTTTAACATGTTAAATAATACGAATTCAGCTCTCTGTAACAACGCACTGGCGTGCTTACTGTCCCATTTTATGTGTAGAAAATATTTGCGTTTAAAAAGAAATGTATTTATTTTTTTTTGTATAATCTAAAATTTTCATTTTGTTTATATATCCAATTTCAAAAGATAACATTAACATGTAAAAAGCTATTCTACTTCAAATATCGTTTTCAAAGAGAACAAACAAGAATTACAACATTCAGAGAAGCTAATAAAAAAACATAAAAAATTTAATAAAAAAGATGTATTAATTTTATAAAATAATCTGAAACTACAATTATCTATGTCAATGTAGCAAATTTAGCTTGTAATATGGTTGTAATGTTGTATCTTTTACTTAAGCCTAACTGTTCTATCCTATATTTATGACCTTGAGTTTGGTATATGATTGTAATTTTGTATTACTATAAATTCTGCGCTTGGCTAACTGGTCAACCCTATTATGCATGACCTAGGGCTTTGCATATGGTAGTAATGTTGTATTACTATAGATTTTGCGCTTGGTCAACCCTTTATACATAAACTTGAGTTTGTATATGTTATATTAGTATATCTGTTTTGCTAAGCTAACTGGTCTACCATTCATACATGACCCTGAGGATGGCATATGGTTGTAATGTTGTCATTTTCACCACTTTATTACTATATCTCGAACAATCCTCCCCTCCAGAGAAAAAATTATCAGAGAAATAGAGATAGGTCAACCATCATCCAAGTTATATAATGAAAAATGAGAATAGAATATTGTTGTTCTATACAATTATAGATTCCAGGTTTGGTCTTGTAATTCCTTTTAGATATAGAAAAGTTTAAACGGTGCGAGTGACATCAATATTTGACTTAGATCTTTTACTTTTTTTCATACATTACCCTGTTGGACATTTTTCAATAAATGATTTTTTATATGAAGTACCCTTGCAGTTTTTTTTCCCATTGGACACCACAATCTTTTACCTATTTGTTGCAGTATTTAGTGGACGCGGTTTCGTGCACAATATTGTACAATTGTCAACAACAACTTTAACTTTTCCTCCATCCCTGGCTGTTAGATTTTTTGCGGCTGGACAAAATCTTTATTTGACACAAAGAATATATGGAAACATGACTTTTACATTACACCTTTTCCATCCATTGTTAAAATGAACCCCTCAAAACACATTTTTTTATACTTTGATTCAAAACAATTAAAACGTAAGTCATTATTGTCAATATAGCTAACGCTAACTAATGCCAAGGAAAGCTTTATTCTGATCCTGGTCAGGATTTAAATATAAGCCCCCTCCCCCTTTAAAAAGAAATATTTTATTCCAAAATAAGCGTAATTATTGGGGGGGGGGGATATCAAAATGGTTTAAATAAAATAGAAAGTGTACTAAAGAATATATTACACAAAGACAATATTGTGACAATAATCTTATTATTTCTTTGTTCAATTTTAAATAAGAAATATACACGGTGTTTCAGAAAAAAACTGCGTTTTCCGTTTTTCTGACACAACCAGAAGGAATACAAAAAAAACGATTATATGTCCTTATTCTCTGTAAAAAAAAGTACATCAAATTTATAACAGGTGTTTTTCATTATCTATAAAAATACGGCCTCTATGATAGGTACATAGTTTCCAAAAATGCTTTATGTGAAAAATGTTGTGCAAGAAAAATTAAAATAACTCTTCTATTATGTATAAAAAAATCGAGAATTTCAATATTAATTTAGAAAAAGGTATAAGAAAAGTACCTTAATGAGTTTTAAAGGTGAAATGCTTTTTAGCTCCTCACAAAAGCATTATTAAGAAACTGCAATTTGTCATTTTTTCACATTTCTTGATTGTGATGCATTTGCAGTAAAAGAATCTTCTTTAATAACGTAGGTTATAGTAAAAAGAAAAAAACTCCTTTTTGTTTGACAAAAAAATCTCTAAAGACAAAAAAGTTATTGAAGTTTGAATTTTTTGTATTAAAGCATTTAATTACAAATTATGGATAAATTATGAGTTTATATCTTAACCTGTCAATCAAATTAAAGGATTATAGGAATAAATGAGGGGTGGGGATTTACGAACATGAGCATTTTTTAAGGTCATGTTTCTTAAGTATACAAAAAGAAATATTTGTTTTCAGTGAGGGAATTTTAAATGAAATTTTTAGTGTAATTGGTAGAAAATTGTATTGGCCGTATTAAGATGTTGTTTTCAAGTGAATAAATTTTTGAAAACCAACCTTAAGGCACAAAATTCTACCAGAAAAAAGCATCATACGCATCTTTTGAAATATTTATGCTTTAAAATGCGCCGTTATTTTCAGAGATATTAAAAAACACCTGTAACAATTTCGATGCATATTTTTATAGAGAATATTGACATATAATTATTTTTTTTTGTACTCCTAATGGTTGTTTCCTAAATTTGGAAAACGCTGTTTTTTTTAAACGCCCTGTATATTATATTTTCTAGTATAATATACATATAAATGATTCGTGTAACTTATATTTTATGTAACTTATGCTGGATGTATATATTGCAGGGGCGTCCAAGCTTTTTTTTTGGGGGGGGGTAAAAAATTTTAGGGGGGGGGGGTAATTCGTGTTTGGGGGGGGGTAAAATGGCGCGCGAAGCGCGCCGAAATTTTTTTAACCCCTCCCCAAATTTTTACCCCGGGGATAAAATTTGATTAGGGGGGGTAATTACCACCCCTAAAGTCTGTTGTGGGGGGTAAATACTCCCCCCAAATCTGTTGGGGGGGGGGGGTAATTACCCCCCCCAAACTAATTTACCCCGGGGGTAAAATTTTTGGGGGGGGTAATTTAATTATGTAAAAAAAGCACCTACCTAATCTATTAAGTTAATAAGTACTATCCTATAACATAAAGTAGTAAGTAAGGTTTATTTGACTATAGCTTCAGATTTCATTACTTTTAATACTGAGTTCTCCTTTTTAGGAAAGCTTCACATAGATCCCATGATGGTTCCACACTATTATAGGTCAATCCTTTGAGTGGTTTTAGGCTATTTTTCTCCTCCCTTTTTACCCTTTAGAAAACACGAGTTCTTAGATGCTAAGGGCGCCACTACTATTCAAATATATAGTAGTATCTCATTCTTTAGAACATAAAAATACAATAATTAACTCACTAACCAATGAACCAATATGATTATACTTTAAAGTGAAGCGTCTTATAGGTCCTGGTAAGTTTTATAACTAGTTTTGTGACACCCTGACATCCTCCCAAAAGAAATCGCCTATAGAAATTCTTTTTCATTATTTAATGAAATATTTAATTTAGTTAGGTATCTATTTTATGGAATCTTCAGTGCTTTACAATTACATCATAGATCCCCCCCCAAAAAAAAATTTTCAGTAAAAATTTTTTTAAGAACATTCAATTTGGGGGGGGTAAATACCCCCCCCAAAATTTTTTTTTAAAGAACATTTATTTTGGGGGGGGGGTAATTACCCCCCCCCCCAAAATCGTTGGGGGTGCCTACGGCACCCCCAAGGTAGGGGTAATTTTTTTTTGGGGGGGGTATTGTTCAAAAAATTTTGGGGGTGCCAAATGGCCCATTACCCCCCCCCCTTGGACGCCTATGATATATTGCATATTAACCAACAAGTTAGCTAACTAGCAAGAATAACTTAAATTCTTTGTGGTCAAGTTTTAATCTGTTTTTATTTGATAAGATTTTACCTCTCAATGGCTTAGCTCCAAATTATAAAACTTTGGTTGATATACAAGCAGCATGAAAACTATACAACTTGTATAAAATTATAATAAACCTATTTTTGCCAATTTTTATAATTATATCTTTTTAAAGAATATTGTTTTCATCAAAACAAAGTACAATGCCAATGTACTCAGGGATAAAGAATATCTATATGTATAAATCTCTTACCCACAAATAAAATGTGAATCTTACATTTATGTATAATTTGTTAATTACGTCTAAGTTTTTAAATTTGATATTATCTACTAATTTCTTTTGGTAAGGGAAGAAAACTCTTGTACATTTATTAGATTTTAGAGATGTCAACGGCAACCTAATATTTTAGGAAATAAGGGCAAAAGGTGATAATTACCTCCTTTGTAAGTATGTATGTATGTAGTTGTACTGCAAAAAAATTAAGTGTGTATAAGTTTGTCTGCCAGCCTATGGTGTCTATCTGTCCATCCATCCCTTAAACTATTCATCATTCTTTCTATCTATGGTGAGATTTTTCTTCAGAGGAAGAATTAATCTTTCATTATCCTATCACTACATACCTGGTTCTACCATGAGATTGACATTTTGGAAGATATCCAAACCCCGGGTAACTGTATAATAGAGGTGGAATAAAAAAGGGAATAAGAAAATTTTCGTAATAAACAACTTTCCACAAAGCACACGATGATATATAAACTTAGATTTTGGAAGGTTGACTTCTATATGATAAAGAAAGAATAGATACATGACTTACAATTCGTGAGAAAAAAAGGATTAGGAAAGGTTAGTTTTGCTTTTTCACTGAGTTTAATAGATTTTCCTTTCTAATCTTTATTAAAAACAAAATGGCAAAGGTCCAACCCAATATCAATAATGCAGAGCCTCTGAAAGCTAGGGGCTAAGTAATCTTAAAGCATATATAATAAAAACCTGCAAGTACCTGCATTAGTAGTTCGAAACCTTTCAGTCGTGTATTTTTTCTTTGGAAGGATTTATGCTATTTTGCAGATGGGAAGATTAACCTGTTACAGAACAAAAACCAAAGAACTATACTGTAATATTTCCCCACTAGACCGATGCCACTGGAGTCTTGAAGGGAAGCCACTAGAATAGTGTATTGTAACATATTAATATTAGTATGTTGCCAAATGTTAACACCGGATCAAATTAAGTAATCTCTCAATGACAAAATAGGAAAAGGGAGGTGATCCAATATTGAGAACATACATATTATATATTTGGAAATTATTATATTATTACTGGAGCTATGTGTTGTAGGTTATTCAGTGGGAGCATCGTTAGCTTCTTTTTATTGGTGAGTGGTGATTACAGTCGCACACACAAAAATGTAATTATTAGAGTTTCCTCAATAATTTACTTTTAGGATTCATTAGATTTTATTTAAATAGGACAACTGACATACTAAGGTAAGGTAGTATTAAGTACTCTAGTTAATCGTGAAAAATATTTCATTACTTTTTAAAAAGTTAAGAAACTATAAAAGTGAAAATTACTAAAATTTATGGAATAAAGACAATTCTAAAGGTTATTACATAGATTTTGGTATATTTCTATCTTTTTTTTAATGAAATATAATTTTTTTTTGTTTTTTTTTGTTGTATCTGTATTATGTTATGACCGTAAGCAGCATTATTTTTAGTGCAACCCCTTAATTTACTGTCTTTAGCTGGACTGATATTTCCTTTACAGTGAATCTTTTTATACGTCTTGGAAAGGTTCATATCTATTTTGGGGTAGGGTACCTCCACCCTAAAGTAATCGCCCAGGTTCTACGAAATACCAGAAAAAAAAATCGTTTTACCAGAAAAGTGGTAAAGCTGGTCAACCTGGTAAAATATACCAGTTTCGTGGTAAATTTTACCAGCAAAAATTTTAGCCAAAAAATTAGTCAAATTTTACCATTTTTTTTGTAAAATTTGACGAAACAAAAAAACCCGTTTTTGGTGTTTTAAATAAAAAACAGCTCTTCATAATCAGTTGTAGTACTTTAAAATAATGACTTCTATACAATGAAGCCTAAATTTAAATTTTTTTTTTTTTTTTTAATTTTACCACTTTTGGAAGTTTTACCAAAAATGTGGTCAATTTTACAACTCTATTTTTCAGGTTAAGTCCGAATTTTCGGACTTAGACAAAAAAACGCAATTTGGTCAATTTTTACCAAAAAATTGGTAAAATTTGACAAGGTATTTTTTTAGGCTAAGTCCAGATTTTTGGACTTTGCCAAAAAAAATGAACTTGGTAAAATTTGACCAACTTTTTGGTAAAAATTGACAAGGTAAATTTTTAGGCTAAGTCCAAATTTTTGGACTTTGCCAAAAAAAAAAACTTTGTAAAATTTGACCAACTTTTTGGTAAAAATTGACAAGGTAAATTTTTAGGCTAAGTCCAGATTTTTGGACTTTGCCAAAAAAAAAAACTTGGTAAAATTTGACCAACTTTTTGGTAAAAATTGACAAGGTAAATTTTTAGGCTAAGTCCAAATTTTTGGACTTTAACAAAAAAAAAAACTTGGTAAAATTTGACCAACTTTTTGGTAAAAATTTTTACTTTTTATTGAATTTTTTCGCATAAAAGAAGCTAACTTTTTTTTAAAACCTTGAAAATTATTTCATCATTTCTTTTAAAACATCCTCCCGCATCATCAAAAATATATCAAATTTAATATTTACTTATTTGAGCTAGCTTCATACGAATTAAAATTAAAAGAAAAAAAATCCAGGGTGTGTTTACGCAGATGTGCCGTGTGCATTTGAATTTATCGACTTTTCATCTTTAATATAAATATAAGCTTTCGTATATTCCCCTGAATGTTTCTAAAAGAAAGACAGAGATTTCGAATTATAGAGTAATTAATTTCGCTACAAAACTTATTTTTTAAGTTTTGAAATTTATGGCACCTCTGTGCGCGCATGCGCACTATGGATAAGCTTATGATTATTTGAATATAGAGTGCCAAAAATAATTATTAGTTTTGATTCAATTTAATCAAATATTTTGAATCAAGAAGTAAATTACTACTCAATTTTCTCTAAATATTTAAATTTGTAGAATTTACAAGGAAGATTTTTTTTAAGCAAGATGTTTAAAAATGTGGCAAAATTGTGGAACAACAATGTTTCATGATTTCTATATTTATGTTGTCTTTGCCAACCGGAAATACCACCGAGATGGGTTTTTAAAAGATGAATGCCACATTTTTTCGGCGTTTTTTAGACATTGATTGATTGAACGTTGACGATAGAATTTCAAACAGAGTATATAACATAAAAATACTGAATTTTAAATTATTTTTTTAGCAATTTTTCTAATGTCTACACAGCTCTAAAAAGATGCATTAATTAATATGCAGCAAAAATGGATTGAAGATAATCTTTTTTTTTCTATGAAGGCCGTACCATCAAAAGCGAAATAATGAAATAAATCATTGTATACTCTTTTAGATTTCGCGAATGTCGCGCTTGTTATTCATAGCTTAAAAAATGTCGAAAAAACGCGGCAATATCTTTTAAGAACCCGGCCGGAAATAGATTCTTATATGGATCATATATGGTTAACAACTATATATATATTTAAATATTTTTTTTAATATTGAATGCACTATATTTTTTTATATTCTATCGAATATATATTTTATATGTCATTACAAAACTATATTACATTTAATATTAACATTAAAAAAAAAAAACATCAATTTAAACTTTCGTAACCCTGTATTGGCTTCAGAAGAACAGTTCTACAGAAACCACGGTACACGTTTGAGCTAACCAGCATTGCTCTGCCTAGGCTTTAATTAGAAAGGCCAGGGTATTATTAGTGGTTGAAAAGTTTGTACATTATTATTACAGGTATTGTGTCTTTAAAGGGACTGTGAACGTAAATTTTTCTCATCTTAACATTATCTTATTCATAATATCTCACAGATAGAGCAAAACGCGCTTTTGTTTGCTTAAAAAACGGCTTTTTCCGACGATTTTTATAAGGTACAGGGAAAGGAAGAAATTTTTCGTATTATATAAAATGTCCATTAAATTGTTTTTTTGGTATTATCCTCTTAGAAATTTTTTTTTCAATATTGAAAAATTTGAAAACAAAGAGTTTCCAGTATGGCTTTGAAACCGATAAATATCCCCTGGATTAAAAATGGTTCTGGGCCATACTGAAAAATTACGTATTACAGACAATTTTCTATGAACAATAGTCTAGAAATTATATTATCAATACCAGCTTTGTTAGGCCAGTCCTTTGGCCCCTCGGGGCTAACAAAATTGCTATTGATCTGAAAATTTCTCATTTTACCAGTCGCGGAAAGCTGTCTATAATACGATGCGATAAATAAAATCAGAGACAAAAATACCATTTTTAGATAAAAAGTATACTTTATACCTACCTACACACTTAAATAAAAATAGCCTATTTATATTTAATTTGTTCTTAGATCTTTAGTTAATAGTTATCTATGCTTATCAGGGAGGACACCCTTGGAGGAAGGTTGACCCAGGCCATCTTCCAGACCCTCATTGTCACATGGATCAAGGCTAATCTCTATGTTGTTGTGTCCTGTGAACTTTGGGATCAGTTTCTAGAGGTAATGTTAGCTATACTATAATTAAGATAACCTGCAGAAATAGATATTTTATTACTTGGATGTTACACTAGATTTTTATTTTCTCTAATAAAGTAAAACTCCCAGTGGGCTAAAATGACGATAACCCTAATTCGCCCCCTTTACTCCATTCCGTCCCGTCCTACTGGATAAACAAACTGACCATTGAATGAGTTTCATGTTAGCAACCTAAATTGACTTCAATTTTTCCACTGTCATCAATATCCACGTATATTCTATATCCATTCCATAATGTTTTATTTGTTCTACAGTACAGGAATCAGATCTATTTGCCAATCGTCCTAAAGACAACCAATGGTTGATTGTACGTCAAGCTTTTAATTTTAAGAGGGATAAAATGAGGGATTTCAAAGGTTTGAGGTTGGTAATCTAATATATTTTTTTTTAATTTTGAAGGGAAACAAATAAGGGGTTTTACGGGTTGAGTGGAGTTAACACCCTTTAAGCCCCACCCTTTAAAATCTGTATCAAGAATTAAAAATGAAGTTTGGGGACGAATTTTTGCTTCATTAATTTAGATGAATTATTTTTCCACCAACTTTTCTACTTGTCAAAATAAGTTCGTTTGTTTTAGGTTTTGAGTGGACTAACTTTATGGGAAGAATTAATCCGGGAGTGGTTTAAGACTATGGAAACCCTTACCAGAGTGTTAGCTAGACAGGTATATTATTTTTTTAATGTTTTTTCCATTAAAGTTTATAAAAATAATCGATATATTATTACTGGGATGTTGTACCACATTTTCATTTACTCTGATAAGGAGATGCTCACAGCTGGCTAAAATAAAGATACCCCCCTTC
Organism: Acartia tonsa; assembly: GCF_053477335.1. Taxonomy (NCBI): domain Eukaryota; kingdom Metazoa; phylum Arthropoda; class Copepoda; order Calanoida; family Acartiidae; genus Acartia; species Acartia tonsa. Next base: position 32,118,481 of record NC_137261.1, read on the forward strand.
TTTAAACCCAATCCTTACCCTACTACTGGTTGAACAAACTGACCAATAAACGAATTTCATGTTAGCAAGCTAAAATAACGACAATTTTTTCCCCCTGTCGTAATATCCACGTATATTCTACATTCATTAGAGTAGGTGGTATTATCCTTGCCTGCCTAGCCGCAGCGCTCGGCTCCCTAGCCTAAAACCTAACCTAACCTAAAATACTTGTTCGTCGGTAGTCGGGGGGGGGGGGGGGGGGGGGTACAAAATTGAAAAAAATTGAAAAAAAAATTATAATTATAAAGATGTAATTTTGTTAATAATCATTAATGATGTGGATCAATTTATCGGGGATTGCCTTATCCCTTAAAATCCTTGAAGTTTTACCAACAAAATTCCGTTTGTCCCACTGTCTTATTTGAGAGCTTTACTCTCATAAACGTTATCATTGTTATTTTGTGGAAGGGAATTATGTTTTTTGTAAACGCGAAGCTTTTCTATAATTAGTGTTGGATGGCCGGTCTGTATGGACGAAACTCATAGCTATTATCATTAATTCAAGCATGTAGGAATTGTCCTATCTATTTCAAACTTGTTACCTACTGATTATTTTGGTCTAGCTAAAAAGTATAAGGTTTCTACTTTTGTCGTATTTTTTTAGTTTCATACCTATAGTTTTTGATTATAACAAATTCTTTTATTTAGATTGTAAAGAAACAAGACCTCAGATCAGCATTTGAAACATAGGGGGCAGTTGAAGAAGTAAGTTACAGAAAAGTTTCGCAGCTTATATTTATCTTTGTAGATCTGTATAATAATACAAACAATATTTTGGTTTCTTTACAACAAAATGGCTGGGTGTTGCCACCCCCTTAAAAGTCAAGGCTTGCCTTCACCTTTTCATTACTTGAATTTTTTGTTTGAAACTTTCACTACTGCTTTTAGTTAGGTTTAGGGAGATCAAGAAGGGTTTAGAATATTCCACAAGGGTAGGAGGTATTTTTAAGTTATAGGGAATTGTTTTGATTTATTTTTACCTTATTGTTATTAAACAAACTTCAGGTCTTGAAGTTATTTTTACTTCACTTTATTTTTTAAGGAAATGAACGGTACATTATATGCCGGTGAACGGCTGAGAGTGGAAATATCCCGGGGACGAGGCAGGGGACGTGGAGGCGGAGGTGATAGGGGGCGCAGTTCTTACAGAGGTAGAGGCCGGGGTGGGGGCGGGGATAGGTATGAAAGACGCAGCCCCCCACATTACTCTAGGAAAGTTTTTGTTTTAAAAAGTAAAAGTTAGAAAATCTTTAGGTAGGCCTATTTATTAAATGTAACGTTTAAAAGCAATGCATTTTTTGTAATTTCGCCATGGACTGACGTACAGTTTTGTTATAAAGTTGCTGCGCTAATAAAACAGCAGTACCTAAGATAAAAAAATTTAAAATTAATCTTCCAAAATACTTACTAAAAATCATCGAATTTTTTTTTTTCAAAATGAAAACATTTAAAAATAACAGAGGTGGCTCTAGAGGAAGGGGAGGTGATAAGGGTGGCTTTAGAGGCAGAGACCGTGGAGGGGACAGGGGTGGTTTCAGAGGACGTGGTGGCAGAGGGGGTGGTAGATCCCCTCCACCAAGGTAAAATTTTAAATTTTAAGATTAGTTTAGATATTGCTAGCGGCTGCGGCCCTAGCATTTAGGGGCTCTGTATTAAAAAGGATAGATAGGGGACAGAAATATAGTCTAAAACCATTCCGTGTCATATGAGAAGCTTTCCTACCTATAAAGGAGAACTCAATCGGTTTAGTAGTTATCGAAATCTTAAGCTAAAGACAAAGAACCTTTTTACTTTAAACAATTTAGTATATAAACAAAATATATTAGTGTAATTTCCAAATTTGCTAACTTTAAATGCCTACCATCTCTTTTATTGCTTTATTAAAGATTTTCTTATCCCTTTATATCTCTGACATTATACTGTTAGGTATTAGTTTTAGATGGACATTACAAGAATTGATTGATTAAAATAATCCTTAAATAAAAGTAACAGGATGTTTGTTTGTCTTCGTTTGTAGCGAAATATCTAGCGTACGTACACGTCTCTCCTCTACATTGAAGCTTATTGTATGTCTCGGAAAGGTTTTAATTTATACATGGATTTTTTTATAGGCCTAAGAAAAATTACCCCAAAAATTTTATTTTTTAAAAACTTTGAAAAATTAAAATTCAAGGTAGTGGGTCGGCTCTTTCCCAGCCCCCCCCCCTCCCCACACCTTTCACATTGCAAAAAAAATGGGTGTTGTTTTTTGCTTAATGGTGTGATTGATAATTTAAATTGAAACTTGGAAGAATCTACCTATTAAGATTTAAAATAACTCTTATATGCATCATCCTATTATATAAAGCAGTAAGACTTTTTTTCTAAATAACTACTGATCCGATTGGGTTCTCTATTTTAGGTAGGCATCACATAGGTCCTGAGTTGGTTTTATTCTATTTTCTGATCATATTTAAGCCTTAAGATGGATTTTTTTTACTTTTTCTATTGAAACTAAAATAAAAAAATGTTGGGATCTATTTCAACTCACCACTAACTCAAGTGCCCCTAGAGGCCTCTAGGGGCTTAGTTACTATTGACCATACACTGTATTATCTTAGGTTGCGGCGGAAACCGGCTCCGATGCTGTACATCCTGGCTATGGATTTCTCTCCGAGAATGTCGAGTTTGCTAATCTTTGCCAGGTAAATGCAGGGAGGGAGGGGACAATGGGCTGTTAACTACACGTGTCCCCAAACTTTTATAATAACGTATTCTTATTCGTTGGCTTAACAACTTTGGGGATTAAGTGATCCCTGATTGGTTGGTACATTAAGTTGAGTGTCCAAACGTATCAACCACAAAAGGTAATCTATGTAAGGGGTAATTTTGTGTATCATCAATGGGGTTGTACATGTACAGTACATCAATTTGTCGACCATTGTCTTATCCCTTAAGATTCTTGGGTAAATGGATATATTATTACCTGGATGTTACACCAGTTTTTCATGTACTCTAATAAAGCGGTACTCACAGCGGGCTAAAATAAAGATACACCCTTATTCCTCCCTTACAACACCCCCTTACCTCCTTCTGGGTAAACGATCTGACCAATATATGAAGTCCATGTTAGGAACCTAAATTCATGACAACAAATTTCCATGATATGTCATTAATAATATCCACGTGTATTTTATATCCCTGGACAGGTAATATTTTCCATTTGACTGCAGGGAGGGAGTGGATATTAGACTGGAAGTTATACTGGTACCCAAAGTTTTATAAACACGTTAGCTCACAACTTTAAATCTTGATTGGTTCATTCAAACTAGCAGTGTCTGAACTAATCTAAGGTGTTGTTTTGTTCAATATATTTGGGGATTTATATATGTATATTTCGTTCATTATCTTGTCCACGGTCATTAGTGTGAGGAATGGGGTTGACAACACACCCCTTAAAATTAAAATTATGTAGATTCCCCCCCCCCCCCCGTTTTTTAAAAACCTCTAAGATTACATCCCTTCCCGTAAAAACCCTGTGCACGCCACTGTACTGCTTACGTTTTTTTCTGGTTAATTTCAAGAATGTAATATTATATTAATAAGAATGATACCTACCTTTTAATTTAAATTTTTTTTTTTATCAGGAGAAAGGAGTTATATTTGTTGGTCCACCGTCCACTGCCATTAGAGATATGGGTATCAAGTCTACATCTAAGGTAAATGATAGAGTAGCTACTCAGGAACTTATTTTGGTTGATTTCAAGTAGAAAAAAATAACACTCTATACTATACCGGAGTAACAGGATGTCTGTTCATTTGTCCTGTACGATCTCAATCTTCTGGTCTTCCATAATTTTCAGGGAATGTTTATGCTGTTTTTTTGGCGGGGGGGGGGGGGGTATGACACCGCTTCTTGGAAAAATGACCTCGAATATTTTCATTGGTAAAAACCCTCCAACCATCCTCTTTTAAGACGAAACACAAGTAGGCTCTAGGAAAAGCAACTGTGTATTTAAAAGAAGTCTGTCGTTACAATTTTTCTAATATTTAACCTGTTTTTTAGATGATCATGGAAGCCGCTAACGTACCTGTAATCCACGGTTACCACGGAGAGGACCAGAGCCTGGACACCTTGAAGGCGGAGGCAGACAAGATCGGGTTCCCTGTTATGATGCCGAGTAGTATGGACACAGCATGTTCTTGTTAGCCAGGGATGTTGTTACTGCTTATGTTTTCCAGGTAAGCTTTCCCTTTATTTTTTCTCGTTCTGCGTTTTCAAAGATGTTTAGTTAGATAAGTTTGCTGATTTTTTTGCCACGTGTCAAGATGCCTGTAGGAAATGAATGAGGGGGGAGAGGGGGAGTCGAACCTACACACTTTTATTTTTGCTTTCAAAAGAAAAAATTTAGGTGTGAGAGTAAGGGGGGGGGGAAGTTCTGACACATTTGCGTAAACAGCGAGTATAGGCTTTATCTTTGGGACGGACGGACGGACGGACAGACGGACGGACAGACATCGTTCTACTTTGTATTATAGATTAGATATTTAGTAGGGAGGGATGGGACATTGGGCTGTAAATTACACTAGCCCCCAAAGTTTTCAAATAACATTTTCTTATTCTTTGGCCTAACAACCTTGGGTACTTTTATTGATTTTTTATTGGTTGGTTCATTAAGTTGAGTGTCCTAACATTTCAATCACTTATTGTAATCTACAGAAGGGGTAACGATGTGTATCATCATTAGAGATGAACATCAATTTATCAGCCATTGTCTTATCCCTTTATATCCCTGTACTTATCTAATTAACTAATGAGCAATTTTATTCCAGGTTGAATATCAGTGATACCGAGGTCGAATGGGGCCGGTGCCCAGCAAATCCAGGAGGTTGCGCAACAGTTTTCTTCGGCCAGAGCAGTAGAATCAAGAAAAATATGTTTAAGTGTTGTTTCAATCAATAAAGATAAAAATGAAAACAATTTTTTTTTTATTTTTGCGTTTTGTGTACAAGCAATGTTTTTCTATAATTAAGGTCGTTTTTTACCACTTTCTCGTGATTTTTACCACCCGTTTTTACCACAATTATTGGTAAATTTTTACCATATTTACCCTATTTCTGGTAAAATTTTACCAGTTTAGGGCAAAAATATTACCAGGTGTTGAACAGTTTTACCACTTTTTCGGTAAAATCTACCAGAAATTTGCGGTAAATTTTACCAAAAAAGTGGTAAAAATTGGTCAAAATCTGGTATAAATTTGCGTCCTAAAATGGTAATATTTTACCGGAAATCTGGTAAAATTTTACCGATAATTGTGGTAAAAATCGATGGTAAAAAGCGTGAGAAAGTACCACTAAAAGTGTTTTTACCACGGTTACGGTAAAATTTTACCACCTTTTAAATCGTATAGGCTGGTAAAATTTTACCATAAAAGTGGTAAAAACTAGGTTTTTTTATGGTATTATATCGATCCTGGGCGTTCCTGGTAAAAATACCCGACCCCAAAGTTTTTTTTACTTTTTCTTTTTAAAACTAGAATTAAAAGTGTGGGACCAACTTATCCTTACCACCTCCTCCGAATCTTTAAAGCTACTATATTCCTCTAGAAGCGTAACCTCTATAGACTTAACATGTACATACAAATACAGTTTTTCAGGTTTAAAAATCCATGATTTTCATGTTTTTAACACATTGATAGCTAAGTAAAAATATGATAATGTATTTCATCATTAAGAATTCATTAATAAATAATAAGAGTAATGGATCATAAAAAGAATATGGTTTGTCTGGTCTAAATTAATATACTTAGTACATGGTGCTCTAACATTTCCGCATAATTATTAATAATGCAGCCCAAAAATCAGTAGATGCGAAATTGTTTTCACTTTCCGCCAGACACTTCAAATAATAAATATTAATAATAAAAGAAACTAATATCAGATGCTACTACATTGATATTTAATAAATTAATCATCTTAAAACATTTTATGAGTCACATTTGCAATAATATTAAAGCTGGTTTTCCTTATATTGGATTTTAAACAGTTATATTAAACTATTTTTTTTTGTTCAGAAGTGATAGCACAACTTTTGATACATATGTTGCAGATATTTTTTTTATCATTGGCCTATTTTTTTTATCCACTCTAAGTGTGTTCTATATAGCTTTACTTTCCCCACTCATAAAAATACTTCTTTATTATTTAATGTAATTTATAATTCAAGGTACTTGGCCTCCTGTATATACTTTCCCTTTTTAGATATGCTTTGGGGGAGTAGATTTTAATTTCTAAAGAACATATCTACTCTAACGTTATATGCGATGTTCGTTCTATCGGCCGGCAATAACTTTGTGTTTTTAATTGTCATGAAGCTTAGATCTCAAACTATGTAAAAAGGTTCCATGTACTTTAAAACTTACATGAAACCTTTTTTCAAGTCTTCAGTACGTCTTGAATATAATTATACAATAAATATATATAAAAAAAAACTCGGTATTACAGATGAAACGTCAAAATCATACTCTGACTTAACACTTAGATATGTCATAATATCTCTCTGCCCTGTTCTAGTAAAAAGTATGTGGTTACTGTTATAAAATTTATCATGGTTAATCTAAGCAATAAGTCAATAAAATTAATATTAGGTAATGTTAATATAATTATTACATTTGCATAATATTAGGATCTTGGACAAAGAAGCTTCGGACAAAGTAGCTTCAGACAAAGTAGCTTCGGACAAAGTAGCTTCAGGACAAAGTAGCCTCCTAAGGAAAGTAGCCTCCACTGTTAATAAAGGTCAGTTGATGATATTTTTCTTAAATAAATGTTCTGAGGCTAACATAGGTTAGGTTAGGTTAGGTTATAGGCTAGGGGGCCAGGGGGTCGAGCACTGCGGCCATATTGGAGACTAGTTTTCTTAGGAAGCTACTTTTCTTAAGTAAATGTCCTGAAGCTACTTTGTCCTAAAGCTACTTTGTCCTGAAGCTACTTTGTCCGAAGCTACTTTGTCCGAAGCTACTTTGTCTAAGATCCATAATATTATATAAATATTCATGTGGTATTGCAATATTTTAAGTGTTATCTTTGGCCATACAAGTGCCCTATCATAATTTTTAAAGTTTTGTTAAATAAGAGTGGACTATTATGTTAATTTGAAGTTTCCCTAAGGATGCCTGTCGAACACTGAAACCCCTTTTTTTAAGAATGAAATAAAAATAAGGAAAGCTGTTAAATCTTTTTTCCAATAATTAACCCTTCAGAGGCCTTATTCTTGTGGGGCCAACATATAAAAAAAACAGTCAGTCCTAAACTCTTGTATTAAATGCCATAGTCGTCGACATGGATCATTAAAATTGTATGTCAACAGAATGCTTTCAGGTTTAGTAGGGTAAATATTGAGATATAAGTATGATATGTATCAAAATAAATGTCATCGTAAAATAATGATATTAATAAGTTTTGGCACGTATCACCACCAATAGCTAGAAACCAGAATTTTATATAATAATTTGGGGAGATACAGTGAAAAGGCAGTGGAAAATATATCCACCAACATCTGGACGCTGAGGTTTCAATAAATCCCGCCTGTTTTCATACATTTTATTTTCACTCAGAATTCACAAATATATAACCTAACAAGGATGACAACACCCATAAAAGGGAATCTCTGAAATCTAACGGAATAACAAACGAAACAACCAAAGATATCAAAACAAAACTTTCTGCAAAACTGAGTTTAAGGAATACTTCCAATTAACTCATACAAACAATTGTTGTCCAAAAAGTAAAAATTCAGCCAGGTTGTTTTGAATGGACGCACGGAATTTCTGGTAACGATTATATTAGAGTTGCTACGCTTTCTTAATCTTACCTAGCTGTTATAGGAATCACCATAAAAAAATCGATAGGACAATTCTAAACATGCTTTAATTGACGAAAGAGCTAACCGTTAAGTAGTCGTATATACCATAATGATAGAAAGCTTCGCCTTTAAAAAATATGACAATTTTAGTCCATAAAATGTTACTGCGAAATTTTATAAAATAAATCAAGCGACGCAAGAAAATTTTGAATATAAAAAGAAATGTAAAAGGACAGCAAAGCCTCTACAGTAAGGTTGTAAATCAGTCAGTACGTGGATTCGTGAAAATGGGTAGTCAGGCAAGGACTAATTTAAAAGAACCTGGGATTATAGAAAATCAACTTGAATTCCATATTATTTATTAAGTTAAGAACCATGCTACTTATAGAGATGCTTTTGATCTTAAATATTTTTTCCACTTGACCAGGCGGAAGTCTTTCTTATACTGACCTAGTTCTTTTCTTTGTGAAAGAAACATATTATCAAGATATGCTTCACTTTATCATAATTACAAAATAAAGAAGAACCAATAATATTTTACATTTAAATAATGTTTTACAGCTATACAAAAGTCTCTAAGAAACCTTTTGGCGCACAATTGCTCTATAGCTACATGTCCGTATTTCAAAAGTTATAAAACGTCAACTGACTTAATAATTATATACATCAAGTGATTTACTGATAATAATTTATAGCGAAGCCGCACCATTAAAATTCCAGAAATTAATAACGTCCAATTGATAAGATAAAATGTTAAATTTATACATTAAGATAGCTTGTACAATTAGGCACAATTTTAAAAGCTTTCAAACTCCTTGTTTTTTTTTATGTTAAACTACAACAAATGAATTTACAGGTTGCTATTAAAAGCTTCTACTCTACACATATATTTGTTATTATTTCTTTGTCCAATAGCCTGATTTTTACAAATGTTCTTCTTCTTACCAGCTTATACCAACAAAGAAATTAATTTTAAAAAAAAACGAAACCTATACGTATGTCGTTGGGGGGCGACACATCGTAGAATTGACAACCTCTTTTTCTGCCCCCCCCCCCCCAAATAATATTTTAGATTCATTTTGCTTGTTGGGTAAATCTTATACCTGTATTCTTACTACTGTATTTACATTAATGTAAAAAGCAAGTATTAACTTTATGAAAATCTGTATATCTCTGATAATCCCTAGGCTGTATTTCTTTTGTTGTCAACCAAATATAAAGCTTACCTCTTCTTACGGGAGAACAAGAACGAATACGTTCAAAACATGTGAAGATGAAACAGAAATTAATTACAATTGAACAACTATCAATAGAATATTTATTATTAAAATTTACTTTAATAAAATATTTCATGAAACATCAATTGCCTATAGACAATAAGAGAATAGAATTGTTCTTTAAATGGTTACTATTAAAAAAAGGAAAGGTGAAAATGAAAATTGACAACTCCTTGACCGATTTTTGACCGATTTTCTATTTCCTTCCTGTAATTTTGCCGTTTTTAAGCTGCCAGTTGCCGAATTTTAAAACAGCTCTAGACCATCCAATTTTTTATGTAGTCTTTTATTGTGATCAACAGAAAAATATATTAATTGGCGCCGCCAACCGCCGTTTTACCGTCGTAACCGCCGAAAATGGCGGTTTCCGTTATTTGCCGTTTATAAGAAATGGTCAGAAAACGTATTTTTTTGTTTTGATACAAAAAGTTCCAACTAAAATTTGGTTATCCTAGCTTTAAAATTGGCCGCTCTACAGCTGTTTTAATTTTTAGCAGCTGGCCGCTAAAAAGCGGCTAAGGAGCGGTCTGCCCACTATGACTAGAAAAAGTTATTTTCTCCAAAAATGCACATAAACCACCAGAAAATTTTTTTACGTCTCTATCTGTAACAAGATCTGAGATTGATAGGGGGGGGCCGGGGGGGGGGGGGGGGGAGGTCTCAAATCTTTTAAGGTGGGAATTGTAACCCGATCTGTAAGGGTTAAAGAACAGGTTTGACTTATTTCAAATACCTTAAAATAAATGGAACATATACATACTTCGTCTCGCTGTTTACTAAAAACATTAAGGAAACTAAACCTTGTACAACGCTTTTTTGGTGTTTAAAATCAGGTATTTCAGAATTTCAGATTACCCTCAGGCAAAAAAATCATGCAGCTGAAAATGGAAAAGTAATTTTGTATATGAATAATTAATTGTAAGGTAGATCTATATTCGTATTTAAAAATGTATAACTATTGAATACACACCGAAACTAAAAATAAAATGTTTGATTATGTTCATTATAATTTCTCCTAAACTTTTTTTTCCTTTTCGTTTTTCATATTTCCTTAAGACACGTGTTAGACGTTTCATACCCTGAGGTGACAAACATACACTGACAGACAGACAAACGAACAAACACTGTTCACATTTACTTCCTTCTTTCCTGAGGTGACAATCTCAAATGACAGACTCATAGAAAGAAACAGATAAAGTTTTTAAAAAGTAATTACAAAAAAAATAGTAATCCTATCAAGTATTAGAGGCATTTTTCTGAAGCTTCAGACCTCAATAACTAATGATCTGATTAGGTATGACTCACATTGGTTCCTTGATGGTTTTGGGCTTTTCATTTTCAGATTTAAGTCTTGGGATGGTTTTAAGCATTTTTTAGCCCCTTTCTACCCTTTAAAATACAAAGCCCCGAAATGTTAGAAGCGCAGCCGTTTATAATTATTATAACCATAAAGAACGTATTATTTAGGAGATAATCCATCAAATTAGCTGCGACTGCAGATTATAGTTCAAGAGGGTGACTTGCGCAGTACTCATTACTTGGGAAATTAACGAATCCTCTGATTCATCCCTATCTCTGCTGTCTTAAGGCATCATGATTTTCATTCTTTCTAGATAATCAATCAAATTTATATTAAGAAGAAAGAAATTTTACTGTTATACCTTACTACATGTAACACAGATCTGGTTGATATGCATAGTTATACAATCCAAAATTCAAAGTAAAAAAATAGTTCTGCTAGCTCTTGCTATGACTTTAAAAACAATATAACCTGATATTTGGCCAGAACCTATAAAATTACATGCCTGTGCTACAAAAATTATGGGATATAATTAGTGGGTCATTGTGCCATAATTTTACATGGCATCTTGTCCTATTGACATACTGGTATGGATTATTCTAAGTACATCCTAAAGTTATTTTTGTGTTTGAGGCAACTCTAGAACCAGCTAAGATGGTGTTAGATGATCAATCATCAACAGATATCATCACAACCAAAATAATAAGTGTTCACATATTTTATTTTGTAGTGCAACTTTCCTAAATAAAACATTGCTAAATAAGTTAATTCTGGTATTAAAAAATTGACTCATTAAAAATTTTGCACGTGGATTGCTATAACAATGGAACGATTAAAAAGCACAGCAACTATATATATAAGTATTAACAGAAAGTCTGTGTGTCCATTTAAAAGATATTAAGTGTTTTTGATATTTATATTTTCTGAATGTTTTTTATCCTTGTTTTAATTTTGTCCCTCAGTTAAACTGTATTTCTTATAGTATGAACTCAATAAAGAGTTGCAATCAATCGTTTTACAATTTTAAAAATCAGCTAGAAGTCTAAAACTGACCAATTTGGCATTTCCTCTTTTAAAAACCAATTTCGAAGCATCCAAACGGATTTTAATTAGAGGCTCAGTCGCGGCTGACACCCAGCCCCCAAGCCCTGGTTTAAGCCCTGCAGGTTACTTCCAAGTGATGACATTTTAAAGCATAGGGTCATATAGTATATTAAAATATTTTGTTGTGGTGGTTTTCCAGTGTGGAGTGCTATAGTACAGGGTCATTCTAAAGAAATGATTTTAAAAAAACTAAATTATGCATAGAAAATAAAACAATTATGTAAAATATTTGGAAAATCTATTATGAGACATTTATGTTTCAATTATTTAAAATTGATTATTTCAACAAATTATGTCCTAAAAACCGGTTTTTCCAAAAGCATTTTACATAATTGTTTTATTTTCTGTGCATAATTAAGTTTAAAAAAAAATAATTTCTGTTGAATGACCCTGTATATTTACTTTTCTCACAGAGCACACATTTTCTTTATTAAAAAAAACATAGAAAAGTATTTAGTACAAATCCTATGGAATATTGTACTTACTTATCCTCATAAAACAATAGATGTATATTTTTCTTATATTAGTTTTTCTCATTTAGGAAGCTTTGAATTGGCCGATGTTTTTAATTTCCAAATATATTGTATAAAATTTGTATATAGAGTTTTAAAAAATCAATGTATAACAAGTTTGCATTGTATTAGAACGAAATGTATTGTTTTTTTTTAGTTAATGTATTTTCTTACTCGCATTTGCGGCATGAAATTGATAATCAACAAAATGAAAAATCCTTTTGAGGGTTTAATTCCCTTTTACAAGGATTACCCAGGGTAAGGTTATAGAAATAGGACAATTAAAATAGTTTCCCCAAAAATTGTGTTCAGAAGTAGCCCAGCAAGAGCAAACTAATCAAAATAGAATAGATTTGGATAAATATATAATATATGCGAAAATGTAAGAGTTAATTACCAAAAAAGATTGGTTTTTACAGATGATAACGAACTGTTGTACGGCTTTTCGTGAATTTTCAGTAAAAAAAAACAATTGTAATGTAACCTATTGTATAACCTTATATAATTGACACTTTGACATGGGAATATTAACACCTAATGTTCTTTCATCTCGTTTTCCACGACAATGCATCATTTTAGTAGCGCAGCTAATCCATAACTATAGTTTGTCCGTTTGTCACTTATTCAAAAAGTCATTCCCTAAGTGTATAAAAATTTCTTTTTCAAGAAGTACATCTTAAATATTAAAAAGGAAATTTTAATTCTAGTATTTTCAAGTATAGAATATTTATTCTAAATAAATATGGAAAACAATGTTAATAATATTAAAAAAAGAGTTTTAGCAAAGATAAAAAAAATTGTAATACATTATAATAATTATAATACATTCTTCATAAAACTTTTGTAAAATCTTAAGGCTCGTCTACAAAACACGATATCAATCTTCTCAAACCTCACTTTTATAGTCAAGCTAAAATTGGGTTTAAAAGTAAATCATGATGCCTTGCTGCCTTGGAAGATAGTTTTCCTTGCACCAAAGATATATAAATATATTATTCCTATTTTCACTAAACGACCATCGGATTAAAGCATAATAACATTTATATGTTTATGTAGAATTACAAAATATTACGTATCCAGTTATATAAAGTAGTGATTTTTAATTTTTTTTCCGTTAAGATCTCACAAACCACTAAAACAACTCTGTCTCTATCTTTAAGGTGATATATTTAGCAAGAGTATTGCAACAAACCTTTTTCCACACGATTTTGCTATCTTAGAAAAAATATTATTTTGTATATATAATTCCACTTTTAAAGTGAAGCTTATTTTGAAGCAATGGTTTCTAATGTGTAATGAAAATATACTATACACCATCAAATGTTATTCTTTAATCAAACTGCAATTAATATACTTACAAGCTTAGCTACCCACATTAGAAATAGCCTGAGACTAATGCTTTATTTAAAACTAGCGGCTTCGCCCCTAGCCTCTTGGGGCTTTGCCCCAAGAGGTTTGATCAAACCAATTTCCGTATTTTAGATTTTAAATAAAAAAGAAAAAGAAAAAAAAATTGTTGGGGGGGTAATTATTTTTTTTGGGAGGGGGGGGTTAATCGACCCCCCTATTTTATTTTTAGTTTTGAAAATAATTTTTTTTAGGGGGGGTATTTTTCATTTTTTTTTGGGGGGGGGGGTTGGGGGTGTCCAACCCCCCAAGAAAATAGTTATAAACCTTCCCGGGAACTATGAGAAGCTACCCTGTAAAGAAGAACCCGATCGGTTCAGCGGTTAGCGAGATCCTTCGCTACAAACTAACAGACAAACAAACACACAAACAAACAGACAGACATCGTTCTACTATGTATTATATGCTTTATTTAAAATACATACAAAAAAATAGGCACAAAATAGGCATAACTTACAACGCAGGTAGGTAAATAAATTGAATTTTTTGATAACATACTTGTATAGACAGACTTTTAGATTTAATCTTTAAATTAAAACGCGATGCAGTATACAATGTGCATACATTAATGTTGTTAATATGTTTTAAAAAAATGAAAAATTCCCCTCACTCACCGGCGGAACTTTTAAGAATGAACAGATACAAGATCATGCAAAAATTTTGGTTTTTGCTTATTTTTCAGGATTTGTACAATTTGTACGACAGAATGTATTGTATAAAAAAAAAAATTACGAATAATTATGTAAATGTCCTGTAAAATTTCGATAACCGCTGAACTAACTACAAATTTAAGAAAATCAAAATATAGGTCCAAGGTTGGTTTTAGTCTATTTCGAGGGGTGGTAGATTTTTCATTGATAAACCACAGCTGAACAACGAAAATGTTCGAAAGAAAAATATCAAAGATAAAAAACACAAATAAATTAATTGATAAAAATATTACTGTAGTCATCTTGCTAATATTATTTTATTATCATTTATATTGAGTTTTTGAGGGAGGGGTAAGGTTCGCTTGTGACACGCCCCCCTTCATCCAATTATTATCTACATTATCTATCTATCTGCTCATTATATCATTTGAGAAATATATCGATTTAATGACAATTTCTGAAATTTTAATTCAAACTGATGATGAACTTTAAGTGTTTAGGTTGTTATCCTCTCTAAAACTTTACGGGACAAACTTTCCTGTAAATAAGAGCTATGTATGTTCAACTTAAATATTATTGAATAGAAATATATATTAAAATAACTGAAAAAAATATCTAGAATTTTTTTTACGTCGTGATCTTCTGCAGGGAGAGAGGGACCATTTGAGAGGGCTACCAAAACTTTTATAACAACGTTTTCTTATTTGTTGGTACAAAAATTCTGGAAACTTCCATTGAATTTAGTTTTTTTTAGTAGTGTCCACACTTTTCAACCAATAATTTAGAATTGAATTAAAGGTAATTTTGTTTACTATAATTAAGAATGTATTTCAATTTACCGTTCATTGTCTTATCCCTTAAGATCCCTGGATCTTATGTGATGTCTTTTCAACACATTATATTTCCCCATCTTTCCCCTCTTACAACCCTCATCCAAAGTAACGTCTGTCTTTATGTCCTTAATATCCGTTTGTCATGATGGTATTATAGGACTATTCCACTATAAGATATATACAGGGATAAATATTCTTAATTATATAGTTTGTCATAATGGTATTATAGGACTATTCCACTATAAGATATATACAGGGATAAATATTCTTAATTATATAGTTTGTCATAATGGTATTATAGGACTATTCCACTATAAGATATATACAGGGATAAATATTCTTAATTATATAGTTTGTCATAATGGTATTATAGGACTATTCCACTATAAGATATATACAGGGATAAATATTCTTAATTATATAGTTTGTCATGATGGTATTATAGGACTATTCCACTATAAGATATATACAGGGATAAATATTCTTAATTATATAGTTTGTCATAATGGTATTATAGGAATATTCCACTATAAGATATATACAGGGATAAATATTCTTAATTATATAGTTTGTCATGATGGTATTATAGGACTATTCCACTATAAGATATATACAGGGATAAATATTCTTAATTATATAGTTTGTCATAATGGTATTATAGGAATATTCCACTATAAGATATATACAGGGATAAATATTTTTAATTATATACTTTGTCATGATGGTATTATAGGACTATTCCACTATAAGATATATACAGGGATAAATATTCTTAATTATATAGTTTGTCATGATGGTATTATAGGACTATTCCACTATAAGATATATACAGGGATAAATATTCTTAATTATATAGTTTGTCATAATGGTATTATAGGACTATTCCACTATAAGATATATACAGGAATAAATATTCTTAATTATATAGTTTGTCATGATGGTATTATAGGACTATTCCACTATAAGATATATACAGGGATAAATATTCTTAATTATATAGTTTGTCATAATGGTATTATAGGAATATTCCACTATAAGATATATACAGGGATAAATATTCTTAATTATATACTTTGTCATGATGGTATTATAGGACTATTCCACTATAAGATATATACAGGGATAAATATTCTTAATTATATAGTTTGTCATGATGGCATTATAGGACTATTCCACTATAAGATATATACAGGGATAAATATTCTTAATTATATAGTTTGTCATAATGGTATTATAGGACTATTCCACTATAAGATATATACAGGGATAAATATTCTTAATTATATAGTTTGTCATGATGGTATTATAGGACTATTCCACTATAAGATATATACAGGGATAAATATTCTTAATTATATAGTTTGTCATGATGGTATTATAGGACTATTCCACTATAAGATACATACAGGGATAAATATTCTTAATGATGTAGTTTGTTTATGATGGTATTATAGGACTATTCCACTATAAGATATATACAGGGATAAATATTCTTAATTATATAGTTTGTCATGATGGTATTATAGGACTATTCCACTATAAGATATATACAGGGATAAATATTCTTAATTATATACTTTGTCATGATGGTATTATAGGACTATTCCACTATAAGATATATACAGGGATAAATATTCTTAATAATATAGTTTGTCATGATGGTATTATATGAATATTCCACTATAAGATATATACAGGGATAAATATTCTTAATAATACAGTTTGATATGATGGTATTATATGAATATTTCAGTATAAGATATATACAGGGATAAATATTCCTAATGGTATAGTTTGTCATGCACAGTTAGGTTTTTATGACATGTTTAGTGTATAGGATTTCTATAACTTTTGTCCATAATAGGTACAAATTACAAATTAACTTTTAGTCAGTATTTTTTTAGCTCATTCATGAGTTCTCATATCTTTAGAATTTAAACTTAAAAAAACTATTTGTGGCATCTTTATACCTAGGTCGCATATACTTTCCATCCTTATATAAATTTCCGCTTCTCTAGATAATGTGAGAATAATATTCCCTATCCTTTATTTTGATGGGCATTATGGGGGTATTCCACTATAACGCTCACCCCTGCCAACTATATGCTCCCTTATTTCCCCTCACTCCAATTTTCCCTTGGAATAGTATTTCGTCCAACCTAAATAATAACATCAACATATAGCAAATAAAATATATTTGCCGTCTTTGATACAATTTTGAAATTTGTTACTTTTAACAGCACTAGCCCCTAAAGGCCTCTAGGGGCACTATTTTATTGTACTACCCTGTAAATTAGAACCCTTTTGGTCTCGCAGTTAGCGAGATCCATCTGTACAAACAAACAAATAATAGTGACCAGAAGTTGGAGAAATAAAAATGTAACTTTGTTGAAATACAGAAACACCTTTTGTAATAGTGACAGTGTCACTGTGACGCGACGCAATGCAAATATATATCGTAATCCAAATAAGACGGGTTTAATGGTCACTATGTGACAGTAGTGTCACAGCATTTTTCCACTGAGATAAGACTGTAATCATAATGTTAAATGAAATTTTAACAAAATCCAGGAACTTTTAAAAGTAATCCTGGTGAGTGAATAAGTATCTATACATATTAATACGAAAGATGGGTTTTAAAAAAATTTACATTAAAAAAATGTTGTAGTAGCGAGGCTATTCTTTCAGTAAGTGTTTGTATGTCCATTCTACACATTTCTTTCATCCTTGTTTTCTCTCTCTCCGTTTTATTTTCTGTTCTTTCATTTTCCCAGTTTTTATCTCCTCTTTTCTTCACTTTCTCTTTTTCTTATATTTTATCTAACAAACAAAAATTAATTTTGTCTCATTTTAAATTGAATTGTCTCTTAATAAAATAAAGATGACAAACTTTTAAAAATAAATTTAAGTCTAGACTAGCCATCACTAAAATTGAATAAAGCCCCGTAGTCATCTCAAAATCATTTGCTCAAAAATTTATTTTACATTAATCATTCTCCTAATCATTACAAATAATCAATATTGTGCTCATCTTGCTAATGAGATTTTCATATCAAAATTTTGTAAAATAAAAGAGCTTCGCTTTTCAGGGGAATTATTCGGCCTTTTCCCTCAAAGTGCCTTGTTGATTTTAAGAACCCTGCTTACTTTGTTCTAAAATTAATTGAAAATAAAGGGGGGTTGGGGAAGGGTAGGATTATAGTTTTTTTCCTTTGTTTAATCAACCCAAAAGAGTTATGCTTTTTAAGAAGTACAAATAAGATTATATTAGTCTATTTAAAGTGGTATAATATCGACTAAAGATTTGTTTATAGAGAATGATTTCGTTGCATAAAGTTTATAGATTAATATTTCAATGGTTATTAAATTATTTCAATAGTTAATTAAAAACATATACCCCTATGCACCTATCACAGTTTTCAGTCTTGTTCAGATGCATAAAGTACCTCCTGGGGTAAATCCAAACATATGGACAGACTTGTATTATAGTGTAGATCCGCGGGTTAATCTAAATATGCTAATGTATATTTACTTTTAATTAATGCTTTGTTATCAGATGGATCTTTATTAGAGTTGACTTATATTTTCCCCTTTTTGCACTTAAAAGAGATTTTGGTAGAGTAAGAATTTATAGTAGCAAAGGTACTCAATAACTCACTTTATCCGTCTTTCCGTATAACCTTGCGTACATCCGTCTGTCCGTCTAAGTGGATTAGTATTAATTCCTATGACCTTTTCGCATCAAGTCTATATATTGTATATTGTTTAGTCCGTCAGTCTTCTATGAGAGTCAGTTCATTTCTTTCAGAGAAAGCGTATTTTTTTACGACCTCCTTAATCCAAAATCGATTGGAGTGTATGTATCCACCCCACTAGGTGTCGATTCACTCACTCAAAAGCAATAAAGTATCCCTGAATTGAAATTTTTTTCTCACACCCCCTTGACTGTATTATAGGGGTGTAGACCATTGTCAACGGAAGTATAGAGGGGTGGACACCTTGAGGGGTTATCTACCTCCCTTAATTTTGCTAGAGGGAGGATAGTCCCCATACAACCCACTTCTGCACGCCTATTTTGACATATGATAATTTTTAAAAATCCGTGAGTCAAAACAATAGATCTATATTATAGTCTGCTAGCAAATTGTTTTCTGCTACTTGGCTGTGCTAGTATTCCCGACACTATTTGTTGATTTTAAAAGACCCAATTGAGAGTCGGCACAAAATCCTTGGGTTAGGGACATACATTACATACAGTTATTTATTTCCTTCTCTTACTACTGTTTTATTCTAATGTCAAAACCATAATAACTAACAGTAAAGGAGCTGGGATTAACCTGGTAAAAAATAGCTTTGCACGCCCCTAAACAAATTTAGATAATCATCTTTATGTCACTAAAACCCGCTTAACACAGGATAAAATATGAAATATCGGCCTTTTTACTTTAGCCAAAGTGAGATAACTTTACTATCCATTATTGAGATCTTATGTGACACACACACTGTTTTTTTTATAATTATCTTTATTTGACAAAGCACACTAAATCAGTATTATATATAGGATGAAAATATTAAAATGTAGCAAATCTCAGAAACACCAAGAACAATA
This sequence comes from Acartia tonsa, assembly GCF_053477335.1. NCBI lineage: Eukaryota > Metazoa > Arthropoda > Copepoda > Calanoida > Acartiidae > Acartia > Acartia tonsa. The sequence continues at coordinate 32,138,055 of NC_137261.1, forward strand.
AAAAATATATGAAATTAGATGGAACTTTAGAGAAATTGGTGATTTTCAATAAATTGTAGAAGTCTATCTTAATACGCAGCCTCAACGGACGACAAGGGGAGTAATATTTATATATCCTAAACCTAAATTTGATAAAAGATGTTTAATTAACAGTATTAGTATTATGAACGCAAGGACGGACAAATTGAGTGTAAAAATTTATTGGTCAAGGGAATCATTAGGGGCCAAAAGTTGTAGTATTTCGTCGTTTATAGAAGAAGCATTTTGAATTATAAATATAGAGTAGCTTAGCTTTAAAACAAACGGCAAGGGAGTATTTATATTTTATGAAAACTGAAAAATAGGATAATCAAAAGTATTTGAATGTTTGACACGTGACCAGTCAGTGGAACAAATATTCAGAACAAAAATGAAGTAAAAATTGTAGAACCATATAGTTTAAAAGCAATGCCTTTTTACATTTAAGGTCCGTCCGATCCACTGTCGTAGTAACGAATAGTTCCTAACGGTAATTAAGGGATACTTGTTGAATTGTCCTACCTATTTCAAACTAAAACAATTTTAATAACAAAAAGTCCGCGAGTTTATCTTATCATAATTTTTAAGAATCAATACACAATAATATAATCAACTAATTCATTTAGTTTTTGCAATACGGGTTCCTAAGACCATTAGGTGTAATGTTGTTAGCAAAGCATCTCTATATCTAATTTTAGAATTTTATGTAAGTCCATATTAAGCATCGTATATTTAAATAAGTGTTTTGAATAGATCTATAAGAATAATGTTCAAATGATGTTAATTATCAAATGTATTTTTAATCTTTACTTAATTAATGTTCGTTTGTCTGTCTGCCTAATTTGCAGAATTTCGTTTTCATTGATGTTGTTATTCCAAATGATTATCCCTGCTCTTACACGTGGCTATTTTATCAGATTTCATATTTAATTGACACTTTGTACAATATTTAGGATATTTATGATAAACCCATGGAGGATTTCACAGGGAGTGGGTATTCCAACCAAAGATAAAAAGTTTAACATTTCGTCTTTAAGTGGAAGAGCATGTGAAAATTGATATCATTGCTTGAAATAGTAATTCAAATTGGATACTGAGCTGGGTCTTTAAATCATTTTAGTGGTGAGCCAGATCGGGGTAAGCCGAATTTCAGCAAATCACAGCTCGGCATGCTGTGCTCTCATTGGTGGAAAGTTGGCTCACCCCGATCTGGCTCACCACTAAAATGATTTAAAGATCCAGCTCTGGAGATATTTTGCAGTAAAATTGGTTCAAACTTTGACTCTCAGGTTTGAGAGCTAACAAGGGGAGGTGGATTATATGATTATTGTCCATCTCCTAATTCCCATTTTCCTATTCCTTGAATTAAACACAAATTGTAATATTTATGACAAAGTTCGCTAGATTTTAAACCAAAGTTGATGTTTGTTTATAACCCCTTTGCTTTTAAACCAGTAGGTTGGTAGTTGGTAACCACCAAATTCTCTCATGAAATTAATTATCTTAACTGATCAAGACAAAATTTTGTTGGTAAAAACTAAAAAGAGAAATTTAGGCGACTAATTGAAAAAAAAATATGTTTATGTATTGAAGGACCAGTTCGAAAAGTATTTTTTTTAAGTTACAAAAATAGCAAACGCCTTCTTAAAGTCTGACAAACTTAAAGTGATAAAAATCACGAAACTTCTTACTTTATTTTAGTTCAAATATTCTTCATTTTTAGATTTGAGGATAGCCTATCCTCCATGTAGGGAGGAGGGTGTGCGATGGTAATAAACTTTCAAAAAAATATTAGAATTTATTTCCACACTATCCCCCAAAAAAATTTGTTCATATGAGACCAGTGGCATGCAAAGCACTTTGTCTAGGGGTATATGTGTAGTTTTGAACCATTTTGATTTAAGGAGTTTCTGTGGTATTTTGATTTACAAAAATCAGAGTGGCACTTTGTTTTCTTGATTTCATTAAAGTATCACTAAGTATTAAACCATATAGGGGACGACCAACAATAATTATAGAAAAACATCGCTTTTAAAAATAGTAAACACAATATGTACTATATATGATTATTATATAATCAATGTTAAATCTCATTATAACAAGGATGCGAATCCATAAATGCGAATCTTTAAAATCAGAAAGAACGACAAACTAACAATAACTCTTGTGTCAGAACAAAATAAGCAATTCATTAATTTGCAAGTCTACACTATATTTTACATAAAATTTGTTGCAAAATTGCCTAAATACATAATACAGTAAAGGACATATTTTTATTTAATTTTAGTGCTTCGTTTATAACATTGTACTTTGTCTTTCAAGGAGTCATTATTTAAAAAATCAGATGAATAATATGATTACATCAAATAGATACTTTGTTATCAAAAAAGATATAAATCAAAATGCAGATATGTAAGTAGAGACATTATGAAAATGATTATAGAGTTGCTACTCTATCTAAATCGTACTTAACTACTACATGAATTACCATGAAAAGTTTTCAATCGATAGGAAAATTCTAGCATGCCCAAATTTTGCCAAAGATCTATCCGTTTCAGACGGATGGACCGACTCTAACTATAGAAAAGATTCGCATTTATAAAGATTATGGGTGTGTAAAAAGGATCTCATAATTGAATGTTGGAAAGATAAATATCTGATTTTTAAATACATTTATATAAGTGTGTACGTCAGTCTATAACATGTAGAACGTATGTGAAAATTTTCCTATCGATTTAAAACTTGGCATAATGATTTCTGTAACAGTAAGTTACAATTTAAAAATAGTAGCAAATCCATATTGATTAAAAGAAAGATGTATGTCCATTGTATGGACGTTATAAACAATAAACATAAACTTGTTTCAAGCTATTATTAGCTTTTTCCTTTTTTTTGCTTTTTTACATATTACAAACAAATTGCAGTTATTATAACTAAATCTTAAAACTTCCAAAGTTCCGACCTTATTGAAAGTTTACCTTGTGTATAACTAATATATTTGAACAAACATTTTACCAAAATCCTCTTCATACATAAATTAGCGTCACTACAAACTTGCAAAATAATATTTCACTTAATAAAGCATTTCTACAATTTTCAATTTTAGAAAGACAATATATTTTTTGGGGGAGAGGGAGGTTCATTTTTTAGGGGCGATTTCTCTTTGAAGGTGCCCTCCCCAAAAATAGTTAAAACTTTCCTTGGAAATATAAGTAGCTCCAGTGCAATATACAGGAGACCCATATCAGATTAGTAGTTAGCGAGATCTTTCGCTACTGACCAAAAAATCTTACTATTTTGTATTATAGGATTATTGAGACTGTGGACATATTAGAATATTCCTTTTATATTAAAGTTTTGATTTGTAAATGTTATGATAAGGTGGGATATTTTTTTTACGAAACTTGATTTTTTCCAACGCAATTGGTCGATTAATGTTTTCATTTGTATCTAAATACAATAAAAAAAACTTACTTTTGTTAAATTTTATCTCACCTTTTATGCTGATTTTTGCTGGTCTATAAAAACGTTTATAACTTTAGTTATTTACTCCTCCCTCCTAAATCCCTCCATTTTTGATCTATCTGCCTTTTTTGTTGGTCGAGAAGATTACTCTGCCAGTTTTTATTAAGTTCGTAGCTTCTCAATAACTAGAAAATATTTGTATAAAGAAAATATTAATCTTCTTTTTTGCAAGGTTCGTAGATAAACTTTAACTAAGGTAATACTGTGAGTATGTCCATCTTTCCTTTAGTTGATCGAGAAGATTAATCTACCTATACCAGCAAAGCCACAGCTACATTCTTTCGCGAAGCTTCGACAAAGTTGCAGTCATCTCCGCAGCAAACGCCCAGCTTTGAGATAGAATCATAATCCGGCAACCACCTGAGCAAACCGAGCCTAAGCTATCCATAGCTGCAGCCGCGCGGCTGAAGGCACGTCTGCTGAACACCGATAAAAACATTTCGACATTTTCAACGTTTTAGCTATTAATATCAATATTAGTAAAAAAGATATATTATTATCTTACCAATTTAAGTTTAAAAAATCCACAGCTGCGCTCATGAAGTTTTTATCATCTTTGTTTTACTGTTTTGATGTATTATTATGAAAGGGGAATATTTAATCATTTTTTAGAGGGTGTTCTGATTTGTTGCGGTGGGAGTAAGCATTTTTTAAGTAGCCCAGCTACCACATAATTATGATATGTTAATACGTCCGTCTGTCTATCTGAACGTTCGAGAATATTAACATTATAATTACCCTGACATTCTAAATATAAAAACATAAATAATGAATTATGTTAAGAAAATATCATAAATAGAATATTTGGGTATAGTCCTTTCCATGACATCGCTCCATATGGGGCGATGATTTTCTATAGCTCCTTCAAGGAGCTATAGCATAGCCTCTTATCATATGGAGCGATGTGATAGCCCCTTTTAAGGAGCGTTCATATCGCCCCTTATGATAAGAGGCTATGCTATAGCTCCTTCATGGCCTCTTAATAGCTCCTTTAAAGGGGCGTTCATATCGCCTCTTATGATAAGAGGCTATGCTATAGCCCCATGATGGCTCCTTTATAGCCTCTCCATCGCCCCTCCGTAGTCCCTTACCTTAATTTATATAACAACCCACTTGATGGCCCCTACATCGCTCCTCCATCGCCCCTTCTCCAAATTTATATTACATTGTACTTTGATGGCCCCTACATCGCTCCTACATCGCCCCTTCATCGCTCCTACATCGCTCCTTCATCGCTCCTTCTCCAAATTTATATTAAATTGTACTGTGATGGCCCCTACATCGCTCCTACATCGCTCCTTCTCCAAATTTATATTAAATTGTACTGTGATGGCCCCTACATCGCTCCTACATCGCTCCTACATCGCCCCTTCATCGCTCCTTCTCCAAATTTATATTACATTGCAACTTGATGGCCCCTACATCGCTGCTACATCGCTCCTTCATCGCTCCTACATCGCCCCTCCATCGCTCCTACATCGCTCCTTCTCCAAATTTATATTAAATTGTACTATGATGGCCCCTACATCGCTCCTACATCGCTCCTTCATCGCTCCTACATCGCCCCTTCATCGCTCCTTCTCCAAATTTATATTACATTGTACTTTGATGGCCCCTACATCGCCCCTCCATTGCCCCTCCATCGCTCCTACATCGCCCCTCCATTGCTCCTTCATCGCTCCTTCTCCAAATTTATATTACATTGTACTTTGATGGCTCCTACATCGCCCCTCCATCGCTCCTACATCGCTCCTTCTCCAAATTTATATTAAATTGTACTGTGATGGCCCCTACATCGCTCCTACATCACTCCTACATCGCTCCTACATCGCTCCTTCATCGCTCCTACATCGCCCCTTCATCGCTCCTTCTCCAAATTTATATTACATTGTACTTTGATGGCCCCTACATCGCCCCTCCATCGCTCCTACATCGCTCCTTCATCGCTCCTTCTCCAAATTTATATTAAATTGTACTGTGATGGCCCCTACATCGCTCCTACATCGCTCCTTCATTGCTCCTACATCGCCCCTTCATCGCTCCTTCTCCAAATTTATATTACATTGCAACTTGATGGCCCCTACATCGCTCCTACATAGCTCCTCCATCGCTCCTCCATCGCTCCTTCATCGCTCCTACATCGCCCCTTCATCACTCCTTCTCCAAATTTATATTACATTGCAACTTGATGGCCCCTACATCGCTCCTCCATCGCCCCTTAATAGCCCCTTACCTTAATTTATATAACAAAGCTCCTATATGGCCTCTCTATCGCCCCTTAATAGCCACTTAATTTAATTATATAACATTGCCCCTACATAGCCTCTCCATCGCCCCTTAATAGCCCCTTACCTAAATTTATATAACATAGCCCCTACATAGCCTCTCCATCGCCCCTTAATAGCCCCTTACCTTAATTTATATAACATAGCCTCTACATAGCCTCTCCATCGCACCTTAATAGCCCCTTACCTTAATTTATATAACATAGCCCTACATAGCCTCTCCATCGCCCCTTAATAGCCCCTTACCTTAATGTATATAGCATAGCCCCTACATAGCCTCTCCATCGCCCCTTAATAGCCTCTTACCTTAATTTATATAATCCTTACCTTAATATATATAACATAGCCCCTACATAGCCTCTCCATCGCCCCTAAATAGCCCCTTACCCTAATTTATATAACATAGCCCCTACATAGCCTCTCCATCGCCCCTTAATAGCCCCTTACCTTAATTTATATAACATAGCCTCTACATAGCCTCTCCATCGCCCCTTAATAGCCCCTTACCTTAATTTATATAACATAGCCCTACATAGCCTCTCCATCGCCCCTTAATAGCCCCTTACCTTAATTTATATAGCATAGCCCCTACATAGCCTCTCCATCGCCCCTTAATAGCCTCTTACCTTAATTTATATAATCCTTACCTTAATATATATAACATAGCCCCTACATAGCCTCTCCATCGCCCCTGAATAGCCCCTTACCCTAATTTATATAACATAGCCCCTACATAGCCTCTCCATCGCCCCTTAATAGCTCCTTACCTTAATTTATATAACATAGCCCCTACATAGCCTCTCCATCGCCCCTTAATAGCCCCTTACCTTAATTTATATAACATAGCCTCTACATAGCCTCTCCATCGCCCCTTAATAGCCCCTTACCTTAATTTATATAACATAGCCCTACATAGCCTCTCCATCGCCCCTTAATAGCCCCTTACCTTAATTTATATAGCATAGCCCCTACATAGCCTCTCCATCGCCCCTTAATAGCCTCTTACCTTAATTTATATAATCCTTACCTTAATATATATAACATAGCCCCTACATAGCCTCTCCATCGCCCCTAAATAGCCCCTTACCCTAATTTATATAACATAGCCCCTACATAGCCTCTCCATCGCCCCTTAATAGCTCCTTACCTTAATTTATATAACATAGCCCCTACATAGCCTCTCCATCGCCCCTTAATAGCCCCTTACCTTAATTTATATAACATAGCCCTACATAGCCTCTCCATCGCCCCTTAATAGCTCCTTACCTTAATTTATATAACATAGCCCCTACATAGCCTCTCCATCGCCCCTTAATAGCCTCTTACCTTAATTTATATAATCCTTACCTTAATATATATAACATAGCCCCTACATAGCCTCTCCATCGCCCCTAAATAGCCCCTTACCCTAATTTATATAACATAGCCCCTACATAGCCTCTCCATCGCCCCTTAATAGCCCCTTACCTTAATTTATATAACATAGCCTCTACATAGCCTCTCCATCGCACCTTAATAGCCCCTTACCTTAATTTATATAACATAGCCCTACATAGCCTCTCCATCGCCCCTTAATAGCCCCTTACCTTAATTTATATAGCATAGCCCCTACATAGCCTCTCCATCGCCCCTTAATAGCCTCTTACCTTAATTTATATAATCCTTACCTTAATATATATAACATAGCCCCTACATAGCCTCTCCATCGCCCCTGAATAGCCCCTTACCCTAATTTATATAACATAGCCCCTACATAGCCTCTCCATCGCCCCTTAATAGCTCCTTACCTTAATTTATATAACATAGCCCCTACATAGCCTCTCCATCGCCCCTTAATAGCCCCTTACCTTAATTTATATAACATAGCCTCTACATAGCCTCTCCATCGCCCCTTAATAGCCCCTTACCTTAATTTATATAACATAGCCCTACATAGCCTCTCCATCGCCCCTTAATAGCCCCTTACCTTAATTTATATAGCATAGCCCCTACATAGCCTCTCCATCGCCCCTTAATAGCCTCTTACCTTAATTTGTATAATCCTTACCTTAATATATATAACATAGCCCCTACATAGCCTCTCCATCGCCCCTAAATAGCCCCTTACCCTAATTTATATAACATAGCCCCTACATAGCCTCTCCATCGCCCCTTAATAGCCTCTTACCTTAATTTATATAACATAGGCCCTACAAAGCATCTCCATCGCCCCTTAATAGCCCCTTACCTTAATTATATAACATAGCCCCTACATAGCCTCTCCATCGCCCCTTAATAGCCTCTTACCTTAATTTATATAACATAGCCCCTTCATAGCCTCTTCATCGCCCCTTACCTTAATTTATATAACATAGGCCCTTTATGGCTCCTGTACAGCCTCTGTAATTGTATTGCCCCTTCATTATAGAAGGTAGGGCATTAAGGTAAGGAAGGAATGTGACCCTCTACAGTTTTAAATTTAAGTTTTAAAAGGATGACAAGGATGACAACATTTATAAAAGCAAAGCTCTGAAACGGTAGAAAAAAGTTTAAAGGAAGCCTGCAAGAAATACCACGCTTTAACTGCTGAAAGACTGCCACAAGTAGACCAAATACCCCAAATTTGAAGCCTTCAGCTTCTATAACAAAAAAGTTCTAGGCATTTTAAAATGACATTTTATGTACAATGGAAATTTTGAAAGAATTGCAATGCTCATGTTGAAAACTTTAAAATTAAACTACGTGGCCTAGAAACAAAATTATAAGCTTATTTTTTTTGTCATAAATTTAGGTTTCCAGTAACTAATTATATTTTTACAATAAAAATACCCATTTTTATAGTCAAAATCATTAAAAAAAAATAAGTTTTACTTGCGTTGTACCGAATGTACTGTAGCCAATCAGAAGGCTGAATCAGCTTAACAACCAATCACAGCTAAGCTTGTATTAGTTTACCCCTTTGTTTCCGCTATGATTTTCGTTTAAAAATGCAATTTAAATCGATTTTTTTTCATAGATTTTGACTATGAAATGTGGTGTTTTTATTGTAAAAATGTAATCAGTTACAGGCAATCTAAGTTTCTGACAAAGATAAGGTTATAATTTTATGTCTAGGCAACGTAATTTAATATTGTTTTTTCTTTTATGAGCATTGGAAATCTTTCAAAAATTCCATTGTACATAAAATGCTATTTTGAAATGCCTAGAACTTTTTTGTTATTGAAGCTGAAGGCTTATAATTTGGGGTATTGGGTCTTCTTGTGGCAGTCTTTTAGCAGTTAAAGCGTGTTATTTCTTGCAGGCGTCCTTTAATGAACATTAATAATGTAGAGTGTCAGAACTGAATAGTCAGAACATAAATTTAAAATTCGAAACAAAATTGTAAGTAAATTTATTGAGAAATTGCTTACATGCAGGAAAATGCTTAAGGACGTACTCACATTTTTTGGACTTGATTATAGATATGATTCGCTTATAACATTCTATTTTGTTGTCCTAGGAATCAGTATCCCAGAAATCAGATTAATCGGATAATTTTGATACATAAAAATTTGTTGTAAGTTAATAATTAGTATGCTTAAAATGGACGTATGGATATTCTGATAATGATTATAGACTTTCTAAATCGTACCTTTCTACTACAGGAATCACATGCCTAAATTAACGAAAATAGCTAACCGTTACGGACGTACGGACTGATCCTTAATATAGAAAAGCTTTGCTTTTAAAAAGTTAAAAAGATTTTTTGAGGGGATGGGGTAATATTTTTCTTGGGGTGAATTTTCTGGGAGGGTGGAGATACCCTCCCTCGAAATAATTATAAACCCTCTATGAACTTAAAAGAAGCTTCACTGTAAAGGAGAACCATATAGGTTCAGCGGATAGCTTTTCTACAGACAAAAAAAAGATTACTACTTTATATAATAGGTTATGAAAAAGGAAAAAAAAGCAAGATAACAAGGATAACAACATTCACAAAAGCAAAGCTCTAAAATCAGGAGGTCAAACATAAATTTTGTTAAAATTAGCGTAAATCTATAATACAAAGTAGAATGATGTCTGTCCATCCGTCTGTCTGTCTGTCCGTCTGTCTGTCCGTCTGTCTGTCCGTCTGTCTGTCTGTCTGTCTGTCCGTCTGTCAGTCCCTTAAGATCTCGGTAACCACTGGACCGATTATATTCTACTATTCAGGGAATATACCTACTGGTCCTGTGGTGGTTTTAGGCTATTTTCTTGGGGGGTGGGATACCCCCAACCCCCCCAAAAACAAAAAAATCCCCCCCCATTTTTTTTTTTGCTGAAGATTTTCTTGGTCCTATTACGAATTTCGCCAAAAAAAAATTTTATCACCTCTTGGGGCAAAGCCCCTGAGGCTAGGGGCGAATCTGCTAGTATAGAATATAGTAAAAGGGCATAATTTTATTTTTAGTATTTGATTATAATACTAAACCTTGTTGTCCTAAGAAACATTACTCCAAAACCCAGATGAATGGGACAATGATATTATACAAAAAAATGGACGTACATACTTTCTAGTAATGAATATAGTATTGTACCCAACTGTTATAGAAATCATTCTGCAAAGTTTGAAATCGATAGGATATTTATAACATGTCTAAATTAAAGAAAATGTCATCTAACCGTTTGGACGTACGGACAAACCAATCCTTACTATAGAAAAGTTTCACATTTAAAAAGGAAAATTATAATGAAAATATAATGAATTAATAAAATAAATATAAATAATATAATAACATAATGAAATAAAGAAAAAAAATAAACTAAGAGAATGAAATTTTTTAGTTAAATAGAAATTTGAATAAGGATCATATAATGGACAAACAGACAAAGTAAGTTATAGAGCAGACTTTAAGAGAATATGCTATTACTCAAAGATTATCACGAAACCTAAGTCTTTTGAAGCATAATTGAGAGACAGACAAAATAATTTATAGACTGGATATACATATGTCATGGGAATATTCACTAAAAATCTCAACAGTCTATCTTTAACAATAGCAGAGAAAACCACATGCTTAACTTAATGAGAAGAGCAATGACGAAAGGACTAGCCCTAATTGTAGAAAAGTCTCTCTTTTAACAAAAAAAGTATTTTTTTTGGTCTGAAGCTTAAAAATTTCATAAACTGACTAAATTCTCCATTTAAGGGAAGCTTCACATAGGTCATGGGATGGTTTTTTGCTTTTTCATTTTCAGATTTAAGCCCCTAATTGGTTTAGGCTATTTTTCTGCCTCCTTACATTAAAAAGAGCGCAGCTGCAAGTGAATAAGAAAAGAGAAATATAAAAGAAGAATACATATTATCCTATTATATAAAGTAGTAAAACATAAACAAACGTTGGAGTGGACAAACCTAGGAATGGGACAATCGTCGGAGTGGACATTGCTTATGTAAAACGCAGGAGTGTCTTTTATTTTATTTATAAGATAAAAATCTTTCAAAACAAAAAAAAATCTTGAATATCTTTTCTCACAGACTGAAATTTTAAAATCAGTCTAACAGTTTTCCAAAGTAGGTAAGTTCTATCGAAAGGCAAAGGTTTGAAACAGATAGAACATTTCATTAAACTAAAACATATTTTTTTCTCACATTGTTTACAACTGTCAAATATGTTTTTTTTATATGCCTAACCCCTGCAGGGGGCTTATTTGTATATTTATATCTTAACCTAACCTAACCTGTGTAGAAATAACTAAACAAATGTTGTTGAAACCTAATTTTTAAGATATTATAGACACTTCTGCGTTTTACTTATATAATGTCCACTCCGACATTTGTCCGAAATATCCTGTGTTTGTCCACGTTAGTAAGGCTTTCTGTTCTGAAACTTAAGATCTCAATAACTACTAAACAGATTGGGCTTTCTATTTCAGGTAAGCTTAATATTTGTCTTGTAATGGCTTTAGGCTATTTTATTTTAAGTCGAGGGATGGTTTTAGGCTATTCTATTTTAAGTCCTGGGAAGGCTTTAGGCTTTTATTCATTCCCCTTTGAATACAGAGCCAATAGATGCTGGGGGCGTAACCGCTAGTCGATATACAAAGTTTTTTTTGTCTGTAGCAAAGGATCTCGTTTGCTGCTAAACCGATATGATGTATGTCTGTCTGTCTATACCGTAGGATCTTGCTAACCGCTGAGTACTGAGATGATTTTAAGATAGTTTATTTTTTTTCCTTATAATAAAATAACAGGATATTTGTCCATAAAAAGCGAAGCAATATCTTAATTTTTGTTGTTGGAACTGTTATTCAGTTGATTATACCAAGGATCTAAAGGAATAAGACAATGGCCGATAAATTTTTATCCATCCCTAATAACGATACACAAAATTGCAACACTACAACCAAAATATGACAAAAGTCCCCAAAGTTTTGAGCCAACGAATAAGAAAACTTCATTATAAAACTTTGGAGACTATTGTAAAAATTGCCTAATGTTTCCTTTATCCCTGAGATTATACAGACTATCCTTAAACTAATATTTACATTAAAGTAACAGGATGTTTATCAGTATCAACTGAACCGATATGCTTCTCCTTTACATTGAAGCTTATTTTACTCGCAGGAAAAGTTTTCATTTTGGGGAGGGGACTAACACTTTCAGCCCCCGGAAGGTATCACTTCCCTTAAATTCTTAACCTTCCCCCTCCCCCCCCTCTCCACCACATCTATTCATTAAAGTACTCCTAGGGTCATCTATGGGATTAGCCGTTAGTGACTTAAAAATAATTCAAGTGCAATGATATATTTACCAAATTAATACGATAATTTTGTATACATTTTTTATGAAAAAAAATTATTTTGCCAAAGGCAGCCAAAAAATAAGCAGCAAATATTTCAAAAATGCTCTGATAATCAGAGATCTACAGGGATAAGACAATTGTCGATAAAATGATATATATACATATATACAGTGTGTTTTTTTATGAGAACTTTTTTGAAAGCAATTTTACCTTACTTATAGTTATTAGAATTTAATGATTAATGGCTTATTCTCTTCTTTTTTAAAACCTTTAATAGAAAAGCAAAAAATATTTCAGTTTTTATTCAAAAAGTACAGTAAATTAAAAAATTTAAAACTTAGGTGTCAACATCTAAAAATGGTTTTAGTGCATTTTTCTTATAATCTACCTTTGCAAGAATGGCTGCAAAACGCTTCAAAGTTGAGATATTGAGCTAAAAATTTATATAGATACTACTTGTGACATGTACTAGAACATTTTGAAATTTGAAGGCCATATCTCAACCAGGGAGGGAATACTGGCCCCCCAATGTACTCCCTCCATTCTTGGAAAGGGTAGAAGATTTGAGCATAAGAAAAATGCGCTAAAACCATTTCTCGTATTCATTTGAATCCGGTGGATAGGAACCGGTTCTCATCCATACGAAAAAACTATGTCTAGCATCGTATTATATCCAGCTTTCTACGAATATAGATATGTACAATCATAAGATTAAACCCAGTTTTTTTAGCCGGTGCCTTCTGCACCTCGGGGCTAAAAAAACTAGTTTTAATCTCATAATTGTACTTTCTATATCCGCGGAAAGCCGTTTATAATACGATGCGAGAAATAACTATTTTAGATGTTGACACCCATGTTTTGAAATTTTGAATTTACTGTACTTTTTAAATAAAAACTGAAATATTTTTTTGCTTTTCTGTTAATGGTTATAAAAAACGAAGAGAATAAGCCATTAATCATTAAATTCTGATAACTATAAGTAGGGTAAAATTGCTTTCAAAAATGCTCTCATAAAAAAAAAACACTGTATATATATGTATGTTTATTAGTAGCGAAGCTACTCTATAATTCACTTTGTCCGTCCGTCCGTCCGTCCGTCCGTCAGTCAGTCCGTCAGTCAGTCCGTCCGTAACGCTATGGGGGAAATGGGATTTACTCAGCTCCTATAAAAGATAGAATGCTGAAATTTTTTGACAACATTCCCATCATTAAGGAGCACAATTGACTATAAAACATCATTGGCGGTCGGACCGCTTTTTAGCAGGTTTTAGGCTATTTTTATAATTTTCACATTTCTCTCAATATCTTCAGTGTTTATGGTCCGATTTTCAAAATTTTTTCAGTTATAGATATCAAAATTAAATTTCCCATCGTTAAAAGAAACATCCATAAAGGCCAGACTGCCTTTTTAGCAGGTTTTAGGCTATTTTTATATTTTTCACAATTTTCTCCATATCTTCAGTGTTTATGGCCTGATTTTCAAAATTTTTTCAATTATAGATATCAAAATTAAATTTCCCGTCTTTTAAAGAAAACAAACATGACGGCCAGACTGCCATTTTAGCAGGTTTTAGGCTATTTTTATATTTTACACATTTTTCTCCATATCTTCAGTGTATATGGTCTATTTTTCCTAATTTTTTTAAGTTAAGGTGATAAAAATTTAATTTTCTGTTATTTTAAGAAAACAACCATGGCGGCCAGGCTGCCTTTATTTAGGTTTTTGGCTATATTAATATGTTTTACATATTTCCCCATATCTTTGCTTTTTTATCCAATTTTCAAACTTTTTTGGGATATCAGTATCAAAATAAATTTTCCCATTTTTATGAGCATCTTTTATGTAATTTACTTTGACCATCGTCATCATAAATAATAAAACAAGTTTTCATGTTTATTTTATCCAATAAATATATTCTTGATTTTAATGAATACCCTTTTAATCTACTTGTACGTATTTCAATCTACGATTTTTTGTGCTTCGCTACTTATGGATGTTGTCATCCTTGTATATTAATTATTCCCATTGATGATTCACAAAATTACCCCTTCTTTAGTTTAGAATTAGTGGTTGAAACATTTAGACACTCAACTTAATGAACTAAACAATCACAAAACAATAAAAAGTCCCCAAGGTTGTTAATCTAACGAATAAGAAAACGGTATTATAAAACTTTGGAGACTAGACAGCACTCTTGGATAAGCCAACTTATAACACTTTGGGAACTATCCTAATCCTCCCTGGCGAAATGACAATGAGATTTTTTGGTAAATTTGTGGCAAACTTTATTCTTAATAAATTAGCACTTGGCAAAATTATACTGGAGAGATATTTCATTGAAGAATAAATTTTTTTTTTGCCCAAACTTTTCGTCAGCCAATAATAACAGATAAGTTAAACATTGTAAAAATAATATAGTAACTTAACTCGAGTTGTCAACGGCAGAAATTAGGTCCTGAGATGGTTTTAGGCCTGGAAAGGTTTATAACAATTTTATCTGTATTTCTTAAAATAAATTAACAGAATCTTTGTCTGTATGTATGAATGTCTGTCTGTACCGAAGGATCTTGCTAACCGCTGAACCAATATGGTTCTCCTTTACAGTGAAGATTCCTATAGGTCCTGAGATCGTTCTCCTTAATAGGGTAGCTTCTCATAGGTCCTGGGGAGGTTAATAACTATTTTATTTTAATCCTTATAATAAAGTAACAGGATCTTTGTCTGTATGTATGTCTGTCTGTACCTTGCTAACCACTAAACCGACATGGTTCTCCTTTACAGTGAAGCTTCCTATGGGTAATGAGATGGCTTTAGGCCATTTTATTTTTAATCCTTATAAAAAGTAACAGGATCATTGTCTGTATGTATCAAAGAAGATCGCTAACTGCAGAACCAATATGGTTCTCCTTTATAGGGTAGCTTCCAATAGATCCTGGGAAGGTGTATAACTGTTTTGAAGGAGGATATAAGGGGCTATTAAGGGGCGATGGAGAGGCTATGTAGAGGCTATGTTATATAAATTAAGGTAAGGGGCTTTTAAGTGGCGATGGAGGGCTATTAAGGGGCGATGGAGAGGCTATGTTATATAAATTAAGGTAAGGAGCTATTAAGGGGCGATGGAGAGGCTATGTAGCGGCTATGTTATATGAATTGGCTATTAAGGGGCGATGGAGAGGCTATATAGGGGCTATTTTATATAAATTAAGGTAAAGGACTATTAAGGGGCGATGGAGAGGCTATGTAGGGGCTATGTTATATAAATTAAGGTAAGGGGCTATTAAGGGGCGATGGAGAGGCTATTTAGGGGCTATGTTATATAAAATCGGGTAAGGGGCTATTAAGGGGCGATGGGGAGGCTATGTAGGAGCTATGTTATATAATTAAGGTAAGGGGATATTAAGGGGCGATGGAGAGGCTATGTAGGGGCTATGTTACATAATTAAGGTAAGAGGCTATTATGGGGCGATGGAGAGGCTATGTAGAGGCTATGTTATATAAATTAAGGTAAGGGGCTATTAAGGGGCGATGGAGAGGCTATGTAGGGGCTATGTTATATAAATTAGGGTAAGGGGCTATTTAGGGGCGATGGAGAGGCTATGTAGGGGCTATGTTATATATATTAAGGTAAGGATTATATAAATTAAGGTAAGAGGCTATTAAGGGGCGATGGAGAGGCTATGTAGGGGCTATGTTATATAAATTAAGGTAAGGAGCTATTAAGGGGCGATGGAGAGGCTATGTAGGGCTATGTTATATAAATTAAGGTAAGGGGCTATTAAGGGGCGATGGAGAGGCTATGTAGGGGCTATGTTATATAAATTAAGGTAAGGAGCTATTAAGGGGCGATGGAGAGGCTATGTAGGGGCTATGTTATATAAATTAGGGTAAGGGGCTATTTAGGGGCGATGGAGAGGCTATGTAGGGGCTATGTTATATATATTAAGGTAAGGATTATATAAATTAAGGTAAGAGGCTATTAAGGGGCGATGGAGAGGCTATGTAGGGGCTATGCTATATAAATTAAGGTAAGGGGCTATTAAGGGGCGATGGAGAGGCTATGTAGGGCTATGTTATATAAATTAAGGTAAGGGGCTATTAAGGGGCGATGGAGAGGCTATGTAGAGGCTATGTTATATAAATTAAGGTAAGGGGCTATTAAGGGGCGATGGAGAGGCTATGTAGGGGCTATGTTATATAAATTAAGGTAAGGAGCTATTAAGGGGCGATGGAGAGGCTATGTAGGGGCTATGTTATATAAATTAGGGTAAGGGGCTATTCAGGGGCGATGGAGAGGCTATGTAGGGGCTATGTTATATATATTAAGGTAAGGATTATATAAATTAAGGTAAGAGGCTATTAAGGGGCGATGGAGAGGCTATGTAGGGGCTATGCTATATAAATTAAGGTAAGGGGCTATTAAGGGGCGATGGAGAGGCTATGTAGGGCTATGTTATATAAATTAAGGTAAGGGGCTATTAAGGGGCGATGGAGAGGCTATGTAGAGGCTATGTTATATAAATTAAGGTAAGGGGCTATTAAGGGGCGATGGAGAGGCTATGTAGGGGCTATGTTATATAAATTAGGGTAAGGGGCTATTTAGGGGCGATGGAGAGGCTATGTAGGGGCTATGTTATATATATTAAGGTAAGGATTATATAAATTAAGGTAAGAGGCTATTAAGGGGCGATGGAGAGGCTATGTAGGGGCTATGCTATATAAATTAAGGTAAGGGGCTATTAAGGGGCGATGGAGAGGCTATGTAGGGCTATGTTATATAAATTAAGGTAAGGGGCTATTAAGGGGCGATGGAGAGGCTATGTAGGGGCTATGTTATATAAATTAAGGTAAGGAGCTATTAAGGGGCGATGGAGAGGCTATGTAGGGGCTATGTTATATAAATTAGGGTAAGGGGCTATTTAGGGGCGATGGAGAGGCTATGTAGGGGCTATGTTATATATATTAAGGTAAGGATTATATAAATTAAGGTAAGAGGCTATTAAGGGGCGATGGAGAGGCTATGTAGGGGCTATGCTATATAAATTAAGGTAAGGGGCTATTAAGGGGCGATGGAGAGGCTATGTAGGGCTATGTTATATAAATTAAGGTAAGGGGCTATTAAGGGGCGATGGAGAGGCTATGTAGAGGCTATGTTATATAAATTAAGGTAAGGGGCTATTAAGGGGCGATGGAGAGGCTATGTAGGGGCTATGTTATATAAATTAGGGTAAGGGGCTATTTAGGGGCGATGGAGAGGCTATGTAGGGGCTATGTTATATATATTAAGGTAAGGATTATATAAATTAAGGTAAGAGGCTATTAAGGGGCGATGGAGAGGCTATGTAGGGGCTATGCTATATAAATTAAGGTAAGGGGCTATTAAGGGGCGATGGAGAGGCTATGTAGGGCTATGTTATATAAATTAAGGTAAGGGGCTATTAAGGGGCGATGGAGAGGCTATGTAGGGGCTATGTTATATAAATTAAGGTAAGGAGCTATTAAGGGGCGATGGAGAGGCTATGTAGGGGCTATGTTATATAAATTAGGGTAAGGGGCTATTTAGGGGCGATGGAGAGGCTATGTAGGGGCTATGTTATATATATTAAGGTAAGGATTATATAAATTAAGGTAAGAGGCTATTAAGGGGCGATGGAGAGGCTATGTAGGGGCTATGCTATATAAATTAAGGTAAGGGGCTATTAAGGGGCGATGGAGAGGCTATGTAGGGCTATGTTATATAAATTAAGGTAAGGGGCTATTAAGGGGCGATGGAGAGGCTATGTAGAGGCTATGTTATATAAATTAAGGTAAGGGGCTATTAAGGGGCGATGGAGAGGCTATGTAGGGGCTATGTTATATAAATTAAGGTAAGGAGCTATTAAGGGGCGATGGAGAGGCTATGTAGGGGCTATGTTATATAAATTAAGGTAAGGGGCGATGGAGAGGCTATGTAGGGGCTATGTTATATAAATTAAGGTAATGGGCTTTTAAGGGGCGATGGAGAGGCTATGTAGGAGCTATGTTATATAAATTAAGGTAAGGGACTATTAAGGGGCAATGGAGAGGCTATGTAGGAGCTTTGTTATATAAATAAAGGTAAGGGGCTATTAGGGGCGATGGAGAGGCTATGTAGGGGCTTTGTTATATAAATTAAGATAAGGGGCTATTAAGGGGCGATGGAGAGGCTATGTAGGGGCTATGTTATAAAAATTAAGGTAAGGAGCTATTAAGGGGCGATGGAGAGGCTATGTAGGGGCTTTTTTTATATAAATTAAGGTAAGGGGCTATTAAGGGGCGATGGGGCGATGGAGGAGCGATGGAGGAGAGATGTAGGGGCCATCAAAGTACAATGTAATATAAATTTGTGGAAGGAGCGATGAAGGGGCGATGTAGGAGCGATGGAGGAGCGATGGAGGAGCGATGTAGCAGCGATGTAGGGGCCATCAAGTTGCAATGTTATATAAATTTGGAGAAGGAGCGATGAAGGGGCGATGGAGGAGCGATGTAGGAGCGATGTAGGGGCCATCAAGTTGCAATGTAATATAAATTTGGAGAAGGAGCGATGAAGGGGCGATGTAGGAGCGATGAAGGAGCGATGTAGGAGCGATGTAGGGGCCATCACAGTACAATGTAATATAAATTTGAAGAAGGAGCGATGAAGGGGCGATGTAGGAGCGATGGAGGGGCGATGTAGGGGCCATCAAAGTACAATGTAATATAAATTTGAAGAAGGAGCGATGAAGGGGTGATGTAGGAGCGATGGAGGGGCGATGTAGGGGCCATCAAAGTACAATGTAATATAAATTTGGAGAAGGAGCGATGGAGGAGCGATGAAGGGGCGATGTAGGAGCGATGTAGGGGCCATCAAGGGACTAAGATATATATAATAGTGAAGGGGCCATGAAGAGGCGATATTTAATTAAATAGCCCCTTGGGATAAGAGGACATATCATCTCCTCTTTAGAAGGGGCGATAAAGGAGCGATAAAGGATCATTTAATCGCCTCTTAGGGCAAGGGGCTATCAAATCGCTCCTTTCAAGGAGTCATAACATCGCCTCTTGTTATAAGGGGCTATTAAATCGCTCCTTTCAAGGAGCCAATACATCGCCCCTTGTCATAAGAGGCGATCAATTAAAATCATCGCCCCATATGGAGCGATGTCATGGAAAGGACTATACCCGAATATTTTGTCCAAAGAATGTGAGCTTGTTATAGATGCGCTTTTTAGGGTCAAAATTGGACTTGTTTCGTCATGATCATATTGGAGACTAATTTTTAATCGTTGTTGCAGTTGCGAGCATTATTTTGCTTTATTGAACAATACTAAAAATTAATTTGTTTTACATCTAATAATACTATCCGTTTTATTTTTGATAAATGAAAAAAGACTCAAGATAATGTACGATCCATTAGTACAAAAAACTGTCCATAAGGTGCAGCTGCTTTATTATAATTTCAAAGGGTTCCTTTTGAAATGGGGTATACCAATGAAAAAACATGAGTATTTAAACTTCCCTTAAAGCACAAAAAAATTACATTATCCTTTTTGGATACATAATTTTCAACATTTCATACCGCAAAATAGACAAACAGTATACAAGGGTTTTCGGTTCAACTCAGAAAACGCATATTTAAAAAATTGCTGTTCTCATAAAATGCCTACTACATTTTTAAAAATAAAACCTTTTTTCATGGTTACTTTTGCTAAGATCATACATTGATCATGTATATTGTTATATGAGGTGTTATAAATAACTATGGTATGATATAATAGGAGCTAATAAAAGCACTTAAAAGTAAATATATAACCAATAAAAACACTTCTTAGCTTTTCTCAAACATATTACTTCTCAATTATCTTATCTTATATACATGTTCTTCTATGACGGCAGTAATTCAATGTCTGTCTGTATGTCTAATGAGTTATCTTAACGTGCTGCACTGAAAAACATATTTTGTTTAGCAGTATTTTTCAATTGCCAATAGATTGACAAGTTTATGATGTGCTGCTTTAGATTGCAAATTTTAGTACAATTTAAAAAAAAACTTAACATATAAAAAAGAACCATTGGGAACTATTAAAAATCTTGATTGGTTGTTACAAACTAGCAGTGACCAAAATTTTCCACCTATAGTTTTATTCAACAGAAGATGGATATATTTTCATAATAATTGAGGGTAGATATTCGTTTAGCGTCCATTGTCTTGTTCCTTAAGATCCCTGTGCAAAGCACATTTATATCCCTAGATTCAAAAGTCTCTAATATTTCATGGTATAATTATTCGCTTAAACACCCAATACTAGCTGCCGTGGGCTGACTATTTAATGAGAGTAAATTTTTTTAGCACCTCTTTTTAAAAACCATATAATAATCTTGTTTTAATCATCATTTTTTTCTCTTATCAGGAAACAAGTAAATAAAAGGCAAATAAGTTAAAACTAAAAAGTTTATGTTCAAATAATTCTTCTAATCAAACTTTTTTTTAAAATCGTCCACCCGACGGCAGCTTCATTCACAAATAATTGTATAATATAATATTTATGTTCATTTATGTATTAGAAACCATACGAGATTTAATCAGATACGCTATTACTTAGAAACTCATAAAATATTCGATGGTAAATATATAGACTATTGGCTATGTGTTATGCCTCTAAAATTGTATTTTAATCTGAAGAAAAAAAAATAATAATAATATAAAAATAGCTTTATACGGCTTATATAATATGAAGTATGCAATCAGTTTATTGGCTAGGAAGCAAAATTACACAACATTTTTCAATTTATGTTGTAGATACCTACAAAATTCAAATGGTTGGGTTGATCCATAATTTTTTTTGTGATGGTATGTATGAAGTTTTGAAAGTACAAAAACTTTATGAAGGATTTTGTTAACAAATAATATTCTTGAAAATATTAGGACTCTCAGCAAGTTAGTTTCAATCTAACAAATAGAAGAAAAAATGCCTCAATTAAAAGAGTTACAAAGACTGAAAACTACCTGAAGCAATGTTTTAGTTCAAATGAATAATGCTATAATGTTAAACAATCTTTTATTTAAATCAAAAGTAAATAATGCTATTAATTAAGTGAAAAGTATGAAAACCAAAATGTATTAAATTTGATGAAACATGGTTTGTAACCTGATTATCCAAGAGTCCATAAATGTTTAACCAGCTTTGTTCTTTCTCTTTGTTTTAGAGGTTTTACAGAAATTAGGGACGCAAAAAGTGAGCATAATACTAAGAACACCCAAGCTTGTTTGGGCGGTAAATGTCCCAAAAATATGGGGGGGGGGGGGTGATAGTGTTTGACTGATATGGGGGGGGGGGGAGGTAACATCCCTGTAACCAAATATGTCTCTAAATTTTTCAAAGTATTAACAATTGTTATTTTCTCGTATTCATTCGAATCCGGTGGATAGGAACCGGTTCTCATCCATACGAAAAAACTATGTCTAGCATCGTATTATATCCAGTTTTCTACGAATATAGAAATGTACAATCATAAGATTAAAACCAGTTTTTTTAGCCGGTGCCTTCGGCACCACGGGGCTAAAAAAACTAGTTTTAATCTTATAATTGTACATTCTATATCCGCGGAAAGCCGTTTATAATACAATACGAGAAATAACTATTATCTTCTTTATTCCTGATATTTTGAAATATTATGTTTACCAAATATCTGTCTTGTCTGTATTAATTAAAAGAGATAATACGTTACCATATAATTTATTTAAAACAATATTTGAAAGGTACCAATTTAAACAAAAAAGCTTTTTAGCCAGACCTCCCTCTAATAAAATCAGGGTTCTTTACGATAAATGTATGCATATCCCAACAAATACGAAAATACCCTTTCAATAGCCTAAAATCTGATAGTTTAATATAAAAATACTCAAAATTTTAAGCAAGAGAGTGAGAGATCGAAATCACAATTTTGCCTTTTTTAACAACAATGATTTAATTTTTATTTATTTGCAAATTAATTACAAGGAATTTTTGATTTTAAATCTTTTTGCTTTTACCCTGGAATGGTGTGGGCAATGACAATTAATCTAATCAAGACACACAAAGACTCATTTTAAAACAAATCTTATAAAAGAAGTATATCCTAAAAAAAGTAACGTACAGAAGGATATAATACAGATATATTTTTATTATTTAAAATTGCAAATTGCTATTTTCATCCGATAAAATTTAATTAAAATTGAACTTGTAAACAAATGCTTTATATCTATTAGTTCTTCTATTATTTACACCCCTTTTACCCAACTGTTTATTACTTTCTATCTATATTTCTTGTTCTTAAAATCTATTTATTGAAATTCATTTATGTCGTTTTTTCTAATGTTTTTCTTTAACTATCTTCTTTTGAAATTTTTATTCCTATTGACGTAAAGGCAACATGTAATTGTCTTAACCTCTTTTCGAGGAAGCTTTGTGTTTATCAAGATCGAAATTAATTCCTTATTCAAATTTCAAATTAGGCGCAAATGTCGTCTTTGTTTGACTATCCTTTTCTAAAGAGACGCGGCATGGATTTGTTTATGTTTTGATGCGTCCACGTTCTTTACTTTTGAATGATATGTGAGTGGGTGAAGATTTCGGAGAATAAAGTTGGGCCTATCATTGGTCTCATATTGCGTGAACAACCCTAGTATACCAGGGGCTTTAAACCATAAGAACTTCAGGTAGAATTTGTTCATTTTATTTAAATTGAATGGCGTATAGGACGATTTTAGTAAGTTTAAAAGGCTTTAGCCAGCTAAACATGAAACTTTATTATGATTAAATTATTATGTTTTAGTTATTTTTATGTGCCTTTATTTTTGCATTTAACATGATTTATTAAACCAAATAATTTTCCTTTAAAGCCAAAGTACCCAAAGATTCTTAACCGTAGAAAAAAAGATTTTAAAAAGCAAATAAGATTACGTGGTTATAAAAACTGGAATTTTGTATTAATTGATTTTGTAATTTCAGGACTTTGAAATAGTTTGCCTCAATAAATCTATAATCAAACCTGCTGTTGAAACTTGATGGTTCCTGGTATTGGGGGTTTGTGTGTCCGTCAAACAAGATCTCTAGAACTTCCCGCTAATTCGGAAGTCACACTCAACCAAAGTGTCATGGTTGAGACAGTAATAAATGATGCAGCTCTATTAGCAAGAGTAGAACCGTTTGCAATTATATGGAAGTTGCCTTTTTCTTCTACAGAGATGGATTCTGCCCCTTTGTTTCTAATCCTCTTATTATGTTGACAATTTCAACTCATTTGCTTTGACAAAATAACCAAGGACAGGGAAAAACATTATGAATATTAAAATAAAATAAAACTTTGAAGGGGCAAGATTTTTTTTTTTTTGACGCGCATCGCCTCTTATTAAGACCACCTTACTCCCCCTCGACAAAAAAAAATTAAAAGCTAGGACATCTTGGATTTATGACAGGGAGCATTATGCTCGACGATGCTCATTGCTTATTTTCATGTTTCACCTTGATTTATACACGAAAGTAGTATGGAATAATCCAAAGTAGCCTATAGTGCCTAATAAAAAATTACGTCGTACAATACAAATGACTAATGATAGTCCAGTTTACATTGTAATTAACCAATGGTAAATTGTATACTGGCCTATCATTGGTCATTTGTTCATTTGAATTTGTCTTTTATTTTCTCGTATTCATTCGAATCTGGTGGATAGGAACCGGTTCTCTTCCATACGAAAAAACTATGTCTAGCATCGTATTATATTCATCTTTCTACGAAAATAAAAATGTACAATAGTAATTGTACATTCAATATCCGCGGAGAGCTGTTATTATACGATGCGAGAAATAACTATTCTCTGTCCCTTACCATTATATGTAATCTGTACAATTAGACGATACCATAGAAAATAATTGTATCCAATCTTACACATAATTTATTTTATCCTTTCATCTTTACCAATTTCTAATACAGTTTGGCTGATGATTACATTTATAGTCTCTTCAAAAGAAAAAAAAATCCTTAAAACTGTTTGGAGCAGTTAAAAACTAATCTTTTTCATAATTGATTTAATCTTTAAATAATTTCAACTGGTAATATGTGATAAAACTCAGATATAACTAAAAATAGGTGGTAGACATGATCAGTTCAAGGTAAAAGGCATATAAAGGAACGTAACACAGACGTGATTTAAGGTTTAAAAATAAATAGGTATACTAGTAAAAATGGTGAATATTTATGTTAAGAAAAGATAAATATTTCCATCTTTCCAAGGAAATATGACGGAATTCCCAGTACAATTATATTTTGTATTATTGTATTCATATTTGTTACAACATTCATATTAGTTGGGTATATAAGCGTACCTTTTTTAAAACTAGAATAAGTCTATATGAATTACATCCTTAAGGCTAGGTAATAATTTGCAAATCAATTTAATTTTCAAAATTTTAAAACATTTACTTACAAAAATATGTCTTTTTTAATTTTGTTGTAAAATTTCTTTCTTTAAAAGTAATACTCTTTTCATTGAATGATGAAAGCTTGCTATTGATGGACAAAAATCTAAAACTTAAACCCCAAAAAGTAGATGAAATCCCCAACCCAATAATAAAATAAATGAACAAAATAATTGTAATAATTACATGTACATATGTTCATTATTTTACATCAATAGTGTTTTATTTTCTAGAGAGAAAGGTAATTGATAAATAAATCAAAAACCCTTTTTATCCACTATTAATTTAATCTTCAAAAGCTACACTCTCAATGACATCGATTGTCCTATTCTGAATTATTTTCATAGATAAAGTTATTAAAAATATTTGTAAATGAGTTGTATAATACAAGAACGGCTAAAATACTGCAGTCGATCGCCACGGATGTTTGATATTTAAATATGCCTAATTGTTTTAGGAATATTGCCATTGAATTTCAGCCTTTTATCTTAAAAACGAGCCGAGAAAATCACGTTTCCCTCAAAATGTTTCAGACAGACGGAAGAACGGATATACAGACAGTCATTTCTAAAATGAAAAGCTTCTCTTTCAAGAAAAAGGTTAACGCTTATAACCTCTGCAGAATAAGTCAAATACTCCTTGAGCAATATGACTCATAGTTGCAAAAATAGATTAATTTCAAATATTCTTAAAAAGGAATGAAAACATCAGCAGTAGTTAAGAAAATTGAAAAAAAAAGTATAAAATATTATAAGGTGCACAGGGTTTTGCAAAGGTGTGTGAAATCTTGAGAAAGGAAAAAAGATGAATGTATTCTTTACAAGATTGAAATTGATTAAAACCCCTGCTTCTGTTATGCTATCTATAAATATAATTAATTTAAAAAAGGTAAACGGGCCTTTATTTATATATCCCATCTAACTTGCAAACAAAGTAAATTTTAGTGTAGATGCTTATTAGTCCCAAATAGCAAATGTCGTTTAAATAAAAATAAGATGGAGATATAAAACGAATTACAGAGTAGCATCACTTTTAAAAAGAATCTGCGAAATAAGAAAAGAAAGGTGGATAGAGAAGGCTCAGCAGCTGCGATCAATTTAATCCTGCTTGAGGGCTTAGCAATCGTAATGTACGGATGGTTAAAATCATTGGTATCCAGCTGATTAAAAAAAACTTTTGCAATAGTTATAGATAAATTTTCCTAAAACCTGCCGAGCCCTTGGGATAAGTACATAAATAGATCAAATATTGAAATTGAAATGTTTGTTTGCCGTTTTATTATTTGTAATATCTGAAATATTAAATATTTAGTTAGCATGGGGGGAAAGGGGATTATTCACCCTCTTTGTCCGTCTGTAAAACAATGATTCTGAAAAACAAAGTTATTGAAAATTTAAGCTAATAAATTTATCATTTTCGTAGAGCTCTCCTTTCAATAACTTTAAAGCCTTACAAATACGTTTTCTGGAGAAAAAATCAAGAATAGGACATGCAAAAGCGAAGTTCAATAAATTTTACATGCGAAAAAACAAACATTAAAAAAAGGATTAGTAGCGCTTTAAATAAAGAAATGACAAATATTTTTATAAGTCGGTAGCACCGTGCCTCATCATCACCATAGGAAACAAATTGTGGTTGTTATCATCCTTGTTTATTGGAAGAGGGAAGACCCTCTCAGACCTAATATTACATTTAAGCTCTCTCCAGACTTAACATATGCTAACAATTAAAGGTGGTACCACAAAACAGAGAGAAAACAAATAGTAAAAATCTAAGTTTAATTAAGCTTTTTAATAATTCTACCACCATTGCATTGTAACAACCTATAATCCTTCCTACCTTTATCAATTGTGTCACACATTTAACATAGCAGTAGTCAGTGCAGTTTTGATGTAGTAAAGATTCGTATTAATAATCTTCTAAAAACGTGCAAAGTGTTTGCTTTCTAAGATAAAGTTTTTTTTAACTTCACAATGGTACCTTTTTACGGGCAAAGGCATTGATCTAAATATTACCACACACTCAAAAAACAATAGCATAAGGTGAAATTGTTAATGTCTTTTGTGTGATTACCAGCTAAAGAATATCGGTTAGTGTGCAAGAACATTTGTAAAGTGAATACAATTTGCATTTCCCCCTTTTTCTAATAATCTATCTTGTTTGTTTCACAATATTAATATTAGAGTCAGGAATAGAAAGGACAATGGATGACAATCTAATTTTATCTTTAGAGTTATCTATAATACAAAGTAGATTGATGTCTGTCTGTCTGTCCGTCCCTTAAGATCTCGGTAACCACTGAACCGATCGGATTCTACTCTTCAGAGAATATGCCTACTGGTCCTGTGGTGGTTTTAGGCTATTTCGTGGTGGGTGGGATACCCCCAACCCCCCAAAAAACTAACCCCCCCCCCAAAAAAAAAATGTATTTACATTTTTTGTAAAATCTTAGTATCTGCTGATCAAATTGGGCACTACCCTTCTGGGAATATACCTACTAGTCCTCTGGTGGGTTTAAGCTATTTTCTTGGGGGGTGGGACATCCCATCCCCCCCCCCAAAAAAAATATAAAAATCCCCACTTCAAAAATTTTTTATTTTTAAAATTTTTGTAAACAAAAACCAGTAATTGGGGTTGGGGAACTGCAACATGGGGCGAAGCCCCCATGAATCCCCCCCCCCCAAAAAAAAATTTCAATTCTTTTTTTTACAAAGTTTAATATTTGTTTAGGTTTAATTTTTACGAATTGAAATTTTTGTGTATACGGCAAACAACCTGGGTTTAATTTTTACGAATTGAAATTTTTGTGCATACAGCGCACAACCTGGGTTTAATTTTACCGCAGAGTATTAAACAAAGAATAACTTTTTTGAATATTTTTATTTAGGAGGGTTGACTTCCAATTTCTTCATAAGGCGAAGCCCCTAGAGGCTAGGGGCGAAGCCGCTAGTACAAGTAAAAGTAAAAGAAGACAAAAAAGGTATTATGTAGATTGATTTAATTCAGCCAAAGTGAAAAGGACAAAAGCGGTTACGTAATGTGTGTTTTATATATACTAGTGGTTGCGCCCCCAATGTATTTGGGCTCTATATTCGAAGGGATAAGGAAGTTCAGAAAATAGCCTAAAACCTTACCCAGACTTAATTATAAAAATGAAGACAGACAGACATCGTTCTACTTTGTTTCATAGATATTAGGATTTAGGTGACTCTACATATATGTCTGATGTTAATATCAGTCCATAGATTTTCGTTAATAGACAAACAATAACTAAATAAATGGGGGTTACTTTGTCTTTGAAGTCAGGAAGGGATGGTACATTATACTATAAATAAACTGGTACCCAAAGTATTAGGAACAATACATAATATTAGTTGGCTTCAAAATTATGGGTATTTTTATATTTTGATTAGGTAATTAAACTAAAACTAAAAGTGTCCTATCGTTTTTGAAAATATATCTTTATGGGATGTACATCAATTAAATCTCAATTCATTAAGATACCTGAGGTGAATTCTTTTTAAAAATTTGCCTCACTTTTTTAAAATTTTAGTGAGGCAAAAGTTTTTTTTAGAATTCACCTCTGGTTTGAAGTACTGGAAACTTTCAAAGTAACTTCTACAAATGGAGCATATCCGTCCGTTCAATATTTCTAAATGCTTGTTTCATAAAAACAACCTAAGTCTGGGCCAACTGTGAAATTTTAATATATTCACAAAGACCGATTATTTTTTATATAGATGTTTTAATATAATTTTGCACCATGTCTCTTACACTACATCACACTATATTCAATACATATGTTTCATATTAAGGATTCGAGCATTCATGGAAAGGGGATAAAGTATAGACCATGGAAATATATGTTAGGAGGTATGACTAAATTAGCAAAAGAAAAACTATTTCACTCCTTTACTACCTTTTTTTTATTTTGGTATTTAAAGGATTAGTTTAAAGTTGAAACCCACTGTCAGACTTAGAGGGGAAAGGTTTTGGGTCCGAGTCATATGTAATGTGCAAAGATAAATATCACCAATTGCTGTTGTATTTGTAGCGTGGAATAAGTATAATATTATTAGAGGTGGACAAAAGCCATTTCACATTGAGTAACTGAAGTGTGTTAAAAAAAAACAATCGCTTCACTCTTTCCAATATAAACCCCACAGTTTTGGTAAAAAACTAACAAAAAATGACCCAAATCATGTCCAAGCAATGACAATGAGAAAACACTATTGAAATTTGATTTCCATCGAAAATTCTAAACATTATGGGGTCTATCTTTAAGATTTTAAGTACTTAAGACGATTTGTTGATCATTAATCTCCATGTAAGGAAAAATTCTCCACAAGGGCTGGGACTCAAGCTGTATTGCTCAGCTCAGGAGAGGTGAGTGTAAATCAAAATTTAATAGTGCTTTCTTATTGTCATTGCTTGGACATGATTTAGGTAATTTTTTGTTTTTGACTAAAACTGTAGGGTTTATATTAAAAACAGTAAAGCGATTGTTTTTTTTTAAACACCCTTATATATAATATATAGGCATATTGGTTTTAGGTTTCACCAGAAAGGTGTGCAAAGCACAACCGAAAAATTTGACACACCCCTTATACCAAAATCGAGGGAGATGTGAGCCTTAGGGTTGTGTTTTAATAAAAGTTAGTTAATAGTTATTACAAGGTACGGACTCCCTTGTCTCTGGTATACTCAACATAGAGAGATAAAGTTTAATTTGTGTATGACCGCGGGATTTAGTAATAAAATGGTTGGATATTGCCGATTTACTACAGATGCTGTCATAAGCTGGTTTCTAGTATTATTTATACATCAATATTACATTAGAATTTCACCAGTTAACACTGTCTTACTGTTGTTTATTATTACTTTTAGACGAAAGAAATCGTCTATTCACCAGCAGAATTGTGTTTTCGCACATTTTTTTTTGCAAAATACACTTTACTCTAAATGACTTATGGTTTGATAAAATTACATAACGTCTATAAAGGTGTGGTTTTAAGCTGGGTGATATGGCAGTTGTCAGATCCTCCTAATTCGGTAACCAGCCCATGAAAAAAAATAACAACATATATATATTGCACAAAGCTAATAGAGATATGTATATAAAAAGTAAAAAAATCTCTGTCTGTCTTTCGCTAACCACTGAACCGATATGGCTTTCCTGTGTAGGGTAGCTCCTCAAAGTTCCAGGGAAGGTTTATAACTATTTTGGAGAAGGGTACCACCACCCTTCCAAGAAAAATCACCTAATAAATGCCCCCCCCTCCTCAATTTTTTTCTATTTTTCTTTCATAAACTAAATGGAAAGTGGGGGGGAGGGAGGGTTTGAGCTAATAGAGGTCTCTAGCTGCCAGTAAAATATATAGTATTATGTGCATAAAATTATGTTGCTCCTTTTTTTTCTTATTATGAATTTTATTGTTCTTGTTTTCATACTTTTTTCAGTCTAAGAAACTTTCTTTTTAGATAAAATTGTATGTAAGGACAATAAATATTTTATTTCAGGGAGGATGAATTTATAAATCTTGTCCTTACAAGGATGGCAACATCCATAAAAGCGCAGCAAATTAAGTCAGTAAATAAGAAAATGGACAACAAGAAAGGAGAAAAATATAGTATTAAAAAATCAGTTTTAGATGTTTAAAATTAAATATGGACGATCTTACATTTGCTTAGATTAGTCATTAATCCTTAGGAATTACAGACTTTGATTTTAAAATAGGTAAAAACAAAATGAACGTATAGAACTTTTATTTAAAAGTTTCTTGCTTTCAAGAATGTCACAGGAATGTCTGAAATCGTTAAATTTATTTTCAGAGCTATCCAATACTGACGTTCAGGTTTATACCAATTCTAGAGTGGCTACGCTACTGAACATAGTATGATGGTATATTGGAAACAAATTGTAAAAGCATTAAAGCTAATGTTAGGGATTTATTACAGCATCTTAATGCGTCGCGGGCTTGTCTCCTCTGGTTTGGGGATAAGTAGTCTAATACATTTTTCTTGCATGCAATTATATACACATATGGACCTGGATCAAATGTTGTCCTATGATTTTTACAAACACAATGAAGGGCCTCCTCGCATTGATATCCACAAAAGAAGAGCAGTCCTCCAAGAAAACATTATATTATGCACATACTAACAATTTAACTTGATACTGTAAAAAACACACTATTGATATAAACTTTTGGTATAATCCTTTTCAATAGCTACTTATTATTATATTTAATTTATTTCCATAATACATTTCTGTATCCATTTGATTGGTTCTATTTTTATTTAATAGAAAGGAACCCTTTTAAACATAAAAGTTGATTTTAATTTTCTGCAGAAATTCTTTAGAAGAAAATAAATAAATAAATAGCGCTTCATATTTTTGAAAGAATTTGTTTCAGAATAATTATTCATCACAATGTAATAAAGACATTTTACCTAGATTAGTAAAATATAGTAGTAAAATAAAATATAGAATAAATTTCTGTTTTATTTACCCCAGGCATTTGTAATACTAAATATTTAATTAAATTTAAATTACCCTCCCAAAAAATTTTTACCCCGGGGGTAAATTTTGGGGGGGGGGGTAAACAAAATTTACCCCTGCCAACAGATTTCAGGGGGGATAATTACCCCCCCCCAAGCAAATTTTACCCCCGGGGTAAAAATTTTGGGGAAGGGGGGGGAATTTTGCGGCGCGCTTCGCGCGCCATTTTACCCCCCAAAAAACCGAATTACCACCCCCTTTAAAAAAATTTACCCCCCTCCCAAAAAAAAGCTTGGACGTCTATGTTTATGATTACAATTATTTGAAGCTAGTAAAAGTGGCTGACTCAGATTATGACGTCAAAAAAATTAACCAATGAAAAGCCAGTATACACTGTAATTGACCAATGGTAAAATTTATAGTAGCCTCTCATTGGTTAATTTTTTTTAACGTCATAATCTGAGTCAGCCACTTTTACTAGCTTCCAGGACAAATGCAGGAGTCCCAAATGTCAGAGTGGACAAACGCAGCAGTGTTAAAATATTCATGTAATTAAGTATTTCTATACAGGTTAGGTTAGGTTAAGATATGAATATTCAAATAAGCCCCCAACAGGGGTTAGGCATTAAGATATATAAGTTTTCCGGAATTTTAATGTTAGGGGGAGATTTGAAATCTGCATCAAATTTTAAGGATTTTTTATAAAATTCGTTTTTTGTATAATTCTTTATCTAAAAGCGGAAATGCATTTTAAGTTAATTTATTTTGACCAATAGGATAGGTGGATTTTAAACTACCTGCGCTCTAATTGCTTGAATGATGTACGCCATCCAATCAGAGCGCAGATTTTTTAAATCCACCAATCACAGATGCCAAAATTAATTAACTTAAATTACATTTCCGCTTTTAGATAAAGAATTATACAAAAAACGAATTTTATAAAAAAAATCCTCAAAATTTGATGCAGATTTCAAATCTCCCCCTAACTTTAAAATTCCGGAAAACTTATATATCTTATTAGGCATTTACAAACCTATAAGATAGTTTAAAATAGGTAAGGTTAAGTTTCAACTCCGACGTCTGGGACTCCTGCGTTTGTCCTAGGACCTTATGTATGTATTGTATAGGGGGTAGGGTGGTTTAAATATTTTCAAATTTAGAGAAAAAAAATCCTAAGAGTAAAACGACATTATGTATATGAAAATATAATGAAAATAAAATTGTGCATATAAATGTATACAATTTATACACGTCTGTGTATTTAAATTACCTAGATTAGGTATGTCAGTTGAATATCCTTTAAAATATTGCTTCCCTGTGCTCTATTCTTAAAAAGCATTAGGAGTCTTGTTTTCAAATAGTTTTTTTCTCTATAATTAATATAAAAAATTAGAATAAATGTGTTTTGAATGCTTTTCTTAATTGCAAGATGTATCTTAAAACAACAAAGTACACAAAAATATCTAAATGAAAATGTTTCTAAATTTTACAACATTACATTTTTTATCCCTGTTTTAAAAGATTTAAAATTGCCTTGTCCCTGTCCCTAAAGAGCAAGACGAAAAAATTCTTGAATACTATTTTGTTTTAAGTAGTAATGCTTTAAAACTTAAATATCTTTTTTAATCATTTCATGTATTTCTGCTCTAAGATAGAGCATTACATTTAAAAAAGTACTTAGCTATTAAAATGAATGTATATCTGTGTTTCTGTTATAAGAAGCAGCCATACGGCTGAAAATTAGGTTGAATCTATGTCTGTGTCTCTGTTATAAGAAGCAGCCATGTGGCTGAAAATTAGGTTGAATTTATGTCTGTGTCTCTGTTATAAGAAGCAGCCATGTGGCTGAAAATTAGGTTGAATCTATGGCTGTGTTTCTGTTATGAGAAGCAGCCACATGGCTGAAAATTAGGTTGAATCTATGTCTGTGTCTCTGTTATAAGAAGCAGCCATGTGGCTGAAAATTAGGTTGAATCTATGTCTGTGTCTCTGTTATAAGAAGCAGCCATGTGGCTGAAAATTAGGTTGCATTTATGGCTGTGTTTCTGTTATGAGAAGCAGCCACATGGCTGAAAATTAGGTTGAATCTATGGCTGTGTTTCTGTTATGAGAAGCAGCCATATGGCTGAAAATTAGGTTGAATCTATGGCTGTGTCTCTGTTATGAGAAGCAGCCATATGGCTGAAAATTAGGTTGAATCAATGGCTGTGTTTCTGTTATGAGAAGCAGCCATATGACTGAAAATTAGGTTGAATCAATGGCTGTGTTTCTGTTATGAGAAGCAGCCATATGACTGAAAATTAGGTTGAATCTATGTCTGTGTCTCTGTTATAAGAAGCAGCCATGTGGCTGAAAATTAGGTTGAATTTATGGCTGTGTTTCTGTTATGAGAAGCAGCCACATGACTGAAAATTAGGTTGAATCTATGGCTGTGTTTCTGTTATGAGAAGCAGCCATATGGCTGAAAATTAGGTTGAATCTATGGCTGTGTCTCTGTTATGAGAAGCAGCCATATGACTGAAAATTAGGTTGAATCTATGTCTGTGTCTCTGTTATGAGAAGCAGCCATATGACTGAAAATTAGGTTGAATCAATGGCTGTGTTTCTGTTATGAGAAGCAGCCATATGACTGAAAATTAGGTTGAATCTATGTCTGTGTCTCTGTTATGAGAAGCAGCCATATGACTGAAAATTAGGTTGAATCTATGTCTGTGTCTCTGTTATGAGAAGCAGCCATATGACTGAAAATTAGGTTGAATCTATGTCTGTGTCTCTGTTATGAGAAGCAGCCATATGACTGAAAATTAGGTTGAATCATGTCTGTGTCTCTGTTATGAGAAGCAGCCATATGGCTGAAAATTAGGTTGAATCTATGTCTGTGTCTCTGTTATGAGAAGCAGCCATATGGCTGAAAATTAGGTTGAATCTATGTCTGTGTCTCTGTTATAAGAAGCAGCCATGTGGCTGAAAATTAGGTTGCATTTATGGCTGTGTTTCTGTTATGAGAAGCAGCCATATGGCTGAAAATTAGGTTGAATCTATGGCTGTGTTTCTGTTATGAGAAGCAGCCATATGGCTGAAAATTAGGTTGAATCTATGTCTGTGTCTCTGTTATGAGAAGCAGCCATATGGCTGAAAATTAGGTTGAATCTATGTCTGTGTCTCTGTTATGAGAAGCAGCCATATGGCTGAAAATTAGGTTGAATCTATGTCTGTGTCTCTGTTATGAGAAGCAGCCATATGGCTGAAAATTAGGTTGAATCTATGTCTGTGTCTCTGTTATGAGAAGCAGCCATATGGCTGAAAATTAGGTTGAATCTATGTCTGTGTCTCTGTTATGAGAAGCAGCCATATGACTGAAAATTAGGTTGAATCATGTCTGTGTCTCTGTTATGAGAAGCAGCCATATGGCTGAAAATTAGGTTGAATCTATGTCTGTGTCTCTGTTATGAGAAGCAGCCATATGGCTGAAAATTAGGTTGAATCTATGTCTGTGTCTCTGTTATGAGAAGCAGCCATATGGCTGAAAATTAGGTTGAATCTATGTCTGTGTCTCTGTTATGAGAAGCAGCCATATGGCTGAAAATTAGGTTGAATCTATGTCTGTGTCTCTGTTATGAGAAGCAGCCATATGGCTAAAAATGCAAACATTTCTTTGTCCTTCTCTTCAAGTTTTGGACACTTCCTTTGGGTTTACATCTAGTTGCAGTTGTCAGCTTCATATTTTATTTATTTATACTCTATACATTGTACAATTTAGTTGTGTACAATATTTTTTGTTTGAACACTTTGTTTTTATATACTTAAAATTGTGATTTGTTCCATATAAAATATATATTTGTGAAGTTAAAGTGTCTCCACTCTAGTTTTGATAAATAATAGAAGGTAAAAATACAGTGTGTTTACCCAAGTTGTAATATATTCAGTGATAAGCAAAGTCAACGTGTGTCCACTATAGTTTTGGTGTATTCATTGATAAGTTACAATATTTCCACTCTTGTAATATATTAAGTAAAGTTAGAGTGTGTCCATTCTAGTTGCAATGTATTCCATAATAAAATAAAATATATGTTTGCAAACCTAACCAAATTTTCTCTCTATCTCTCTTTCTCTCTCTCTCTCTCTCTCTCTCTCTCTCTCTCTCTCTCTCTCTCTCTCTCTCTCTCTCTCTCTCTCTCTCTCTCTCTCTCTTTCTCTCTCTCTCTCTCTCTCTCTCTCTCTCTCTCTCTCTCTCTCTCTCTCTCTCTCTCTCTCTCTCTCTCTCTCTCTCTCTCTCTCTCTCTCTCTCTCTCTCTCTCTCTCTCCCTCTTACTTGTTGTCCAATACAGGGTTGTTCAACAAAATTTAATTAAAATGAGAAATTTTACATTAAAGAGTCTCTAATAGTTTTTACTTTTTTTCAAACCATTTTCAACCTTATAAAACCTTATACTAAAAGTAAATTAGAATCTTTGTTCTATTAATATTATTATCTAGTTCATTGGATAATCCACACTATTGAACCGACCTGTAAATTTTATAAATATACATTATTAGCATAGTACAACCCCTCCACTCAAATCTTTTCTTCTTTTTATTTCACTTTCCTTCACCTAGATTTTTTTATTTTAGAAATGCAATGTGAACAAGCCTTGACATATTTGGGTACATAATATCTACTGTTTTTTATTTTTCTTCGTATTCGTATAGCCTCCTAAAATTGTGATTAATAGCTCTAATTATAAATCCTTGATTCAAAAGTATGTGAATGAAAAAAAAAATATCCTCAGATGCTTTTATGTTTTATTATAATTTATTTTTAAAACTCAAAAAACGAAAAGAAATGTAAATAAAAGAGCTTCCCATTAAATGTTAAGTACTAAGTAATGTGTCTGTCTGTATGTCTATTCCATTAGCAAATTTTAGTTTTGTATTAATACTTGATTAATCTACGTTATATAAGAATAGGAACATATATTCTACAAAATAGATGAATTCTTGCATATAGGACTGATTAAAACTTAAGTCCTTTGTGTGTTCCGAAGAAGGGCTACTCTATAATTGAATTCTTTATTATGCCTGGGGGGAAAGTCATTATTTTGTGGCTTAATTAGATAAACATCACAATCTATTACTTTAGCATAATTCATTATTTTTTCTCCATCTTACACTTACTTTACAAGTGATTTTTTTTCAAATAACTATTAATGACTTTCTGCAACATCTGCAACTATTTGTTTTTCATAAGTTTTATTCCTATCTAATTTTGAGTAATATGACTCATTGGAAACAGATAAACATAAATTTTCATTACGCACAGAATGCGTTTGAAGGTTAAAGTTGGGGGGATTTTCTGCCGTATTTTCATTTGTTATATAAGATTTTACTTATTTATTATGACTCAAGACAACTAAAAACAATACAAATAAAATTCAAACTTTGAATAATAAAAGTTGTAAGGAATTCATTCTGGTCATAAAGTAGTTATACCTAGGTTAACAAACCTGCGGATTGGAATCCTCCAATTTGGGGAATGAGTCAAATTAGGATGATTGTAGTATTAGAGAAGATGACTAAAATCAAATATTTGCAAACTAAATGTATTTTTAATTTTCCAAACATCTGTTATCAAATTACTATATAAAAAGTTTGTATGAAATCCGAATATGAACATAGGGGGGAGGGGGGGTGATACAAATGGATAGCATTTTCCCTTAAAGTGCCTTTTTGAGTAGTGAAACCCTCCTTAATTTTTTTGAAATAAATTGAGAGAAAAACTAAACTACATAACTTTTGTGTCACTTTTGAGGAAGACGATTCCTGTGACGTCATATGCATTTCGGAAAAGAAAAAGGGAAGGGGGAAGAAAATCTCTAAAAGAGAAGTTTAGTCTTTCTCAAAAATTGAAAATAATGGAGGAGTAGTTTTTGCTTATTTATTACTTTAGATCAAGTTAAGTTAGGATATTGGGTACTGGGTTTCTCCGTAGGGTTAGACTTATTGTCTTATTCCCTGTAACTGGCTGTGTCTCTGTTATGAGAAGCAGCCATATGGCTGAAAATTAGGTTGAATCTATGTCTGTGTCTCTGTTATGAGAAGCAGCCATATGGCTGAAAATTAGGTTGAATCTATGTCTGTGTCTCTGTTATGAGAAGCAGCCATATGGCTGAAAATTAGGTTGAATCTATGTCTGTGTCTCTGTTATGAGAAGCAGCCATATGGCTAAAAATGCAAACATTTCTTTGTCCTTCTCTTCAAGTTTTGGACACTTCCTTTGGGTTTACATCTAGTTGCAGTTGTCAGCTTCATATTTTATTTATTTATACTCTATACATTGTACAATTTAGTTGTGTACAATATTTTTTGTTTGAACACTTTGTTTTTATATACTTAAAATTGTGATTTGTTCCATATAAAATATATATTTGTGAAGTTAAAGTGTCTCCACTCTAGTTTTGATAAATAATAGAAGGTAAAAATACAGTGTGTTTACCCAAGTTGTAATATATTCAGTGATAAGCAAAGTCAACGTGTGTCCACTATAGTTTTGGTGTATTCATTGATAAGTTACAATATTTCCACTCTTGTAATATATTAAGTAAAGTTAGAGTGTGTCCATTCTAGTTGCAATGTATTCCATAATAAAATAAAATATATGTTTGCAAACCTAACCAAATTTTCTCTCTATCTCTCTTTCTCTCTCTCTCTCTCTCTCTCTCTCTCTCTCTCTCTCTCTCTCTCTCTCTCTCTCTCTCTCTCTCTCTCTCTCTCTCTCTCTCTTTCTCTCTTTCTCTCTCTCTCTCTCTCTCTCTCTCTCTCTTTCTCTCTCTCTCTCTCTCTCTCTCTCTCTCTCTCTCTCTCTCTCTCTCTCTCTCTCTCTCTCTCTCTCTCCCTCTTACTTGTTGTCCAATACAGGGTTGTTCAACAAAATTTAATTAAAATGAGAAATTTTACATTAAAGAGTCTCTAATAGTTTTTACTTTTTTTCAAACCATTTTCAACCTTATAAAACCTTATACTAAAAGTAAATTAGAATCTTTGTTCTATTAATATTATTATCTAGTTCATTGGATAATCCACACTATTGAACCGACCTGTAAATTTTATAAATATACATTATTAGCATAGTACAACCCCTCCACTCAAATCTTTTCTTCTTTTTATTTCACTTTCCTTCACCTAGATTTTTTTATTTTAGAAATGCAATGTGAACAAGCCTTGACATATTTGGGTACATAATATCTACTGTTTTTTATTTTTCTTCGTATAGCCTCCTAAAATTGTGATTAATAGCTCTAATTATAAATCCTTGATTCAAAAGTATGTGAATGAAAAAAAAAATATCCTCAGATGCTTTTATGTTTTATTATAATTTATTTTTAAAACTCAAAAAACGAAAAGAAATGTAAATAAAAGAGCTTCCCATTAAATGTTAAGTACTAAGTAATGTGTCTGTCTGTATGTCTATTCCATTAGCAAATTTTAGTTTTGTATTAATACTTGATTAATCTACGTTATATAAGAATAGGAACATATATTCTACAAAATAGATGAATTCTTGCATATAGGACTGATTAAAACTTAAGTCCTTTGTGTGTTCCGAAGAAGGGCTACTCTATAATTGAATTCTTTATTATGCCTGGGGGGAAAGTCATTATTTTGTGGCTTAATTAGATAAACATCACAATCTATTACTTTAGCATAATTCATTATTTTTTCTCCATCTTACACTTACTTTACAAGTGATTTTTTTTCAAATAACTATTAATGACTTTCTGCAACATCTGCAACTATTTGTTTTTCATAAGTTTTATTCCTATCTAATTTTGAGTAATATGACTCATTGGAAACAGATAAACATAAATTTTCATTACGCACAGAATGCGTTTGAAGGTTAAAGTTGGGGGGATTTTCTGCCGTATTTTCATTTGTTATATAAGATTTTACTTATTTATTATGACTCAAGACAACTAAAAACAATACAAATAAAATTCAAACTTTGAATAATAAAAGTTGTAAGGAATTCATTCTGGTCATAAAGTAGTTATACCTAGGTTAACAAACCTGCGGATTGGAATCCTCCAATTTGGGGAATGAGTCAAATTAGGATGATTGTAGTATTAGAGAAGATGACTAAAATCAAATATTTGCAAACTAAATGTATTTTTAATTTTCCAAACATCTGTTATCAAATTACTATATAAAAAGTTTGTATGAAATCCGAATATGAACATAGGGGGGAGGGGGGGTGATACAAATGGATAGCATTTTCCCTTAAAGTGCCTTTTTGAGTAGTGAAACCCTCCTTAATTTTTTTGAAATAAATTGAGAGAAAAACTAAACTACATAACTTTTGTGTCACTTTTGAGGAAGACGATTCCTGTGACGTCATATGCATTTCGGAAAAGAAAAAGGGAAGGGGGAAGAAAATCTCTAAAAGAGAAGTTTAGTCTTTCTCAAAAATTGAAAATAATGGAGGAGTAGTTTTTGCTTATTTATTACTTTAGATCAAGTTAAGTTAGGATATTGGGTACTGGGTTTCTCCGTAGGGTTAGACTTATTGTCTTATTCCCTGTAACTGAAACAAGGTGACATCATCCAAAAAGCGAAGCTCATAATAAGACCGTAGAACAAACGAACAACAACACCTGCAGAGTGACAAAACTAAATAAGCAGATTATAAATTGTTACAAAAATCATAACATACAGAAAATTTTCATGTATAATATGGACTTTCTGATAACGATTATAGAATTGCTTTTTTTTCTAAATCGTACCCAACTGATGTAAAAATCAACATTACAACTATAAGAGTTATCTGTTACATACGGATATATATTTCCTAATTAAAAATCCTCGCTTTAAAATAGTATAAAATAATAAGTATGATGGCAAAAATGTTTTTTTTTTTATAGCAGAACTACTTATGAGAGTTAATAATGTATAGAAATAACGATGGTAAAAAGTGTATTTTTTGTTCTGGAAAAAAAGTGTAATAATGTTGTGTTCCATTATTTTAGCATTAAAGTCAACAACAGCTTAAATTGATGATATTACTGCAATTATTAGAATAGCTTCTGCTTGTCATATTGTAAAACAAGCTCACTAAATGGACACTTATTATATATTATTATTGAAGTGTTTGGCTATTATAAGCTTTTTTAAAATAAGATTGTTATGCTGTTGGTCTATTTTAAACTAGTTTTTTGCTGAATTGATGTGGCACTTGATAATGTTGGTTGATGAAGACTGATTGTTTTCTCATGAAATAAAAGGAAACAATGGTTCGGAGATTCTTCATAAACTAATACACATATTCTACATTTAGTTCAGGCGTGTGCATTAGGGGGTTCACACTCCAACCCTCCAAGGAAAGGACGTCAGAGGATCCTAGTTTTTTTTTGAGTTGCAAAACATTAATTGAAAGGAGGAGGAGGGGGGGGGGGGGGGTAAATTGGTAGGCCCAGCACACTGAAATTTTTAACCCCCTCGAAATGTTTGTCCCTACGAAACATTTACAAAATGGTGGATGGTTATCAACCCCCCTAAAATTATTTTGTGTGTGAAAAGTCAAATGTACCTGTATAGTAAAAATTAAAGGCTTTCAATCATGGTGTAAAGCGTCAACATTTTTTTTTGAGGGGTAACACCTTTTTTATGGGTAGGGAGGGTTATAGCAAATATATTTATTTCCAAAATTCCAATAATATTGGAGTGCCTAGGTCAAACTGCTCCAAACTATTGGATGGAAAATGACAAGATTATACATTACATATTCTCTAAAAAAATTTTACTCGCGGAAAGGTTAGGTGCAAAACAGTTTATCTTCAGATTGGTATATCTCTCTGGTGTAAGTTATATTTGATGTGAATAAGTAAAAGTTAAGATATACTTTGCAATGGAATGTGTGCACTTAGTTACACAAAAAATCAGATCAAACAGAAATCAATATAATAATATTAAATCAATATACAAAATATTAATAAATATTGATAATAATTAACATCAATAAAATTAATTACTTAGCAGATATGATGCGAACTGCAATTAAAATATTATGAATGTTTGTGTTTTGATTATTACAAAAAGCATTGCATATATTTGTATATTTGCTGAGAAATTTTTTTTTTTTTTTTTTAACAAATTAGTCTTTTAGTTTTTATATACGTCTCTAGTATAGTACGGTAATGTACAGATAATTCCACGCCAAGAGGGCATGTTACCAATTACGCTACGATTTTTTTCTCTAATAAATTGAAATTTTCCTGTAAAATAGAGAGAATGTTTGAATTTAAGGATAGAAAGAAAGAATAAGGACAAACAAAGTAAAGTAAAGGACAGGGTGACGATATATCAATACAAAAATAGAACGATACAGGAAAAGATTTGATACAAAAAAGTTCGGGAATAGTCCCTTTCGTGGCAACGCCCCTTAAGGGGCAATTTGTCGTATTTTTAAAATAGTTTTTTAGAGGATATTTTAGGTTAGGTTAGGTTATATTGGGTTAGGTGATTGTCCCACAGGGCTAGGCAAATTGCACTGCAGGGTTAGAGCCCCCCGCAGGGCCTAGAAATAGGAGAAAAGCTACTGTGAAAAATACGAAGAATCGCCCCTTAAGTGAGTTACCACGAAAGGGACTATACCCGAAAGTTCACATATGGAGATAGATAAAGTAATAACAAGGACAATTAAAGTAAGGATAGGGTTACAAATAAGATTTTTTGATGATAAAGCAGTGTTTAGTATTTCTAGTCTACTATATCTTAAAGTTACTTTTAGTTTTGAATCCTCATAGACTCAAGCCTATTTCTGCTGACCTGGAGGCATAACGACAGTATACAATTCAAACGGCATTTTTAAAAATTGATCTGGTTGATTTTTTTATTGGTTACGCAAAATTTTTATCCAATACTAACCATTTCTGGCTGATACCTATATTCTAAAGAAATTGACGCTATTTGTTTTTTTCTTCATTATATTATTCCTTGACTAGAGGGTAAGAATGCATTTCATAGCTTGCATCTAGTAGAGGTAAGAAATAGACACCATATCTATAATACAATGTAGAACGATGTATCTCTTTCTGATCGTTCGTCTGTACGTCCGTCCGTCCGTCCGTCTGTCCATCTGTCCATCTGTCCGTCTGTCCATCTGTCCGTCTGTCCGTCTGTCCGTCCGTCTGTCCGTCTGTCCGTCTGTCCGTCTGTCCGTCCGTCCGTCCGTCCGTCCGTCCGTCCGTCCGTCCGTCCGTCCGTCTGTCTGTCCGTCCGTCCGTCTGTCCGTCCGTCCGTCCGTCCGTCCGTTGAGGCTAGGGGCGAAGAATTTATAGTAAATTAGTAAGGTTGTAATTCGGCGAGGGTCGCCAGATCAACTAAATTGTTTTTGTAAAAAATCCTCCAAAATCATTTTAAAAATCTACAAAAATTAAATAAAATCTTATGGTTATAACCCTTTTATGTTTAAAACCCTTTTCTTTAAATTTAAATATATTTTAAATATAACCAAAATAAAATTCGTGACCCTCGCCATTTTAGCGATTCAATTTTTAGTAGCGAAGCTACTCTATAATTCACTTTTTAGTAGCGAAGCTACTCTATAATTCACTTTTTAGTAGCGAAGCTACTCTATAATTCACTTTGTCCGTCCGTCAGTCAGTCCGTCAGTCCGTCAGTCCGTAACGCTATGGGGGAAATGGGATTTACTCAGCTCCTATAAAAGATAGAATGCTGAAATTTTTTGACAACATTCCCATCATTAAGGAGCACAATTGACAATAAAACATCATTGGCGTTCGGACCGATTTTTAGCAGGTTTTAGGCTATTTTTATATTTTTCACATTTTTCTCCATATCTTCAGTGTTTATGGTCCGATTTTCAAAATTTTTTCAGTTACAGATATCAAAATTAAATTTCCCGTCGTTTAAAGGAACAACCATGAAGGCCAGACTGCCTTTTCAGCAGGTTTTAGGCTATTTTTATATTTTTCACATTTTTCTCCATATCTTCAGTGTTTATGGTCCAATTTCCAAAATTTTTTCAGTTATAGATATCAAAATTAAATTTTCCGCCTTTACAAGAAAACAACCATGACGGCCAGACTGCCTTTTTAGCAGGTTTTAGGCTATTTTTTATATATTTAACATTTTTCTCCATATCTTCAGTGTTTTATAGTCCGATTTTCAAAATTTTTCAGTTATATATATCAAAATTAAATTTCCCGTCTTTTAAACAAAATAACCATGACGGCCAGACTGCCTTTTTAGCAGGTTTTAGGCTATTTTTATATATTTAACACTTTTTTCCATATCTTCAGTGTATATTGTCCGATTTTCTAAATTTTTTAAGTTAAGGATTTAAAAATTAATTTTTTTGTCGTTTTAATAAAACAACCATGACGGCCAGACTGCCTTTTATCAGGTTTTTGCTATTTTTATATGTTTTACATATTTCCCTATATCTTTTTTTGTGCTTAGCTACTTATGGATGTTGTCATCCTTGTTTTTTAAAAACTCTATTTATTTGTCACTCTATGCTATCATCCCCCATGAGACCAAATACCATTAGCAACATATCAAAATAACCTGTTCTGTCACTCTAAGTTACCTCTATTAAACATCCCCCATTAGACCAAATACCATTTGCACCATACCTAAATAACCTGTTCTATCACTCTATGCTACCTCTATTAAACATCCCCCATGAGACCAAATACCATTTGCACCATACCAAAACTAATAAACTCAATTAGAATAACTTCACCTTAGTTTGTTGTTCAAATAATTCCTCAAATATCATATTAGTAAAGTGTTTTATATAAAATAAAAACACAAAACCAAATAATTTTAAGGGGATATTTGTTGATGAGTAAGAATTATAAGGTAATGAATTTTTAAATCATTAGATTATGACATGATATCCATAGAATGTCTTAACTTTTCCTTTTTTAAAAAACAAGAACTTTTGCAGACATAATAAACACTTTCACTTTAAATGGGGTTTGTAGAAGTTTTGCTACTGTTGTATCATAGCAAAAAAGAGTTCTAGTTGAAGCTAATAATGTACTGTTTTATTATCGACCAAAGTATTTAGACTATCTTAGTGTATTCCTATGTATGCTTGTGCAT
Source organism: Acartia tonsa (assembly GCF_053477335.1). Lineage (NCBI taxonomy): Eukaryota > Metazoa > Arthropoda > Copepoda > Calanoida > Acartiidae > Acartia > Acartia tonsa. Next base: position 32,182,685 of record NC_137261.1, read on the forward strand.
CAAAATTAGCCATCTTGAATTTTGATATTGAAGGAAAAATGCTCTGCTTACGAACTAAGTTAGCCTTGTTTACTAACTATCTAATTACTAACACTAGAGACGCAAAGATATAAAGAATCATAGCAATTCCAAAAAATATGCAAAAGACACAAAATAAAATGTATTTCTTTTATTCAATTCTTCTTTCTTGTTCAAGGTTCTATAAACAAGGTAATGTTTTAATAAATAAGAGTTAAATTTCAAAATATCAACAAAAGGCAGTATTAGTATAAATAATTAAAGCTGTAAGAAAAAGTAAAACATACCATTTGCCAATATTTTTAATTATACTGTCATATTAGTTTGTTATGGTGTTTATCGTATAGAAAAGATTGAGTTAAGATCAGGGATCTTAAGGGATAAGACAGTGGAAGATAGATTTATGCAAAATTAATTTAATTTTATTTGAAATATCCAACGTTTTTAGGCTATGGCGTGTTTAAGGACGTGTTTGTAAAACTTTGGGTACCAGTATAGTTTACAGTTGTTCTCACTCTCCCTGGTCAAGATTGAGCTAAGAATTTCCCCTTCCTTTTAGTTTTCCCCTAGTTAAATAATTTGTATCTATGTCAGGGTTTGCCATGGCTTCTGCTAAAAGTTACTCTCAACTGTCAATTGTATATATATGTAAATATATTAGCCAAAAAATGTAAAAAAAAAGTAATAAATTACAAGGTGTTATCAAAATGAATGAAAAAGTGTCAGTTATTGCTATATGAATAATTTGACTATGAGACAAAAATGACTTAATGCGGTATTGATGTTTCACCCTCTATGGTAGAACCCACATATATATCTAAATGTGACAATTATACCACAATACAGTAAATAGATATGACGTAGCAAAGTTGCGAATTTGCTTTGATAAAGATTTTGGTCGCCCGTACGTCCGATGCAAGCAAATATGAATATACAAGCCACAAGTATTTGTATGTAATAGAAAATGTTAAAATGCTAGTCTTTCTTTCCGTCTGTCTGAGGCAAACTTTAACAGCAACTATTTTTTTTATGTGGTAGTCCTGTTGAAAGATTAGGGTTTCATACTTTTTTTTATAGAAAGGGCAGTACACCCGAAATTACCTTCATTAATTTTTTTTACTTATTGACAAAAAGTTTTTAAAGAAGGGTTTTCTATTATAAGATTTAAATGTTTTATTTTCTTTGATTTTAGAAAATATTTGGAATTTATAGGAATAATGTTAGAACACTGGGAATGACTAATTGTTATTATGCCAGATTATAGACAAACTAATACAAACAAACGCCACAGAGTTTTAATTATTCCACCCAGAATGGAGATTTATTTATTATTATATACAGGTAGAAAATTTTCTTTCTAATAAATGGAACTTTTCAAGATTTCTTCCACATAAATATGTGTTTAAGCGTAGAATCTCTCTATGTTGTAAAAGTAAGTTTGTCCTCATAAGATCAGACTTTCATTTTACCAATCTGAAAGAGATGTTACTCTAAAATTTATTGTTAATAGTCGTTTGTACATTTACCTTTGTTGAGTTTCACTACTTTCCAACAATTCTAATCAATGTTACTCTTTGATATAAAGCAGAGTAGTAATTTATTCCACTTCTTTGAATCAGAATATTTAAATGAAGGGTTAAGATAATCAAATACATTTTCCCTTTACATTTAGATAATTGAGAGTATAATTTCAAACTTTTAACATTGGATCTTTTCTTTATTATGGTTGTGTGTGTCCCCAGGTCTGTAATCGTAAATTTAAACATAATAGAATCGTCTAAGCAATTGAAAACCTAGAATGAAGATTTCCATAACTTCAAGGTATGATCTTTGAAACGAAGCAGCTTGATATATATATTATTTTAAGGTAATGACCTATTTTACGTTCTTTTAAAACCATTGCATTGATTTTTGGTCAATATTATTAGTTATTCCTATGTAAATATGAAACAAAGCTGTAAGGGAATTTATGGCCCAAAAATGCGTCCATAGCATAAACTTTTTGATAAACAACAGATTTTTGTTCGCACTTTTAAAAATTGTAATCCAATTAACCAATCTTAAAACTCCTTGCTATTCTTTGTTTTTATGCATGTTGTCATTCTTGTTACTGTTTCTGAAGAAATTGGTGGGAATATTTGATTAATTAAGTTATATCATCAACTTATTCTTATTTCAAAAGACTTTATACGCAAAACTAAATACTCATTAAATGCAAAGCTTATCTTTTCATATTGATAAACCTAATTATGTCTCTTAGTTAGGGTTATTAAAAGGTAACGGTTTATATAAGTTAGCTCTTATAGTTAATTCAAGCGAGTTTGAATTATCCTATCGACTTCAAACTTTGCACGGTGATTCCTGTAACAGTTAGGTTCAATATTGAAAGCATATCAACTATATAATCATTGCCAGAAAGTCCGTACGTCCATCAAAAATATGCTGATTTAAAACTTTTTTTACAACATTTTTTGTATAAAATATTTATCCTATTCATCTGATTTTGGAATATTTATTCCTAAAACAACAAGGTACAGTTTCCATAATTATTTCATCGAAATTTTAATATAAGCATATCTTGATATTTTTGATCCCATTTATAATTTTTAGGAAAAATATCATCAATTCTACATACATGACACATCATGACACAAGTTAAATTATTTTACCCAGCTGCGAATTTTTATGACAAACATCACTCTCATAAAAATATTCCCCCGTCCTTTCAGTGGTTGCTTGAATAGTGATCAGTATTTGTAGGAATAAAATAAAAAATGTTCATAAGATTAGCACAAACTACGAGTCCTCAAAGGAAAACTGTTTATGTAAAAAATGTAGTTGTTATTGTTTTCTTCGGAGTATAGCAAATTTTGATCATGTAATTAGAATAAACTAAATTAATTTGCCCTTCAGCTTTAGTTATAAAAAGAAGAATATATGTCGACAGTATGTATCGCTCATGGTTTATTTTCTTTTTCTTTTCTATACCTAATTTTTAATCTCTTTTTCTATCTTTACCAATGATAGTTGATCACAAATAATTTTTAAGAAAATTAATCTCTACTGTTTTTGATATAAGAAAAGTATTGAATGCCATTCTCAATGATTTTCTCTCTACAACCAGAAAAATTAATTTCAAGTTATATACACTTGCATGTTGCGCCTATGGGTCTACATTTTTTTATTTTTAAAATGGGATTAAAGTAATAACCTTCTCTCATGTAGTATTGTTTGACTATATACGTACATATATTATATAGAAAATATACAAAAACTTAGTGTACAAACTTTGAAATCGAAATCAGACCATTGATGTTGAAATTGGAAATATAAAAATGTAGATGGGTGGCAATTGCCCCATTAAATAGCCATATCAATGGTTATACCAAGACTTTTATAGCAAAGAGTTTCCTTGTTGGATGCAATAGTCAAACTTTCAACCCTCCGATTGTATTTATGTAAGCTACAAGGCCCTATTCCTTCTTCTGTTTTAACACAACAAATTTTAATCATTTAAAAAATTTGAATATTCATTATCTGAGGTAGTAGTTAATCGCCGCCAACGAAATTGTATGACCAAAAGTTTTGGATAAGCTTAACCCTAGATTAAACATTACTTGAATAAACGTCCCACTGCACTTGAAAAAAATGTTTGAACTTTTTAATAAAAAAATACCTAGGATAAAGTTTAATGAAGAAAACGGTAGACGTAATCAAAAATTTATTTTTAACGTCTTTATACTTGGAGGTGTTTCTATAAAAAGGTCAACCACACAATTCTATAATACTATATAACCCTTAAATAATAGATGAGATAATATGAATTTAAGTTCGCAAAGAACTGCTATGGTTTAGAGTCCAGGGGTCAAAATTGTAACTTGGGTCGGAAAGACTCCTAGAAGGGGGTTGATCACACTCCCTAACTAAAAAGTGCCCAAAGACTTTTATGACTTTAGGCTCCCAAATAAGAATTTTACATGGGGACAATTTTGTTGGAAATTGATGTTTAATGGGAATTCCTATAATACCAAGCTTTCCATAGATCAATCTAGAATGTAAATTACTGCTAAAAATATAACGTCCGTTTTGAATTGGATTAATGAAGAACTGGAATATTAATCTTCTCACCAGTACGCCAGGTAGACTATGGTCCGTCTAGGATATTGATAATATTCAATATTGATTTTAATAACTAAAAAATTCTAAACATTTAATGAGGTTTGCCATGTCAAAATATACTACCTCATAATTCATCTAAAGTAACGTATAAAACAACTTGATAAACAAGGCCATGTACTTAAAATCACTAGCTAAGGTTTTTTAAAAAAAATTTCTTTTAATCCTGTTGCTCTTTTTACTAAAAGGCTGTTAAATAAAGAATTGTAAATTAAAGTAGACCTACTTTGATAGTTCATAACACTTTGGGTACCTTTAAGATTTCCCCTTCCTTTCAGCTAAAAACTACTTCAATACATTATCTTGTAAAAAGATACTGAAATTCAGAAATTTGTAATTCTCGAAGAATGCAAAAAAGATGTCATTGTAAAATCTGGCACATTATTTTCTTTGTTGCCAATTTGCAACAAAAAGAAAAGTGTGTCATATCTTACGCAAGTGATTTCTTAATTGTCAAAAGACTTTGAGATTTAGAGATAGTGTTGAAAAAAGAGATCAAATAAAGAGGGAAGAGAAAGTTTAATCTATCGTGATTATTATACCTTGCGCCTCTGGCTATATATTGATATGTTCTTTTTGACGGATGCTATGGGCACCCAGAATTGTAATTTATCTACTTGTTTTGCAGTTATTTAGTTAGTCTTATTTTGACCAAAAAGTATTTTATAATTCAAACACAATGTAAAATTAATGAAAAAAGCACATTTGACATTAAGAAAACCTTTGGTAGACATTTCTTGTCTGTTTTAACCCTTAACGGTCAGTGGGGGGGGGGGGGCGTTGAACATCCCCCCTCTAGTTTTTTCTAACTCATTTTCTGTGTGTGAAAGATAAAGAGCCAAAACTGCGTGACTTTTTAAGTATTGGTAAAAAATATTTTTTTGACAACATTTTATCTTACAAAAATACTAAAATATCCTCTAGTAGTACATCCTCATATGAAATACAGGTGTTCAAGTCAATTTCAGGCTCCAGGTATGATCCTGCAGGTCCTGATCCTCCAGGTCTCCAGAAATCTTGAAATGGCTCATTTAGCCGCAATTTTTGACTAAGAGACTTCAAATTTTTAACGTAAGCTTTTCTTACATCTCTACTTAACATATTAAAATTTTCCCGCCGACCGCCGGCTGCGGCTGCTGGCAGCTGCGGGCGCTGAAATTTATATTTTGATATTTTTAATATAAAATTTACATAAAGATAAACATTTTCTGCAAAAAAATTGTTCTTTTACCATCAAAAATAAGAAAAAAAGGACCTAAAAACAAAGGTTGTTAAATAAAAGGGTGAAGGAAGCGAAAATTGCCTTCGACTTAATTAAGGTCGGAATTTTATTATCAAACAGGGGACTTGCACACAAAAAATTAATCCTCTAGCTCAAATAGGAACTGAGATAATAGTAGGGGGGGGGGGCGTTGAACGCCCCCCCCCCCTTACCCTCGACCGATTAAGGTGCGGCAAGGGGCCCGACTGTTAAGGGTTAAACGACGAAAAATTCTCAAAAAAAATAATTCATGAATCTTTGATGGAAAATGTCAACCGTTTTCTCCCTTTTGCTAAGATAAACCGCAACTTTTGGTTCCGTAAATTCATTGTACATTTCAAACTACGTTAAAGCCATTCTTTTTTATGAAAATAATTAAGACGAAGAAAGTCTTCCGAAAAATCAGCATTAAGCGTCATAAAAACGAGGGATTATCCATCTCTTTTTTAGGGGTTTTCTTTCCCACTCCTCCACTCCTCATCCCTCATTTTTATGACGTCATTGAGGGACTTTCTTTGTCTTCAAAATAATGTTCCTTTATCAAAATAAATATCTTCCTTACTTTTCTTGGTATAACGGAAAATAACGGTTTTACAATGGTTTTTATTTTTAGGTGTTTTTATAAAACCTCCTATACCCGTGAATAGGGTTGACTCATATGTATAGAATTACTACTGAACATTTTAGCTTCAGTTTTGGGTTGTTGTTGTAGCCCTGATTCTCTGAAGTTAGGACTCAGATGCACATGGAGACTGGAAGTGAGAATCCTTTGGCCAATCTTAGATTGGTAAGCTTCGCGCACAGCTGATTGTATTATATGTTACATTACAAGCTGACCCGCAATTCTCGTGGAAGCTACTCAATTATTACCCTGGCCTAGTTTTTTGGCAGGTGTTCCATATTAAGCCACCCTAATAAATGCCACTCTCATACGAGGAGCATGGACGAGGGAAAGCATAGTTTAGGCTGCTTGATTGGTAGAATCCTAACTTTCTACAAATCTCCCTTCTTAAAACCTTAGGGCATCTCGGGGAAGGTTGCGTGATCATAATCTGACAAATTGCGACAGCATTTGTCAACCAAGTGCAAAGTCTATGTGGGGACTTGAACTCTGCCAGCCACAGCGTAGTGCGCTAACCACTACACTATGGGACACCCCTTTCCAGTTTTGGGTGGTTAACCCCCTCGCATTACACTCGATGGTATCCTTTGTTGGAACAACTCTAGGGGAATCTCTCAAATGGATGGATATGCTATCGTGAATAAATTAAGACTATCCATATTTTTTACAGACATTAGTAACCTGTCAATACCAGCAAAAAGGAAAAGGTAGTGAACAATAGACAAGAAGAGTATAGACTATTTAAAACCAGGGTGTACTAGATTTAGTCAAAAAGGTAAACTTACCATCTAATTATAACTCTTTTATGATACAAAATAGACTAAACATAACCACACTATGATATTTATTCGGTCAACAAATGTTATTTAGAAGATCTCTCAGTTCAGTACAGACAGACAGACATTCAACCTATAATACAAGGATGCTTATACTTGAACAGTTTTTTAGACGTGTGTAAGATCAAATAAATATTTCTAATATATAGTTAAGCAGAGTAATACTTGCAAATATGGACCTTTTACCGGTATGAAGGAAAAGGTAAATTAAATAGATTTTTTAAATCTCTTAAATTCTCTAGGTTTATGAATGTAAGAATGTCAAAACCATCTACATATATGTAGTATTTGATAACAGGCGCCATATTGGAAATTATATAGAAGGCTAAAAAATTGTCACGGGTTTTAAATTATGAATGAGAGAGGAAGGAACAACACTCAAACATATTTCCTTCTAAAAGAGTCAGGAGGAGGGTTGGAAATCATAGCCCCCCCCCCCCCCTACCGCCAAACTTGCGTGCCTCTGGTAACTATAAATAACCTCTTCAACCACGTTGAAAAGTGTTTACAGTACATAAACTTCCTAATCCTGTGGAACTATTTCAATGAAAGCCAAGAGGAGGGAATTATGACTTGTTTTTTTATAAATTGGTTCTATTAAACTGTACATCCCATTATTCCTGGTTACATATTGTAAGCATTTTCTATAAATAGAGTAAGGAAGTTTGCCTCATTGATTTTCCCTCATTTTTAACCCATTTCAGTACTAAGTACTTCTGGGAATTATTTAATATTTTTGGGTATATATATAGAGAGTGAAAAATATAATCTGTTTATAAACAATTATAATAAAAAGAACACTAAACAAAGTTAAGGAATTTATACCCTAAATATGAACGTACAAACGAATGAAATTACCTGAATTATAGAGTGGCTAATATGTCGCTTTAAACGAATTTGAAAGCTTACAATAAAAAGAACAAGAAATTAAAATAAAGCTTAAAAGAAAATAATGTACCTCAAACCTTAAGCTAAGAAAATCTTTAACAAATAATTTTAATTATACAATTTTTTTTATTATATATGAATTGTATAACAGCTTTGCTAAAATCCCGAGGGCACCAACCTAACCCCCTTTGATGGAGATCATTATGTTTTATCCGTTTTTATAGGGAAATATCCTTTTTCTGATGACCCCATCTTATGGTTTGTATATTGTCCTGTTATGAGAATATTTACAATACATTTACCATCCTTTTATTCACAAATAGACACAAACATCGATCAGGGATAGGATCATGTAAACTATAAAAAAAAATATGGATTACAACAAAAAAGTAAGCAGAGCAGAGATAAACAAACTAATAAAACTTACGACAGAAAATTGTATTATATACTAAATATATTTAAAGAAGTCTGATATAATAGCCGAATAATAAATTAAACAAAAATTTTTCTGTAATGACAAAAATAGATAAGTTGTCGGAAAAGTTTGATAGTAGATGTTCATTGTAAGGATTACCTTAAAAATTTTGTTCAGGTAAATTAATCCCATTTTTCCAATGCATGAGCAATGGGCTAAAAAACTACACTGTAGATTTTTAAATTTCATGACTAGTTTAATACTTGTTTTCTTACATTTTATCAATTATTTTTACGACAACTAATTCGAATCTTTCATTCTCTCCTATTTTTTGACCACCTACCTTCCCCCCCCCTTCCCTCACACTTTTTACTTTCATTTAATAACATATTTCTAGTTCATGTGTGTGGCTTTAATCCTACGATGCCTTATTCATACGGAATGGTCAATCTGTGGGACCAACAATTACTTGACCTAACCTAAAATAAGCATTAAAGATACATTTTACAGAAATTTCTTTATTGGTCCAGATGTAATATGAGGGGAAACTGTCACTCTTTCGTTGTGTTGTGTGAAAAATAAAATAAACATGAACAAATTTGACAGTATCGCCGAACTTTCAAATTTACCAAATAAAATCTTACTTTTTTAGTAAAAATTAGATATCTTTGAAAAGTAAAAATACTCGCAGTGGCTTGATTTTTAAAAGTCAGCCGTTAGTACGACCGTAACATTTACCTTTATTTCGTTAATTTAGGCATGTTATAAATGTCCTGTTGAATTAAAACTTTGCATAGTGATTCCTGTAGCAGTAAGGTACGATTTAGAAAGTGTAGCAATTCTATAAGCATTACTAAAATGACCGTACGCTTTAAACATGTTGATTTTTTACAACAAATTTTTATGTGATATAATCATCTGATTGATCTGATTTTTAGAATACTGTTTTAGAGCTTCGTTTTATGGATTATGTTATCATTGTTAGGTTATGCTTTCTATGGATACTTTACTACTTTAATATTATACTAGCGGCTTCGCCCCTAGCCACTAGGGGCTTTGCCCCAAGAGATGGTAAAAAAAGTGTGGAAACCTTTCACAAAGGTTACAAAAAAAAAAAAAAAAAATGCAGCCTGAGGCAGCCTGTAGCAGAGCAAAATAAAAAATAAGGGGGGATTTTTTTGTTTTTGGGGGGGTTAGGGGTGTCCACCCCCCAAGAAAATAGCTTAAAACCACCACAGGACCAATAGGTATATACCTTCAAGAGTAGAATCCGATCGGTTCAGTGGTTACCGAGATCTTAAGCTTCAGACGGACGGACGGACGGACAGACAGACAGACAGACATCGTACTACTTTGTATTATTGATTTAACTCTTAACTGTATCAACTCTTGTCTTCTAGAATCATAAGTTTATCATGTAACGCTAGTCCTAGGCATTATAGCGTATGTCTTGTATAAATGTAATAACAGCACAAACGTTTAAGATTTAAGCTTTGCTTTAGCTTCAAGTGAAATTTTAATTTTATATGAGAGGGGGGGGGGACAATTTATTGTCCATTTCCAAACAAGTGGGTTCAACATAAATTTAGCATATCAAGTGTAATAAAATAAATGTGCTAAAACATTTCATTCTCTTTCTTCACAGGGATTCAGACAGAGGAAAATAGAAGAGAAATAATATAAAAATATTTAGTGTATAAAATTTTCCCCTTGTTAGCTGGTAAATATTTAAGAAGAAGGTTTTATTTCAAACTGGCCATAATAGTGCTGTGCGTTTTAGCAGATCGGCTTCGGCCCTAGATTTTTAATGAAATAAAATGAAACTATTCCATAATTTGTAAAGTGTGAAACAATTCTAGCAAATGTAACACATTATCAAATGACCAGAACCACAAAAGCCTATCATTAAAATTTGCTTTATTAATAAGCACGTAGTCTAATTCTTTTCTATCGTGTATTTTTGCTTTTCATTGGATATGACATTTTAACAGAATTGATAGGACATCATCTTATGAGATACATTGTGTTTTATTATCCCATCATTTTGTCATTGTTTGTTTATTTCTCTTTTCATTTTATAAATGTACTGTAACTTTCTTAGAGAATGGTTTGCATTAAATCATAAACACAAACAAACTTTTGCAATTCAAGTTACAGAAAACGTTTTGAAATGCATTCAAAAGAATGAAAAAAAAAGAATGAAAGTCTTTACAGACAAGTGACTTAATTTTTATTCAGTCACAGCCGCCGGTCACAGCCAATCGTCAAACTCTTTTTAATTTTCTGGTAAGCTATTTACATAGATTCTACATGTAAAATTCATCAACTATATTATACACAGTTAACTTCATTAAAGATGAACAGTTTCAATTGGCTGTAATTTCTCTTCGTGTAGTAAAAAAATTGTTAGGCTTGGTCAGGGAATTAAAGCTTTGTATTTAAAGAGACACCTTGCGACAATAAACTTGAATAAAATTGAATCAGTCTGAATGACAAGTATAATCATACACATGCATATTTGCCTATAATTCTTTTAATAAAGTAACAGGATGTATATTTGTTTGTTTGTCTGTCTGTTTGTACCAAAGGATCTTGCTAATCACTGACCGATATGATTCTCTATTACAGGGTCCAAGGAAGGTTCATAACTATTTTAGAGGAGGTTACCACCACCCTCGGAAGATAAATCGCCCAAAGAAAAAAAATCACTACCTCCCCCAATTAATTTTTTTAACTAGAATTAAAAAGGCGACCCCCCCCCCCAAAAAAAAAAAAAAAATTACTACATGTTTAATTGTATGGAAATGAGTTACAACTAAATTGATGAACAGATGGATAATGAAAGTGAAATCGCCTTTCCTAAAGTAAAAAAGAAGTTCTTTAAATACCCATACCTTTTTCCTTTCTTTGCATGTTCAATAAATATCCATCAACATAAGCTTTTTAAAAGCATATATCTGTGCATACGTGTGACAGAATTGCATGTTTGCTGGCCAGGCCTATGCCTACCTGATTCTAACTCATCCTGTCCCGCAATATAATCTAGATATTTTGGTATCGCACCAAATCAACCAATACAACCAATATAGTTTTGGTGATTGTGAAGAGAGGAGACATTTGATTGTAAATTGCGCTGGTACCCAAAGCTTTAAACTCGTTATCTCATTACCTACAAGTTTCCAAATTTTTAAATCAATGATTTTAATTTACATAGGGAGTAACTATATTTGTCATAATTGGGGGAGTGTATACATTTTTTCTTCCAATGTCATTTTCCCTTAAGATCTTTGGATCAAAAAAAGTTTTAAGATTAAAGATTTTAACCCTTAACGGTCGGGGGGGGGGAGCGTTGAACGCCCCCCATTCCGGTTTTTTCTATCTCATTTTCTGTGTGTGAAAGATAAAGAGCCCAAACTGCTTGACTTTTTAAGTATGGGTATAACACATAACTGAGAGTTGGAATTTTTTGAATATCTTCATCCTGGCGGGCACAGGATGCCAGCAAACCTGGCAGGGTGACCCAGGTATAGAGCAAAATTTTTTTTTTTGACTTAAACAAAGCATTTTATCTTACTAAAATACTAAATTATCCTCTAGTAGTACATCCTTATATGAAATACAGGTGTTCAAGTCAATTTCAGGTTCCAGGTATGATCCTGCAGGTCCTGATCCTCCAGGTCTCCAGAAGTCTTTAAAAGGCTCCTGTGACCGCAATTTTTGACTTAGAGACTTCAAATTTTAAACTTAAGCTTTTCTCACATGTCTACATAACGTATTAAAATTTCATAAAGATCCGCCGCCGTTTTCCCGCCGAACGCCGACTGCGGCGGCTGGCAGCTGCCAAGTACAGCTGCGGCCGCTGAAATTTATGTTTTGATATTTCTAATACAAAATTTACATAAAGATAAACATTTTCTGTGAAAAAATTGTTCTTCTAGCTTCAAATATAAGAAAATTATAGCCGTTTGAAATTTTTAAGTGAAAAAGGACCTAAAAACAAAGGTTGTTAAATAAAAGGGTGAAGGAAGCGAAAATTGACTTAGACTCACTTTAGGTCGGAAATTCATTACCAAACAGGGGACTTGCACAAAAATTTTTAGCCCTCTAGCTCTAATAGGAACTGAGATAATGAGGGGGGGCGTTCAACGCCCCCCCCCCCACCGATTAAGGTGCGGCAAGGGGCCCGACCGTAAGGGGTTAAATAAAAAATATCCAAAGCAAACCATTAAAATTTGAATTCTGCTTGAAATATGTTAGAAGAAGGTATATTTTCATTCTGAATATCATTTCTTTAGAGCTGTGAAAAAATGTGTTGATAGTATTAAAGGACAGCGTGGCCTGGTTTCCTGAAATTCTGGCAGAACAGAATATATTGATATTGAACTTGGGATTCAAATTGTGAAATTGGATGCTCGTGCTTTAAATGGTCAGGTTTTAATAAAATAAACATTTCTAATAAAAATCATGTCTGGCTGAAATACAATGATTATCAAATCATTCTTCTGCTATTCCTTTCCCTCAAAAAATCATTCGCCAACAGATGAAGAATTTTCTTTTAATGAAATCCTCATAATGTTCCCTATCCTGTGATTAATCGTATATCTCTAAAAATAAGAAACAATTGTTATATAAAAACTGATCTTTTTTTCCATTTTTTTTTGCAAAGTTGTCAACCTTTACGAGTTCACATGAATTCAATGTTTTTCTTTTTCTCGAAAAAAAGATGTAATTTGTTGCTGTCACATGGTATAAAGGATCAATTTAGCTTTTTTATAAATAGGATATAACAAGAACAATTAAGTTCAATAGTAGTGTAAAAATAACATTTTAACAAAATAAATTTCTTAAAACATAATAATAAAAATTACCTCACCTCCGCAAACAATTTGAAACTCCTGAAAATATTTGTTGGCAAGAAGTAACATCGTTTAAAGCCATTTTCCAAATCTGGTAAATTTTAAACCCTCCCCATAAAATATTAGGAGAAATAAAACCACCTCCCATCATGTAAATTTTACCCATATGGTACACAATTTATGGGTGGGGGGGAGGGGGGTGAAAGCATTAAGGCATGCTTCGCACGCCCCCTTCTCCTTACCAACAAATTACAAAGTTGCTATAATACTATCGATATAACGATATTCTAATGTCGTTATGACTACATACTTTGGAGATACTTTGAACTACAAATTTTTGGCAGGGCAGCTACGCTTTTAACAATATCTCTATCATAATGCAACAATTTCAATAAAAAAGAGTTCTTTCATTTTTCTGTCTAAAACAGAAATATATTTTTCTAGGTGCATTTATGCCGTAAAAATATTTGCTTCCCTCACCCTATTTTCTTTGATACCAGTCGGTATTTTTAAGTTCACCTACAGATTTGTTTATATCATATCAGATTGAGTCTTTAAATGCCACTCATATTTTAGGGTTTTTGGGTAAAAATATCAGCTAGAATATCTTATTTTTCAAAATTCATGTCAAATTCTTATTTTTTGTATTTGCTGTGTTCCCTTTTGTGTTGATTTTTGTGCTTTTCATTAAAACCATGAGATTTGGCAAAATTTCTTAATTTACTATTGACATTCTTTAACCACCCTTCTCCTTCTTGATCTTCTTGGAACACCGATTCTTTTTTAAAACTTAAATTTAGCCACTGCACTGCAAGGTTATGGTTTACTGCATGGGTGTGTAACAACGAAATTTAAAAAAGTTAATGAATGATGATTGTGGGTTCACTGGCATATTAACTCATTTTCCCAGAATTTTTGTCTAAAAATCATTTAAAGTCTGAATGGTTTTATTTGTGTAAAAACTTTGGCAGACTGAAATTAAAAGAAATCTTAAGAATTATAAATGAATTCAGGGTTCAAAAGTTTTCATTCAGCGGATAGGGATAGGTACTTTGCAAAAAAAATTTAAAATTTAAAAGATTACGAAAAGCGTGAGAATCAATTATTGTTACTTGAAGCTCTTCATAGTGCCTATAATAAAGGAATGAATTTTAAAACTTTTTGCCGAAGTATCCCGAATGACGTCATATTAGAATAGTTTATCATTCTAATATGACGTCATTCGGGATTGTTTTAAATTTATCCATTTTGTATAACCACTACATAAGGCTTCTTTTAACTTATTTGGTAAATCTTTTACATTTAATTAATTTTATTTGTCAAAGAATTAAAAACCAACATTCCTGATTAGAGTTTATCAAAGTAAAACTTGACAGGTGTCTTACATTCGTATTACATTATACAAAATAATTCTAATTTTAGTATTTATTTGTTAACACAAATATATTTCCCTGGCCAATGAAAGAAAATTTTAAATAGTTCAAAGACTAAATCTTCACATAGAGTACAGAAAATCTAAAAATCTTTTATACTAATAAGCTAAAACAATTTGATAAATTTTTTTTCCCATATCATGGTGTTTTTTTTTATAAACAATTTATTTCGAAACCAGGGGCGTCCAAGCTTTTTATTTTGGGAGGGGTAAATTTTTTTTAAGGGGGGGATAATTCGTTTTTTTGAGGGGGGGGTAAAATGGCGCACGAAGCGCGACGCAAATTTGTTATACCCCCCCCAAAAAAATTTTTAAAATTTACTTGGGGGGGGGTGTAATTACCCCTCCTGAAATCTATTGGCAGGGGTAAATTTTTTTTACCACCACCAAAATTTACCCCCGGGGTAAAATTTTTGAGGGGTAATTTAAATTTTATTAAATATTTAGTATTAAAAATGCCGCAAAAATTTTTTTAGTTGGAAATTTTTTATTTTGGGGGTGCCTACGGCACCCGCAGGGAAGGGGTAAATCTTAAATGGGGGGGGGGGGTAAAATGAAAAAATATTTGGGGGCACCCTCAAATTCGTTTGGGGGGGGGGGGGGTAATCACCCCATTACCCCCCCCCCCCCCCCCTTGGACGTCTATGTTCGAAACAATATTATTATTTTTTTTTAGGTTAGGGTTTTAAGAATTAGAATTGATTATAACAAAGAACGTCAAAACCATTATTAATGTACATTTATACAGGGGGATTAGAAAATTATCTAAATTATTCAAAATTCATTGATATGAAGTTTGGTTGTTTTGTTGTGTTTCGCTGCTGGCCAATTATCTTTTAAAGCTAAATTGCTTCGTAATTGCACATTATCTTTACACCACTTATAGTATCTGAAACTAATGCTAAATTTTCAGTAATTCTTTCTAAATAACAGTATTTATGAATTAATTCTTATTTAGATATTATCAGTGAATATTTTTTTAAAGTGCAATAATTTTCTGAGGTTCATTTTCAAAGTATCTTTTTCTTAAATTAGAAAGAAACAAAATTGTGGCTCAGCCTGTAAAACTAGAATATACATATATGCAAAAGATAGGTCTGGTTATAAATGATCTATGTTCGTTGTCACACATTTCTCTTTAAACTAACCCCCCCCCCCCCCATCCCCCCCTAACCGCTGCTACCTTGGGACAAGGATCTATATATTGAAACCATATAGGAAACCATAGAATTAACCATATTTAAGAAATAATACAATAATAAGTAGGTTGGTGGTATCTCTTACCGATCTCTCAGGATCTATGAGAAGCTGGATCGTAAAAGAGAACACTATCGGTTAAGCAGTTAGCGAGATCCTTCGGTACACACAAACATCCTGTTACTTTTATCGGTTATCTTCAGAAATGCTGATTTTGTTTCTGGTCAGGTTTAAAGCTGTTGGATATTTAATGGTTTTAACCATTTTCTAGTACTAATATCCTTATCCTATTCCGCTTGTGTCTATCCCTCGAAGCGATAACAAAAACTATAAATCTTGCGTGTGTGTGTGTTTTGTGACAAGGGCGTAGAAAGAAATTCAAAGAGGAATAGTTAATTATTGTTTTTTTGAAAATACAAACGAAACAAAAGGCCAATTAATATTGACATACCTTTTGAACGTACATACAATGATGAACGAAATTATAAAGATGAAACGATTTTATCATTTTGTCTAATTATATTAGGAATTATCATGTTAAAAATCAAGTTCAAGATAATTCTTATCAACATTTACCACATCATGACAAAAATGTTTATGCAAAGTTTGCCTTCCGAATCCTTAGTCTAGTTTTATATTTACTTACATGTGGTGGGAGAAAAACACAATTTTAAATTTTTCTATTGTGTTTGTATGGGGCACCTCACACTAGGTGGTCCTGCTGGGAAATCACCTTCGGGGAGATGCTCAGCTTTTATAGAAGCGTAGCTGCTTTGTATATCAACTATGTCGAGCAAGCTGTTTGTCACTGGCACTATTGTGTTTTATAACTTGCTTTTAGTTGTAAACTTGGTTTGTATTAAAACACAACTTTTTCAAAAATATTATTCAGAAGCACCTTAGTAAAAAAGTAAATATTTAAAAAGCTAATCCTTTTTGAACCGGCTTTTCAAACATTTTTATTACGGACATTTTATGACCATTTACGCTTCAACTCATATTGTAATTCTTAATTCTTGTTTTCTCCCATCTTTACAGCTTTACAAATTTTCTAAAAAATCTTATGTTAACCATTATTTATACAGTACATTGTCAGGGAGTAAGGGAGGGGACAATGGATCGAATATTCAATTTTTAGTAGTCTCAGACTTTGGGTACTGGCTTAAAGGGAATGTGCAAGAATTTAGCAGTTTCTGACTGAGTTTGGGTACTAGCGCATAAAATGCCGCTACTCGTTGTGTTAGTTTGAATCTAGCAGACAGAGAGTTGAGAATACTCGCCCCCCCCCCCCATACTCTATTTCACTCCCCTCTCCTCCCATCTCCCTCTTTTTAAGCACACGATAGGAAAAGGGAGAAAAAAGGTGGGGGCATATGTCAAGGGAAATAAACTGGATAAAAAGGGGCAGGCTGGCGTATTGGTTCATATTTTTGCCCAACCAGCCAGCAGATGGCTGGGTCCATTAATCTTGAAATATAAAAATCGCACCATAAAACCTCAGTATATTTCATCAAAAACAAGATGTGATTTCGCTTTGCATGACTTTTTTCTAAGTTTATAATTTTCTAAATTTAATGAACAAACCCTTTACAATTTCCTCCAAATTTTATGGATTAGTGGAAATTTCATGGCCTTTCTTTGAAAACTCTTAAATTGAATTGATTGCCCATTGTCCTCTCCCTGGTACATTGTAGCAAATTATTTAAACTAAACGCTTTACGATAGTCAAACTGACTCTAAACATCTCTAAATGCAAACAAATCAAGAGAGGCTGGTGAAAATTGGCTGTTTTGTTTATCACACTTGTCCCAAAAGTTTTTTAATAACGTTTGAGTACTTTAGTGAATTTTAATTGGTTGGCTTATTAGCCCTTAACCCCCCCCCCCCCCCATCCGGATTTTTCTATCACATTTTCTGTGTGTGAAAGATAAAGAGCCCAAACTGCGTGCGGCAAGGGGCCCGACTGTATAGGGTTAAGTTGAGTGTTTAATCGTTTCAATAAATAATATCAATCTACAGAAGGGGTAATTTTGTGTATTAACATTGAGAAAGTAATCAATTTATCGGCCATTTTCTTATCCCTTTAAATCCTTGAGACAAATATTTGAATTTTAATTTGATTTACTTTTATTTTATCTAAATTGCTCACTTAAGTAAAAAAAAATTAGATTTTAAAAATTTATTTTATGAAAAAATATTTTATAATGATTAGAATACAAAGTTTTTTCCATATTTTTTTTCTTCTTGAAATTGTATAATATTCATATTTATTTTCCTTAAGCAGATATTAATCCTTTAGTTGAATATATTTTTTTTAAAATATATGATAAAAATTTTGATTGGTTTGCCAGTAAAATTTATGCTTTTTTATCCTCTAGGTATTCTTTACTATTTTCCAAATTATACAATATTGAGTTGATCTCCTTCAAATGCTTTGTTATCCTTTCCTTTGTTATCATCACTATATTCATCAACATCCTCAATCATACCATCCTCTTCATTATCACTGCAAATTAAGATATTACAATAGATATTTGTTTTGTACTTTTACAAAAAATGCCAAAAAATCTGCTACACCTCTCACCTTATTTTTAATTCAATGAAAAGAGGAAGGTGGTAGTTTTTTTCCTATGCCTAACCCCAGCGGGGCTTAAACCTGCGGTGATCTAACTCTGAGGGTCTACACTGTACACAATTTTACGATAGATAATTTTCGTGCTTTCACAAAAAATGCCACAAAGCCTTATTCCTTCCTCTCTCTCACCACCTTGTTATTGAAATAAATTGAAAAAGAGTTTTCTTTCCTATGCCTAATCCGGTGCCCAACCATCGAGGATTACAAGTAGCCAATACCACCTAACCTAACTCGACCTAAAGTAATAAACTAAGAAATCAATTACTCCTCTTTATTTTCCATTGAAAATATTTGTCTATTCTAATAATTTTATTTTCCTGTTAAGTTCATCTTTATCCAAAATTTGGACCTCGTCTTCTGTTATCACTTCGTACTTTCTGCAGTATACCATCAATAACATACAATCAAACATTAAAACTTTTTTGCGCCATTATAATACAATTAGGGTAAATTAAGTTGTCGTTTTTTTTATTCTACTGCCCATCAGTCAGTCTAAATATAGGCATTGTTTAAAGACTCGCACTTTTCTTTTAAAAAAGCTCTCTTTTTTTCTGTTTTAAATCCTATTTTGTATCCCATTTTAGATATAAATATCTAAGTGTTACATGTTAAACTTATTTCATATCATAAATATTAATTGTAGGAGAAACTCTTCCTTTTCTTTCTCTTCTCATTGAAGTTGAGCTCGTTGCCTGTGCGGTCATCCGGGGTCTGGTTCACCTTCCCCTCCTTGCTCACCTTCACCACCTCCTCCCCATCATTACTTCCTCCCAGTTCAGCCACCAACCACAGAACCTGAATAAACAAGGATTGTTATTTCCAAAAATTGCTATTTTTTTTGAAAATGATATTTTGTTTTTCATTTAATTTTCATATAAATACTTCCAACGGAGGGGGGGGGGGGTAGGGGGCGAGGTTATTTCTTGAATGCGAATATGGATTTAAAAGTCTTTTCATAAATCGGTTTCACATTTAAACGAACATACCTTAGTTTCCGAGTAGCTTCGCTTCTAATACAAGGATTTACCTTTTCGGTGATTTGTTCTTGCATAAGTGACATACACATAGACAATAGCGTCATACCAAGAATACAATATGACATAGTAAACACCATTATCATAAACTTTTTAGGATCAGACCCAAATCCTTAAAAATAAAATAGTTATTCTTTACCATTCATAAGAAATGAAACACTTTATAAGCATCATTATCATTTTTAGGATAGGACCCCAATCCTTATGAAATCAACTTTCTTACTTCTAATTTAAACTACACAGCTAACAAATAAATTTATTCTTGTTTTTCCTTCCAAAAAATGAAAAGTAAAAACAATTAAATTAGTCAATCTTTATTTCTCTCTTATTTCTCAAGTACCAAAAATTAGTTGGGATCTAAGTTTTTAAAGATTTTTTTTTTTATTAATGAAATCTAAAACTTAGATTGACTTGGTCATTTTTAATTATCTTGGTGTATGTATGTGTGTCTGTGGTGTGTTGTCATTAATATCTCAGAAATGGCAACCGATACATAATTTCCATGAAAATTTTGTATTATTTTTCCAAGAAAAATATAAATTATACATATAATATTAAAGTAAATCATTTATTGTTCACTTTTTATTAAAACTCCGTAACCAACGAATGAATGTAAAAGTTTTGTAAGTCGAGACTAAACACAAACACCCAGTCACACACACACACACATACACACACACACACACACACACACACACACACACACATACACACACACACACACACATACACACACACACACCAATTACAAGAAATGTCAATTAGGATACAAACATCTAATTTACCAAGACTCGTTTTAAAGTTGCATTAGCATAACGTTGTAACAGCAGAATTTTTAACTGGTGTAGCCAGCAATTTTTCTGTAATTCTATAATCAAAATTGGACTTCATACATTATAAATATAATCTTTAGTGTGAGCTAATAAAATTCATTATTTTCTGAATTACTTTATATTATAATCGGTTTATAGTACGATAATGCAGCTCTGACGTCACTTATAATGTTGTTGTAGTTATTGTTATAGAAAATTTGTTAGTTTTATTGTATAAGAGCAAAAACATTGAAAAATGTATAGAATTATGTAAAAAGTTAGATGATTTAAATTTAACGAGTCAGTTCGTAAGTAATTGAGAAAATAGAACAATATGAAGAGATGCAACTCTGTTAAAAATATTTTAGAATGAAAACAGCAATGATATACATATATAGAAACTGCGTAGATATAGCAGACGTGTAATAAAGAGTAACATCACTACTAATTTACTTAAATGATCTATAAGCAGAATATCAATTTATTAGTCAAAACAAAAATGAATAGAAATTTGTTGCAAATTTACCTAAATACAGAATATTGTTAAATAATACTTACTTTTTTAAGACTTGATTATAGAGATACTCGCTTTTATTGTACCTTGTTGTCCTAGGAAACATTGTTCCAAAAATCAGATGAATGGGATAATTACAAAAAAGTACCTATATATGAGTCTAGAGGTGCATAGTCTCCGAATCCAATTGTGGTTAGGGTAACAAAACAGAAATACGCAGAAGTTGACGGCTCCCAACCTGAAATAACAAGTTAATAAAATTAAACGTCTTATTTGGATCACAATAATTCGCGGCAAAAAACAAATCGGCTACTGGAAGTCAAAAAATACATCTAAGTATATCTATTCAAAATTTTTATTTACCAATTCGATTTTGAAAATTTTCATTGATGCAACAACTATCCAAACGACAATTAACTGAAAAGCATACCAACCCCCAATGTTTATCAACTCGTTCTGCCATTCGATTGCTTATATACAATTTTGGGGGGCAAAATATCAGTGATCGATTTTTTTCCACCAATAATTATAATCTACATAATTTTGTTTATCTAAATTGTCCCATTTCCTATCCATTAAGATCACTGTGGTAATAAACGAACTGCAATAATAAGTCTTGTTGTGAAGCTTCACTGGTAAATGAAATACCTTCTGTAAGATGGAAAGCGATTGAACCAATAAAAATAAACATGAAAAGAAGAATCAAGTTTACAGTGATGGGTACTGCAACCTGATCACATAGAATAATGACAAATATAGATAGGAATTATGTAAGAGAATGTTGTTTTCTAAGTGTAGGTGAAAATTCAGGTCATATAACTGGGAAATTTCAGGAACAGGTTTTATAATAAAACTGTTCAGATATACATATATTATCGTTAAGGTAATTCCTACACTTTCCTTGCATTCGCTGTTCAGTTTATTCATGAAAAAACGAAATAAGTAAGTTCTCTACAACCTATAGGTATTATTTTACTTAAGAAAAAAATATGCTGATTCCAGATTTACTATGATATTATAATCATTCTATTCCTGTTCAGTGGGCATATACTTCTCCTTGCCGACCTCGTCCCTGCCAATACCCATGGCCTTTCTGTCCATGTCAACAGCAAGCTCGTTGTCTCGTCGTCTGGCTCGACACCATCTAAATAACAAGTATGTGTACATACAAACAATGTACAGTTAAACAAAAAGTAGGAGCCGCAGCATATAGCGCAGCTATAAGAACCTTCTCAGCCTTTATGCCACTCATAGTTTCAGCCACCAAATTTGAATGCTTAAAAAACATTCAGTAACTTTTAAATAATTAATTAAAGAAATTATAAATTCATTTAAATGAAGATAATGGCGCCAAAGTGTGAAGAATTCTCCTGTAATTAGATATGGCATACCTAAATATTAGATATACCTAGGTATATAGCTGTGAAGATTTCAATATTTCTTAAATTTGTTGACTCAGAATATTCCGTTTATTTCAAACAGCAATCTAACAATAAAGCAAAACCACAAAAAAAAGTTAAAAGGAAATTGCTTAAACGTAAGATAATAGATAAGATAATAGTGACTAAATTTTCTATTTGTTGATATAATAGATAATATAATGTGTCAGGGCTAAAATAAGACCTCTAGTACACAAAAATAGAACTCATCAGACAACCAAACCGTTAAGTATACAACCTTTTATAATGAAAATTCTAACTAAGCATGTTGTATTATGAGTTGTATCAATTATTGGGCAAATATGTATCTTCGAATGTTGTAAATCAATAAAAACAGAACTTACTGAAGATCAACATAACTGTTAAACGCTTAAGAGTAGCTGATTCGTATGGTATCCTTTTTTAAGAAGCTTCAGTCGGCCACTCAGTCAAATCTTGTCAACACTAGTTTTCAGTAGTGTTACAAAATTGCAGCAAATTTTGTTGGTAGAGAAAATTATCTCTTTTTAATTTTTAAGAAATTTTATTACTATGATCGGAGCTACTTTACATAAAATTTATTAGAATAAAAAATAGGTTTCAAACATACAACCTAAAGATTTATATCTGTGTATGCATGTTTGTGTGAGTGACTGTACGGAAGAATCATGCTAACTGATGAACCGATATGGTTCTCCTTTACAATTCAGCTTCTCATAGATCCTGTGAAGGTTTATAATTATTTTGAGGACGGTACCATTACCTTAAAAGAAATCACCGCTAGAAAAAAATTACCCCAAACCAAAACGAAAAATTTAAAAATGGGGAATGGTCGACCTCCCCTCCCAACACAAATAAATAAACCAATATTTGCTTTTTTCTTTTTCATTATCTTTTAAACTACTCTACGTTTTTTGCTATATTGAAATAAGAATTTCTGTCATAAATATGAAATCTCCTTTCTTGGAAATATTTATTAAATAAAAGACAGAGAGACATAGTGGAAGAATCTTGAACAGAGAAAAACATTTTGTATTTTTATTTAAATCGTAGTTTTTTTTGTAGTTTTAATGGTACTAGTAACTTCGCCTCTAGCACCAAGGGGCTTTTTCTTCAAGAGGAGAAAAAGTAACCTCCTTATATATATACCCACAATGTATATTGATAAAATAAACTAACATAATTAACGTTTTATTCTAAATTGTCAGTTGTTAAAGTTTAGACTACTGGCCTTTCCCTGATTTTTGTTCTCCCTGATATTCTATTAATTTTATGGAAGCTGTGTCTCTAACCCATGCATAGAATATGTATAAGAATGAAAGACAGTTTTGTAAAATATGAAAGATCACTAGAAAGGCATGATAGAATTAGGATTCAGATTTTGACCACATTTTCTCTATATTCCTTATACAAGGGATATATAATTCTAAGAATTAGGGTCTAGTGTCTTATTTTACAAACCGCAGCAATGTCACATTTTTTATGTTCGTTAGTCGAAGTGACTTAGAATAGCGGTAGAAGGCTGCAGCTCCAGGCTAAACAGTATCTGACAGAGAACCAACAATCCGCATCCAAAACCTTCTGAACATGACGGTAGGAATGCTTTAGTTTTATTGAAGTGATTAAAAGACATTACCTGCAAAGAACCCTGCTGTAGAACCATTTGAAAGTGTAACCCATCCACTGACCAATAAGTCCCATTGCAACCAACATCAATGGTATACCTAAATATAATATCCTTATACAAAAGTAACAGAATGGCTTCTGTCTGTGTGTACCAAAGGATCTGGCTAACTATTAGACAATTAGCTTTAATATACATATATAATATCTTTTAGTAAGTATACCTATATGTAAGATTAAATCGTTATAATTTTTTTTTGTTTACAGTAGACAAATTCTTATTACCATTATTGTTTGACCTTTCTTAGATTTAAATTAATGCAAACTGACTCTTATTCAATTAATTCACGATCTTTGTTTGAAGGTTTGTGCTTAAATCGAACTGATTTCATGATTACTATGAAATTGGAAAATAACTATATTTAACTCACCAACGAGAGCATACACAATACAGAATAATTTTCCACTGTTTGTTTGTGGGGCTACGTGTCCATACCCAACTGTGGTCATAATTGATACTGTGAAGAGTAGCGCACTCTCAAAACTTAAGATTTCATAATATTCAAATACCAAAAACCATAGGATTTATGGCGACAATATTTTCAACAATAAGAGCTTGAGGTCACTATGTGCATATAGTTAAAGGGGATCGACCATCCTTAAGTAAAGTATAAAAAGAAAAATAGTTTTTTAGTTGTAGGTTAAGTTTCTTAGGAGAGTTGAAAAAATTCATATATTATTTGCATTGCATGGTTCCTAAACGTTTTGGATATTTTAAAATAAATTCACAAGTTATTACAACTATTACCCTAATTATAACTAAATTATGTTTAACAAGTTTTAAACTTTAATGCTTAGGTACATTTTTTTTGTTAATTTTGTGTATAATTTTATGCAGGCATAGGCTAGGTAGCATTAGATTTTTAAAAATTGAAAAATTTTGTGGTCAGTCCATATTTGGACTCAAATATCAATATATCTAATGGGTTTAAATATTAAATTTTTCGTTCACAAAGGAAGTATTAATTAACACCTAAATTTATAATTTTGTTCAGAGGGGAAGGGTTCATATTTTCAATATTAATATTGGAATAAAAATATTCATTTTTGTGGTCAGTAAAGGCAATAAAATAATAAACAAATTTATGAATTTCTTGGGTTGGCCAGTTTTCGTTACGTGGGGGGAAGGGGGAAATTTTACAACCTCACAGATTTTTTATGACCTCTAGGTAAAACACCAAATTAATAAATATTTTGAATAATAATCACGAAATCTGAACATCAATATGTCAATACATAGTTGAATTACTTTTATCATTTTTACCTTTTTTAATCTAAAAATCTCACTGTTAGATGTATGTAATAATAGATCATTGGGTATATACATCAACTTATCTTCCATTGTCTTATCAAAGAAATCTTTAATACGATGCGATAATTATTTATACATCAATTTATCGTTCATTGTCTTATCTGTTGAATAAAAGTTTTAAAACAAGAATTACAACATCCATAAAAGCGAAGCGAAGTTTATATACAATTGAGTCCATACATACTAACATATTACTGACAACAACATCCATACATTTTTAGGGTCTTTATAAAGCTAAATCTCTGAGTACCCATTAGACTGATTGAGTTCTGCCTTTATAAAATAATAACACTGGTTTTCGCCTATTTTATTAGTGTTGGGGTTCTTTGATTTTAGAGTTGATTTGAAATGTTATAGTATAAATGAGTGTGCATTCACCTCTGTATATAATCACGTTCACTTGCTGTTTTATATTCGCAAAAAGACACAATAGCAAATTGATTCAAGACATGCTATTTTTTCAATTATAAGAAATTTGTAGTTTATACTAATTGGATTTATTATTACTTAGATCTTACGCAAGATTATCCTGTACTCTACTGAAGTGAAACTTGTAGCTGGCTAATATAACAATGCCCCTATCTAGCCCCTTTAACCTGTCCAATCCCCTTCTACTAGGTAAACGATGTCAATGATGTCCATTAAAGCAACCTAAATTAACGACTTTTTTCCTCCTGCCATAATATGCACGTAAAAATGTAAATGAAATTTGGAAGGGAATGGTCACCAAGTACATGATAGTAGTTAAAGTTTATCCATATCGGACCTTTTATTTACCTTGTAGGATAGAGAGAAATCAGGGAGGAAGGGGACATTGGACTGTAAATCATAACAGTACCCAGTGCTTTAAATCACGTTCTTTTATTTTTTTTTAATTGAAGGTTAATTTTATTTATCTTGATTGGAGAGTGTTCATCATTTTTTTAACCATTGTCTGATCCTTTAGGACCCATGGTTAGGATACAAAATAAAGAAAAAAATTGCTACATGTCTAAATTGCTATAGCTGTTCTCCGCCCACTTTATACAACTCCATCCCCCCTCCCCGATTTACTGACCACTTTGATTTTATTATTTTCTTTACTTTAACTGAAAACTAATTCAGGTATCTAAAGGGATAAGACAATGGGCGATAAATTTATGTACACCCTCAATGATGACACACAAAATTACCCCTTCTGTAGAACACAATTAGTGCTTGAAACGTTTGGACACACAATTTAATAAACCAACCATTCAAAATTCACTAATGTCCCCAAGATTCTAAGGCCAATGATTAAGAAAACGTTATTATAAAACTTTAGGGGCTAGAGTAATAAACAGCTCATTGTACCCTCTATCTATGAATCTAACCACTCCCTTTCCTGTGCTACACATATGAATTAGTAAGAGTATTAGTTATTTCGCCCCTAGTCACTATTTTACCAATAGTTTTATCTATTTATCATTAAACTAGTTCCCAAAGTCTTAAAATAATGTTTTCCTATTTGTTTGCTTAACAACCTTGGGGACTTTTATTCCACTTTGATTAGTTGATTCATTTAATTGAGTGTCCAAACATTTGTACCACCAATTGTAATCTACAGAAGGGGTAATTTTGTGTATCATGATTGGGGATGTAAATCAATTTATCGGCCATTGTCTTATCCCTTTAGATTCTG
This sequence comes from Acartia tonsa, assembly GCF_053477335.1. NCBI lineage: Eukaryota > Metazoa > Arthropoda > Copepoda > Calanoida > Acartiidae > Acartia > Acartia tonsa. Next base: position 32,209,454 of record NC_137261.1, read on the forward strand.
GATTTTTATCCTCCAGTAGGGGAGGGGATGGGGCAAGAGAAGTGGAAAGGAGAAATTGTTATTTTATACAGCTGCATAATTCATTTTACTAAAGTTCATAAAAATCTGGTGTAAGATCAAAGTTATAGTACATCCATTAAATAAGCATAAGAAGTAATGGAAATTGCAAATTAAATTCAAATTAAAAAGCTGAAATGTTATAAGAGTCATTAAAAAAGGTTTGAAACAAATAGGACTTGTCTATCACCCTAAAAATCAATTTGTTATGGGCACTATGGCAGACAAACCTAATATATAGAAAATATTTAAACCTATAAATTCTTTAGATAAATTTTGTTATTTCCAATAGATATAAATATATCCCTCCCATATATCTTTACTAATAAAACAGTAAGTTGAGGTTTTGATCTGAGCAAGGGGTCAAACCTTACTTTTTATAAAGCAGAGCTTTTCTGTGGCTATGGTCGGTATGTCCTTCGTTTAAACAGTATTCTGTATTTAAGAAAAAAAAATACATATAATTTTGTAAAAATAATACATTTATATTATGCTTAATTTGTTCTGCCACTCTACAAATGTTAATATTCGTCCTATCATTTTAGAGCTTCGCTTTTATGGATGTTGTCATCCTTGAAATTTTCTCAAAAGCAGGGAGGGGGTAACATTTTTAATTATCTATTGTAAAACTACAAAATACATGTGTTAGGTGTGATTGGGGTAGGGTTGGTCAAATGGGGTTAAATTATTTTTTTTTTAAGCGAAGCTTTTCTATAATTAGGATAGGTCCGTCCGTTATAGCTCTTTTCGTTAATTTAAACAGGTTAGAATTAGAAATCGTAGCAACTCTATAATTGCTACCAGAAAGTCCGTACGTCCCTTTAAAATAAGCAAATTTTTACTTTTTTTGACAACAAATTTTTGAATGTTAAAATTATCCTATTCATCTGATTCTTTGAATACTGATTTCTATTTCAACAAGGTACAATGTGATAAGCGAAGCATCTCTATAATCAAGTCCTAAAAATGTCAGTATATCCTTAAACAGTATAATGTATTTAATCAGTTTTGCAACAAATTTACTTACAATTTTGTACATATAAGCTAATTCAATAATAGCTAACCGTTACGGACGCACGGATTGGTAAGACCTAATAATAGAAAAACTTCACTCATAATAACTTATATAAACACGAATTAGATAAAAACAAATGTTTTTAAATGAATCAATTTACGAAAGATAAATAATTTCCCTAATTATAATTTGAAACAAATAATTTAGATGTTACATACTTTATGTCTTTTTTTGATTACTTATTATGATTTTAAAAAAATCAAACTAGAAGTTTTGTTGAAAATCAAAATACAATTTGATATGAATGATAAATTGATCATTCATTTCTAAATATATTTATATTTTATTTTATAATAGATATTATCGTTCCAATTTTAGTATATACACTGTACAGTGTACACGGCCACAATGAAAATAAATTTTTAAAATCGAAATTTTTTGTCTGTTTGTTTTTATTGTTTATGTTTTTGTTATCGCGCGTATGCCGCGAGATTTTGCATGATTTCCCATGACGTCATTCATATTTAGTACCCAAGGTTGGCCAGAAACGGCTAAATTCTTGTATATTCCCTTTAAGCCAGTACCCAAAGTCTGAGACTCCTAAAAATTGAATTTTCGATCCATTGTCCCCTCCCTTACTCCCTGCACTCTACTAGTGTTAATGTTTTTTTGTCCTTCCATTTCAGAGCTTTATGGATGTTGTCATCCTTGTTTGTTCATCAAATCATTCTATTTGTCTTTCTACTTAGAACTGAAAATTAATATATTTAAAATAGACAGACACACAAATAATTTAACCCCCATTACCCCCCCCCCCCCATTCACATAATTAGATATATATTAGTTGTTGTTATGTTGTCATCCTTATAGAACGTATAGCTTAATACAATTGAACATAGAACATTTAATTTCCTGATATATTTTTGCTTGTGATTGTAATATCATTAGCTGCTGCGCCCCTATATGCAGTGGTGGGTAGCCTAAAACTATCTAAAAACTTAATAGGCTTACTGGGGGGGGGGGAGGGTTTCGGATTATTTTTTATAATATTTTAATCCCTAGAACCAACGCCAGCACCCCTCCAAATAAAATTTAAGCTTCTTTGTACATATCATTTTTACTCCTCCTACTAGCCATGAAGATCGACTTTTACTTTCATTCATGATATACATATTTTTTGTCAGAAATTTAGTTTACCGGCCCAATGATGATACACATCATCCGCCTCCCCCCCCCCCCCACCCTCTCAAAAAAAAACATTTTAACCGAAGTAGAGCAAATGAGGTTAAAAATTGAGCACGCACATATATAGAAGAGTTATAGGAAAAGAGGGGAGGGTTATTCATTATTCCATTTATTAATAAAAGTTTTGAGGGAGGGCCATAAATAACCCAATACTAATACTTAAATAACAAGGATGACAACATCCATAACAGCGAAGCACTGAAACTGTAGGACAAACGAACATTAACACTTGTACTGTGTCAGAACTGAATAATCACAAAATAAAAGTTGAAGCAAAAGTGTAAATTTGTTGAAAAACTGCTTGATACAGGATAATGTTTTGGACATACTTACATTTTTAGAACTTGATTATAGAGTTGCTTCGATTGAAACATTATACTTTGTTGTCCAAAGAATTGAAGTTTGAAATCGGTAGGACAATTCTAACATGCCTAAATTAACTAAAAAAGCTATCCGTTTTCTATAATTTGTCCGTCTGCGCTCCATTAATTCATGCATGCTATTATTGTTTAGATTTAGAAAGAGTAGCAACTATGTAATACTTTTTAAAAGCGAAGCTTTTCTATAATTAGGGTTGGTCCGTCCGTCCGTACGTCCGTACGTCCGTAACGGATAGCTTTTTTCGTTAATTTAGGCAAGTTAGAATTGTCCTATCGATTTCAAATTTTGCATGGTGATTCCTTTAATAGTTAGGTACGATTTAGAAAGCGTAGCAACTCTATAATCATCACCAAAATGTCCGTACGTCCATTTTAAACATGTTGATTTTTTTACTTTTTAACAACAAATTTTTATGTGATCTAATCATCTGATTGATCTGATTTTTGGTATATTGATTCCTGGGACAACAAAGTATAATGTAATAAGCGAAGCAACTCTATAATCAAGTCCTAGAAATGTAAGTATGTCCATAAACATTATCCTGAATCAAGCAGTTTTTCAACACATTTTACTTACAATTTTGCTTTGACTCTTATACATTTATATTATGATTATTCAGTTCTGACACTATATAAGTGTTAATGTCCGTTTGTCCTACTGTTTAAGTGCTTCGCTTTTATGGATGTTGTCATCCTTGTTGTTTATTAAAAGCGAAGCTTTTCTATAATTAGTCCGTCCGTCCGTAACGGATAGCTTTTTTCGTTAATTTAGGCATGTTAGAATTGTCCTATCGATTTCAAATTTTGTATGGTAATTCCTTTAATAGTTAGGTACGATTTAGAAAGCGTAGCAACTCTATAATCATCACCAAAATGTCCGTACGTCCATTTTAAACATGTTGATTTTTTTACTTTTTTAACAACAAATTTGTATGTGATCTAATCATCCGCTTGATCTGATTTTTGGTATATTGATTCCTGGGACAACAAAGTATAATGTAATAAGCGAAGCAACTCTATAATCAAGTCCTAAAAATGTAAGTATGTCCATAAAAATTATCCTAAATCAAGCAGTTTTTCAACAAATTTACTCACAATTTTGCTTTGACTCTTATCTATAATACAAAGTAGCTTGATGTCTGTCCGTCTGTCCGTCTGTCCGTCTGTCTGTCCCTTAGGATCTCGGTAACCGCTGAACCAATTGGATTCTACTCTTCAGGGTATATACCTATTGGTCCTGTGGTGGTTTTAAGCTATTTTCTTTGGGGGTGGGACACCCCCAACCCCCCCAAAAACAAAAAAAATACCTCCCATTTTTTTTTTTTTTTTTTTTTTTTTTGTAGAGGAATTCTTTTGTAGAAATATTCTTTTGTAGAAGAATTCTTTTGTAGAAGATTTCTTTTGTAGAAAAGTTCTTTTGTAGAAGATTTCTTTAGTTCTTCTAATTTTTTTTTTGAATTTTTTTGTTGTCATCTCTTGGGGCACAGCCCCTAGAGGCTAGGGGCGAAGCCGCTAGTACATTTATATTATGATTATTCAGTTCTGACACTAAACAATTGTTAATGTCCGTTTGTCCTACCGTTTTAGTGCTTCGCTTTTATGGATGTTGTCATCCTTGTACTTATACATTTATGTTAATGTTTGATTGTACTACCATTTCGCTTTTATGGATGTTGTCATCCATGTTGATATAAACCCACCCCCCCCCCCACTTTCATATTATGGAAGGGGATGGGGGATGGAGGGTGGTGTTAATAAAGTGGATTTCAGTGGCCAAATGTTTCAAAATTTAAAATTTGTAAAAGTAACTTTGGATACTAATGTAATTAACAGCTCAATTTCTCCTCCCTCCCTATTGTATTACAGACAGTTTTCCGTGGATATTTAGATAGATAGTACCCAAATTTAGATAAGAATAATCAATTTAATGTAAAATGTATACTATGTAAATGATTTTCATATATATCGCATTGTATTACAGACGGCTTTTTTAATTAGCAGTGTCTTAGCTTTTCAACTAAGTAATAATTTAAATATCATCATTGGGTACAAACATCAATTTATCATCCATTGTCTTATCTCTTGAGATCCCTGGTTGTGAATATATGTAGAGGTTGTAAGATTAATTTAAGAAAAAAAAACAAGGATAAATAATGATATATCTTGGATAAAAGATTTGATGTCTGTACTAATTGATCTCGCTAACCCCCAAAATATGTAGGTAGAAAGAGGGGTTTTCGTTGACTTTAATTAACTAGTTATTTATCGCATCATATTATAGACATTTTTCCGTGGATTTTAATTTTGAAACAAAAAAATTATAACAGGAAAAAGGTTAAATTAAAACTAAATAGAATTATATTATGATTGTTGAGATGTTAAAAACTAATATTGTGCTAAAAGGGGGGAGGGAGTTTTGCTTTTATGTAATATGCTAATATTGCATTTTATTGCAGACAGTTTTCCGCGGATATTAAGAAATATAGTATTCAAATTTAAATTATCATAATGGTACCCATCTTACATAATTATAGTGGTACCCAATCGCGATGATATGATTTTCATATCTATTGCATTTTATTACAGACAGTTTTCCGCAGATATTAAAAAAATAAAGTACCCAAATTTAAATAATTATAATGATACCCAAACTTGTATAAAACTTGTATATATCTTGGAGAGATTTGGTGTTTTTAAATGGTAAATAGATACTCGCGTCTGTCTCAGATTTTTATTGCCCTAATTATCATTTGAATATTTTTAATAAACTTGTAAAATCATAAAGTTCATGAGAAGTTTGGAGATTAGTAATAAAGGGTTAGAAATTAAAAAAAGGGGACATAGAGGGCAATAAAATCCTGACCTGATTTTTTAATATTTTTATTCGGCCAAAATATTAAAATTTCCAGTCAATTTCACACGTCCCTAAATATCAATATTTTAATGGTAATTAACACCTTCATATTATTTTTTATTAAATTTCTACCCAGCATATGCCTGATTTTATGTTTATCATTCGAAATCAATATAGAGATATTTAGGATAATTAACAATCTTAAAGAACTATATAAAATTCAGCATTTACTTTACCTTTTTATTGTACTTAGATAATTCACCCTCCTAACCTAGTTTTTGTGCATAATGTAATGTAAACAAGGATGACAACATCCATAAGCAGAAAAGCTCAATTTTTTTAATGTATATCGGGAAAAAAAATTACTGTAGAGCAGTGTCATACATTAAACTTGATAAAAGAGGGAAATCCCAAAACCTTTAAAATCATACAACCTTTAAAATCACGAAAACTTAATAATCTAGGAATCGATCTAGCACCGCAATTGATAGACTAATCTTAATGAAACTTGATGAAAATATGTAGAGTATGAGCATATCTAATCCCTTATAATTTCAGCCGTCAATCTTGAATAGGAATAGAGAAAATCATGAAAACATAAAAATATAGGAATCGATCTAGCACCCCAATAGACAAATCTTAATAAAACTTAGTAAAAATGTTTAGAATGTAAAATTAATTAACGGACAGACAAAGTGAAATATAGAGTAGCTTTGCTATTAAAAAAGGTTAAAACATAAAATTTAGAAATATTCTTGTGAATTCTTAAACTAGAGTTCTACAAAGCCATTTAGTTATAGTAAGCTGGTAATGGATTCCTTGTATGATGCAGGGAGCAAGGGATAAGGTTGTTTGCTACTTGCAAATTTGTTCTGTTATAATATCAACACGTATTAATAAGATTAGATGTTAACTTGGTATAACATATCGATTATATTTTTTTATAACAATTAAGATCAAGTTCCTTATTTTTGACATAAAACATTAAACAAAAAATACTTTTTGGGAAGGATTATTTTTTTCTACATCATATCCTTAATTCCTGTGAATAACTTAGAAAAGAACTAGAATGCTAAAAGCTATTATTATAAATTTTCTAGATGGGAGGGGATGTTTATGAAATCGCTTAAATTTGTAAGCTAAAAAATTTCCCCCATTCTTAGGAATAACCAACCTACATTAACCTTAAGAGCCTTGTTGCGAAAAGAGCATCCTCTTATTTTTTAAACAACATGAAAATAAACAGAGGATAGTTTAGGGGAACAGTTTTTAATTATTGCTTTAGATCAGATCATATTGTGTACTAGGTATTCCCACAGGGTTAGAACAATGAAGGTGTACACCCAAAGGGGTACCCAGAAAGGTGTTGGGCTTAAGGGGAAAAAAACTACTCATCCCTAAATTATTTTTTATTTATTTTTTTAAAATGGGAGGGGAGGTTTTCAGTGCTTGACAGGCCCTTTGACGGAAATGATTCCATAGGAATAACGTATAGCTAACAAGCGAAATAAATATAAAATAGTATTTAGGGGTTAGATAAAAAGGTCGTCGATTCTACTAAGTGTTGACTCCCAACGACAGCTGAAAAACACGTATAGGTTTGGTGATTTTTTTTCAAATTAATTTCGTTGTTGGTAAAAATGGTGATTCCTCAACAGCTGTTTTTTTGTTTATTTCGGGTTAAATATTGCTAGGAGACCAAGGAACACAACATTATCACAATTCAATAGCTAGCCAAAGCTGGCTTTCTTTTAATTTACTTTTTCGAATCAATTAAATCTACGTTTCTTATTATCAAATTTTTTTTTTAAATCTGTTAAGATATTTGAATACTATGTTCCTGAAATCTCTAGAATACTCCATAGTTCCATCATAACCAGCATCATTCACTGCTTCAATTATATATCTCTCAAGAGCTTTCAGATCTTGCAGTACAGCATCCTTATTACAATTATTTTTATATTTTTAATCACTAATTTAATACTATGTCTGCTTTTGTTACATACATATACAGGGGGATTTTTTTTATTAATTTTAAAGTATAGCTTCATTCAACTCAATTATGCCTGACAAAATTAAATCATATTTTATTTTATTTTTTGAATTGGGGCAATTATATCAGAAAATAAAATTTTATGGTTTTGAAAAGATTATGCACTAAAAACCTGTTTTCCAAATTTTTTTTTCTTCTTACATTTGTGAACTGTAATAGGGGACAGGTTGATAAATAAATATTCATATAACTCAAACGTGCAAAACAAAGGGGAATTTACATTATGTAACTCAAACCTATATCTTTTATATATTCTGCCAAAATATTATTAGTGACTCTATGGAGTAGCTCCTGATTATAAAAAATACCTTAAACTCCTGTTTAGTAAAATTGTACTTTGCTTCATTGGTAGCATAGGACCAGAACTGATTTTTCAAAAATTTGACAGCGTCGTCTACATCTCTTGTTTTATCTAGTTTGGCTAGTTCCTAACAATAATTATAGGCTTATTAATCTTTACATAGCTTGTGTATCTCCCCTAATATGCACTTTTATAAATCTATACATGCAGTTAGGTATACCTATTGTAATTTCATAAATCATAGATGCAAGTTTTAAAAAAAAAATTTTTACAATTACAATTTTCAACCTATTTATTTATCTGCTGTATGAGATAAGCAAAGGTATTCCTTTTTATTATCTACTAAATATCGAATTCACTTTGTTTATCCGTAGTAATTCTAATAACTCTATGCATCGCCAACGTAATATATATTTAAATGGATTATACAAGTTGCTATTTTTTATGTATTTAAATACAATAATACCTGCACGTCTTCTCTCTCTTTTTCAAGCATCATGAATATTTCTGCTCCACCCACAGCATACACGATTACAAGGATAAATAATCCAAGATGGGAAAATAGGATGTTACCTATCACCTAAATATAATTACAAGGATAAATAATCCGAGGTTTTGATATTTTTAAACTTGTTTATGAAACCATTTGCTTCATGTTAATTTTTTAAACAATTTCCAGCATAATTATATAGCGAACTTTACAAGTTACAAAGCTAGTTCATGTTCACGACATTAGCTAAGTTTAAGAAATTGTTTACACTCGCAAGTTGCATTTTTCAACCTTTCTCACAGTTTTCAGCGTAGCCACAAAGAGCACATAGATGGTATATACAGTGTGTTTTTTTTATGAGAACTTTTTTGAAAGCAATTTTACCCCACTTATAGTTATCAGAATTTAATGATTAATGGCTTATTTTCTTTGTTTTTTAAGGCAATTAATAGAACAACAAAAAAATATTTCAGTTTTTATTTAAAAGTACAGTAAAATCTAAATTTCAAAACTTAGGTGTCAACATATAAAAATGGTTTTAGCGCAGTTTTCTTTAAAAAATGGATTTTCTGTAGTCGACTTTTGGGGGGCCAGTACTCCCTCCCTGGTTGAGATATGACCTTCAAACTTTGATATGTTCTAGTACATGTCCCTAATAGTATCTGTATACATTTTATATCATTTTATATGCTCTATATCTCAACTTTGAAGTGTTTAGCAGCCATTCTTGCAAAAGGTTGATTATTTGAGCATAAGAAAAATGCGCTAAAACCATTTTTAGATGTTGACACCTAAGTTTTGAATTTTAGATTTTACTGTACTTTTTAAATAAAAACTGAAATATTTTTTTGTTGTTCTATTAATTGCCTTAAAAAACGAAGAAAATAAGCCATTAATCATTAAATTCTGATAACTATAAGTGGGGTAAAATTGCTTTCAAAAAAGTTCTCATAAAAAAAAACACACTGTATAAATATTTGCAAAAAGTAAAGCTCATTTGGTTATATAAGTATCTGTATAATTTCTATTGTTTACTCAAACCGCGCCATTTGAATTTTAAAAAGGAAACATTTTTTAACATCCTTTTGATAGTTTTACCTTATACCAAGGTGTCCCCTTTTTGACAAAAGCATCATATGCCGCTTTTCCCATCTTTATTAGATTTTGGTCATAATCTGAAAATAATTCATTAAGTTCTCTAAAAGTTATAAACTCGAGAAAACTAAAAAAAACATTAGATTTTAAAAATAGAAACTTCAAAACATGTTTTAAAAAATTTTAATTAAAATTTGGTCATCCAATATAGTGTCAGGGAAAACCTTCAGAACCGCAAAGACTTTGCTTCAATTAAAAAGAAAAACACACCAATAAATAGGGCTAACAAAGTAGATAGACCTGTCTTTTATTCATTGTAACATTCACCATTTGTTTGTTTGATTCTCTTACAACTAAAAAGAATGAGTTTTTAATTTAGGGAATCTTCACAAGGGACTGGAATGATTGTAGACTATATTATTTGCCGACTTCCAAGTTCCTCCAATATTGCAAACAGGGCCCCTAAACTAATTTAAACCACTTATAATATATTGAATATTGACATGATTATATTAAATTTGGATATAAAACATAAACTTTTATAGTTGCAAAACACTGAAATAAATGGTAAACATCCAGGTAACTTTTACTTAATCTATTACACAAGAATTCAGACATATCGTGTATATACATATTTTACACGAACAAAAGACTCAATACAAGTCTAAACTGACCATACCAACCAAACAAATGTTTTGTGGGTGTCTGTCCGTGTGTGTGTGTATGTATGTGTGTGTGTGTGCATGTGTGGGTGGAAATATTGAACAATAGTTGACCAATACTTACTCCCCTTGGAAACCAAATCATATGCCTAGTTAACAAACGGATGCTCTTTGGGTTGAGTTTATTAAAAGTATTTTTTTTAGGAAAAATAAGAATTTAAGTTTGTAATGAATCATGAAACATTATCGTACAATTTCAATAATCATTGTCAACCGTAAAAAAGTAATTGAAAGATGTCAAAACGGACATATTATTAACGTACACTTGCTATATTTACTAGATGCTTACGTCGATTTCACATTCACTAATAGCATTTCTTATTGAATCCTTTTAATTATCCATACACTATATTTTATTACTTGTTAAGACTTTAGCCATAGTTGTTAACCATCTGAAAAACTATCTTACATGAAAATAAGACCCAATCAAAGCTTATACAAAGCTTCCTTGAAAAAAATCCATTCTGGATATCCTTGACTTTTTATAAAAAACAAATCTCTATAATTTTCAACAAAGGAAATATATAATTGGAAATATTTATAAATGCTATAAATATAATTTTATTAATATTTGAAGTTTTGTCAATGTTGTATTTCTCTTTTGGAATAACTGTAAAGAAAGGAACCAGACTTTACTTTTAGCATAGATAGATACACAAAAAATGTTCACATGCCTATTCTTATAAGTGAAAGCCAAGTATGACTTTTGTCCATTCAAATTGTCTACAATGTAGGCCCATTCTTAATTAATTCATGCCCATTTATTATTTATAGGTAACTATGCACGAGGATTGTGGACCATTATTCACGGATTTTTAATTGATTTCAACTTCTAAAGTTTTGTTTTATATGTCGTACATCCATTATTTTCTTTCAAATTGCTTTTTATTCTTTGAAAATATTTGAAAACAATAATTTAAATTCTTAAAATTCCCGGCCGCACAAAATTACATTTTTTCAAAATTATTATTATAATCATTATCTTGTACCTAACTCAAATTAAAATTAAATAAACTAATAACATGAAATAATTATTTAGAAATACAAATAATATGATACATATCTTAGAACAGGGTTAACAAAGATGTAGAGAAACTTTTAGCAAATGTTAAATTGAAAATATAATAAATTTTTCAGATTTATCTAATTGTATAATCATCAGATGAAAAAGTTTATGCTCATAATTTTCAAAAATTTTAAATACTAAAAAAATAAATTTAAGCAAATTTTGATATGAGAATCTAACTGTTTGTTATGAAAAAAATAAATCATTTATTTTTGCCGAAAAGTTAGCGTAGAATAGCCTTCATCCATTTAAATTATACCTTATCTATTACTTTGCTTGTAATATGGATAGATAGACTGCATATTATAACCCTTTTTATTAAATAATGACGGTCATACTAAAATTGGTTTTTCGCTTTGCTTCAATATCTCCTATAAATCTTTGTTACCTTGAATTTAGATAAAGAAAATATATTTAGTAAAGGTTTATATAAATCAAAACAAGGGTGACAACTATCAAAATAGCGAAGCTTAGAGTAAACATTAACAACTAGAATAGATTAACAGCAACTACGGAAAAAATCTATGTAAGTATATGTATCAAAGTTGCCTTAATATACGAATTAATTTAAAGGTAAATTTTACTTAATTTTGTTCATTTGTCCTAGAAATTATTATTTTAAAATTCAAAAAATTAGGATTATGCGGTGTAAAAATTGGTTTCAAATTGCAAAAAATCAAGTGTTTGAAATGAACCAACATACTTAATGGTAATAATGATTTTACAGATACCACACATTTTAATATATTCTTATTTCTTACGTGTTACAAAATTTGAAAGAGATTTAATAATACTAACAGCGTAGCTAACCTTGTTGAATAATCCTAAATGTAGAAAATCTTGGCTTTTAAAAAGAATTATATTTATGAATAATGTACTTGTCATAAATATAATGTTATTGCATACCATACAAAGATTTATATTATAAGAATAAAAAGAAAAATGCATTTTTAAAAGCAACGCTTTTCTGCATGTAGGGTTCTTCCTCCTGTGCGTCCGGTATGGATAGCTCTAATGGAAAACCTATAAATGCTAAATTTTGTCTTTTTAAACTATAACGGGGATTTTGTTACTAGGATTATACGATTATCATTAATCATTATATATAATAATTAAATGAGAAAATTACCTTTATTTCAAGCCATCTTTAACATCAAATTTTTGTAAAGGAATAACTTACTATAATATTAAAATACGGTATCTAAATATTTGTTAGTATGTCGTAAACTTAACTTTTATGGGTGTTGTCATTTTTGTTTTCCAACTGAAACATCACATTAATGTTTATTTTTTGCAACATAAAAGAAAAAAGTTTTAAGTGGGAAATTTTTTTAAAGCAATGCTGATTTATAAAATTTAAGAGTGAGGTTATAGCTGAGTTAATAAAAAAGTAACATAAATTAGGTATTTTAGCCCTTGTAAGAAGCTATAAGCGTAGAGGCCTTTATTATATTAGGTTCTTCTAAAATATTTTTATAGATAATCTAATCTAAAAAATTATGTTAAACTCACTTCTTTTAAAACATTAAATAATGGAACGACGGGGGTGTATATGTGAGCCACTGTAGGTTGATGTAAATATTTCTGGCATACCATTTTATAACCATTATCCAATCTCCCTTTGGCTACACATATCCATAACTTACATTTATTTAAATCTTTCTCAAATATCCTTTCTCTTTCACTTTAACTTTGATAAAGCATCAAATAGATCTTTATTTCCTTATTTTACTATCTGATTTGCCTTTGCTTAGATTTGGTATCATAGGAAATCACATTTTTCTTATTTAAAATCCTCTGGTTGTTGGGAAGTTGATAGATACAAATCTCGACCCAACTTTAGACAAAAATTGTTAGGTTAGGGAGAATTCCTTGGCCAAAATAAGTAAGGACTTACAGACAAAGTTGGTGCAACCCTCTATTCATAACTACGTCACAAGTCTTCCATAGGCTATCCAGGCTACTTATTTCAATTTCTTAATATTTTCTATTTCAAAATACTGAAAGTCAAATGCTATGGTTAAGTCAAACTGCTTATTAATACCTATAAAATTATGGAAAATGATAAAGTAAAATAATCTCTTTATTAACCCTAAAGTTATTGTTCATGCATTTCCATGCTATCATTACTTTCCTCAAGAGAATCATATATCTTTTTTATCCATGTAATATTTAATCTTTGCTGTTATTGAGTAAAGCAGAAGTTTAGGCTTAATCAGGGTTTCTTTATTATCACAATACTTAAGAATTACAGCCAAATTAAACTTAATCTCTGCTAGTGTTCTGCTGTTGCACATCTATGATTATCAATCTTTAGGCTCAACTTCTAGGAGGCAATCAATGAAGTTGGCACCCGACTTTAGCTCATTTGTACTCAAACATACTTTTCATACCCATGACATCATTAACCACGGTTGGGGACTAATATTATTTTTACTTTAGCAGGCAATGATTATGATTATCCCTATTATATAACAGAATTAATGTTTGTATAACTTTATGTCTGTCTTTGTGTACGTTAAGGTCTCGATAACAACAGGGCCGATATGGTTCTTCTCTACTATGATAATGCTTTTACATGTCCACGGAAGGTTTTTAATTATTTTGGAAAGGGCACCTACACCATCGCAAGAGATATCGTTCTCAGTGAAAAAAAACCTCCTCCTATCCACTCATTTTTTTTCTTTTTACTTTTTAAAATCAATGACAAAATTTGTTTAAAAATATTTTGGCAGAGATTGTAAACAAACCACTCAAAATAACATGTTAGAATTTAAATTAATATTACAAAAATTTTTGCTGGAAAGTTTAGGATATAATTATATAAAAGTAATCTAACAACAAAAATATTTCGCTTAATGTTGATGAATAGGATATACGGATTAGTATTACTATGTCCTTGGATTACCTATGGATTAGACACGTATATGGGTTCTAAATAAACAGGATTAATTAAGATATTTATTTCATTTCTAAAATATACCTCCCGATTTCATTTAAATGAAGTAGTTTTCTATTGAGGATTTTTTATTTTTTACTTTGTATCCTTTTTTTATGCTGTAGCTTAAGGTTTTCATAATTAATGAACCAATTTAGTTCTCCATTTTTGGCAAGGTTCACATAGGTCCCAGGATGCTGAGGCTACATTTTAAGGTGGTTTAAGGCTATATTTCTTTCTTATAATACCTCTTCGAATAATGTCTCTAGATGCTAGGGATGCTGCCGCTAGCATTTCTAAATAAGAAATAAAATTTAAACTTTTAAGTAAGTAAATGCAGAAAGCTTATACACTTTTGTAATACTAATTGTGAAAAATTTTAAATCGATAGGAAAATTTTAATGCGCATAAATTTTGTGTTTTTAAAGGCATCTGTTACTATTTCAATAGGTATCATTTATTTAGTTGATTTAATTTTATTTTGTATTAATTATACACCCAACTGAGAATCATCACCTTTTTATACCAATCTATTATTACCCCCTCCTAGAAAATGCCTGTGCACGCTCCTGATTGTATTCACACATCCCTTTGGGAATTAATATTATTAATCTGGCTAGGCTGTTAATAGACAAGGCTGCAAGGGAAAGTGTATAATATTAGAAGTGTTTTTGTAATGTTACCAATACTTTTGCTTATAGCTCAAAACTAAGGCAAATTGATTCAATTATGTAATAAGTTCTTAAATGTGCACTATTGTTGTCTTTGGTTAAAATATAAAATAAGTTTTAAATTTGTTTTTAATATCAGTCTTTCGCGGTATGAAATCTACACTAATAATATTGTAACTGGATATTTTTATTGGATATTATTTACAGAGTAAATTATACCAATTATACGCTTTTCTATGATAATTAAGATTATACACACGGACTATTACAATAATACCAAGGGGAAAAAATGTTTAGAATAGAGTAGCTTTCTTGCTAATAGTTCAATAGAGAACATATTAAAGTTTTAGTTCTTTTTATTGTCAAATTTTTATGTAATAGTTGTCCTATTCATTTAATTATCAAATAGTACTTCCCAATTAGAAAAAAATTGAAAAAAAGTTTTTATTAAATCATTAAATCTCATTCAAAATTTAAGTATATAATACTTTTAAATATACTGTATTATTTATATGCAATAACATAACATATCAATATATAGAACTTTAAAAAGAACAGTGGTTTTTAATGATTGCTTTAGTGAGCTTCGCTATCATGGATGTATTCAACCTTCTCAAGTACCATTTACAGAGTAATTTATTACAATAAATATTTATTGTTTAGTTAGTATTCTAAAACAATATTTCAGTTTTTGAGAAAGTAATGCAAAAATTCCATATTTAAGATTTATTCAAATAGCATAAAGATTTAATTTTATATAACTCTTTTTTACACAATCAAAACTAAAAGGATAAATTTAATTGAACTATTTTCTGCTATATTTTTTTAACTGTATTATGCTTTCCTTAAAGTGTGAGTAAAAAAAATGCGCGGCTTGTGTTAATAGTAGAAAAATGTTACGCATACCATTAGAACCGATAACAAGTCTTTTTTTTGAAATATAAGAACGATTCCTCTGCTACGTATAGTTAGGGAGCTACATGTTAAAATGTCCCAACTGTCTTAAAACTTGACTTGCGAGTAAATTTTGGGACATTTTACCACCTAGCTCTTAGATTATTTGTAACACAGGAACCGTTCTTATATTTTCAAAAAATACAGTTCTTAGCGGTTCTAACGGTATGCGTAACATTTTTTATCATTAACACAAGCCGCGCAATTTGAATTTTAAAAATGTACGCACGTCTTTTTGCAAGAATTATTGTCTAATATTTACTAAAATACTCGCAAGTCAAGTTTTAAGTTAGTTGGGACATTTAACACGTAGCTCCCTAACTATACGTAGCAGAGGATAGAGAAAAAAATAGACTTCTTATCGGTTCTATAGGTATGCATAACATTTTTCTACTATTAACACAAGCCGCGCAATTTGAATTTTAAAAATCTACGCATTTTTTTTGCTCACCCTTTAATTTTCTAGTCAAAATTGTATGTTTTTAATTTAAAAAAGATGGTTTGCGGACAATAATTTAAATATAATAAGATGAAAACTTTCACAATTTTATATTTTAAATTAAAATGACGTATTCCTTTAACCCTGAAGAAGACACAATATGAAAATATGTAATCCTATAATGCCAAAACTTGTAAAATCTTTGAAAAATTTTGCCATTTTACCAAGTTGAAATCGGGTTAGAGAAATATGCTCATGTATATGTAAGTAGTAGTACTTTAAAGAGACATTACTTTGGTGTTTTTAAAAGCGAAGCTTTTCTATAATTTTAAAAGCGAAGCTTTTCTATAATTAGGGTCGGTCCGTCCGTCCGTACGTCCGTCCGTCCGTCCGTCCGTCACGGATAGCTTTTTTCGTTAATTTAGACATGTTAGAATTGTCCTATCGATTTCAAATTTTGCATGGTCATTCCTTTAGTAGTTAGGTACGATTTAGAAAGCGTAGCAACTCTATAATCATTACCAAAATGTCCGTACGTCCATTTTAAACATGTTGATTTTTTTACTTTTTTAAATAGCTTTTTTCGTTAATTTAGGCAAGTTAGAATTGTCCTATTGATTTCAAATTTTGCATGGTGATTCCTGTAATAGTTAGGTACGAGATAGAAAGCGTAGCAACTCTATAATCATTACCAAAATGTCCGTACGTCCATTTTAAACATGTTGATTTTTTTTACATTTTTAACAACAAATTTGTATGTGACCTAATTATCCTATTGGTCTGATTTTTGGTATACTGATTCCTGGGACAACAAAGTACAATATTATAAGCGAAGCAACTCTATAATCAAGTCCTAAAAATGTAAGTATGTCCATAATCATTATCATGTATCAAGCAGTTTTTCAACAAGTTTACTTACAATTTTGCTTTGACTCTTATACATTCGCATTCTGATTATTCAGTTCTGACATTATACAAGTGTTAATGTCCGTTTGTCCTCCCGTTTCAGAGCTTCGCTTTTATGGATGTTGTCATCCTTGTATATTTATTAATTCTAAATTGTTGGGGGAGGCTACATTGGACTGTAAATTTTTCTTCTCGAATTTAAAAATGTTTTAAGTTGGCTTCTATTTTTTATTGGTTTTATAGCTATGGAAGCTGAATTTTGTTTATCATCAGTAGAGATTTACAACAATCAATCGTCCTTTGTTATTTCTTAAGATCCAAAGTGTTTATCTATATATATTAAGTCGTTTAAAATAAAAAGTTCGAATTTCGAAAATAAATATTTTTTTAAATTATATTTTATTACCACATATAGAAAAGTAAAATAGTCTCCCTTTAAAACAAAAATAAAGTCAGTGTTAAAGAGTCAACCTTTAATACAAATAATTGAACGCAAAAATGTAAGTAAAAGAATCTACCTTTAATACAAATGTAAAGTGTGGGAGATGTAAGTTTGTATCTTGTTTCCTCTTGGATTTCAACAAACACATTTTACTTATATTTACCAGTTAGGGAGTTGAATCCATTTTTATAGAAGCAGAAATATAATCTATGATTATGGTTTGGACCCTCTAAAACTGTAATCTACCCTTCCACTTTCCCCTCTCTTGGTGAAGATATCTTCAACGCCGATACGATTTTTGAAATATAAGATTCCACTTTTGTCTATCTTGTTGAAGATATCTTCACCAAGAGAGGCAAAAGTGGAATCTTATATTTCAAAAATCGTATCGGCGTTGAAGATATCTTCACCAAGAGAGGGGAAAGTGGAATCTTATATTTCAAAAATCGTATCGGCGTTGAAGATATCTTCACCAAGAGAAGGGAAAGTAGAATCTTACATTTCAAAAATCGTATCGGCGTTGAAGATATCTTCACCAAGAGAGGGGAAAGTGGAAGGGTAGATTACAGTTTTAGAGGGTCCAAACCATAATCATAGATTATATTTTTGCTTCTATAAAAATGGATTCAACTCCCTAACTGTTTACATAAAAAAAAGTTGTCATGTAGTTAAGGGGGGGGGGGGGAGTAAAAGAAATCAAAATATAACCTCCTAACAAATTTTCTTCTAACTTTACTTCTAATACAATAATTTAAAGAACACGTAGAAAGACTTCTTCATATAAGGAACGGAAGAAGAGACGACATAATTATAGAAAAGTTTTGCGTTTAAACATATTGGGACGATTTATCTTGAAACAGAAGTGATATAGATACAGAATAAGCATTTGAAATACAAATAGAGTCTATGGAGCAAGATACAGGAAGCGCTAATTAAAACACAATCACTCTACGCAGCCAAGTTCCAGTTACACTAGATAAAAGGCAAATCAATTAACTGAATGTATCACAAATATTTATAGTGTAATACAATTACTGTTCTTTGATATATTGCTGCGCTTATATGGGCAAATGAGACTCTAAGACAATCAGAAAAATGAACGCACAGACATGCAGAAATGTATACAAATAAACATCCTACATAGTATGTATTATAATTATGGTTATTAAAATAAAAAAAATATTTGGCCATATATTAAATACAGAATGTTTAAGTTAGTAAATTATTATTATGTGCGCCATGTATGAATATGAAAAGTTTAAAAATATTTCAGACATTGCATCAAACTTTTACACAATCAAAATATATTCAGACGTTAACCTTTTTGGTCAAATATGCTATAATTGCTTTCACATAGAAGCCTGCGGCTACACCTCTTGGGGCACTTAAGGAAAGTGGTGGGTGATTTGCGTGCTGTGTATGTGTGTTAAATAGATACATGTACAATGTACATTTAACACCCACTTTTTAATATCAACTGACGGTTAAGCCTAGTGGTAAAATAGATGCACTACTACTAATAATCTCAAAATATTTAAGTTTTAGTTTTAAGCTTAAAATTACACAATATTTGATTTTTGATTTGAACATAAGGTGAGTAGTTTTTTTCTATACCTACAGGGTTCCTAAGCTTGCAGGTTCTATCCCGCTAGGCTACAAAGTACTCTATATTACAACATGAACTAAAGTAGCGAAGAAACAAACGAAAAAGTACCCCCCACTATAATTGGGGAGGGGGGGGGGGGGAGGTACTAGTGCTCAAAAGTACAGTGATACCGCCTTATGTACTTTGAGAAAAGATGCAAAATTACAAGATTAAAATATCCAAAATCTAGAGAAATTATAGAAAAAAATTCTGATCGTCATATAAATGATAATAATAAATAATCATCTAAAAAAACTTATTCCTTCAATATAATTTGAAGCAGCACTATGGCATTAATTTGGACAAAGAACACAATATAACTAAAGAACCTGTCATAAATATTTGGAAACAATGGCGGGCGGTCAAGGGAAAAAAAGTTTTTACTAGTTGCCAAATCACCTTTTCTTGCTATAACAGAATTATGTAGTTTTGATGAAAAAACTAGGGTAATATAACAGCTCACAGGGGGGGAAGTGGAATTTTTCTTAAGATAAATTGCTAAATAAATCATCATTTCACTGTACGAGGCATATTTCACGATAACAAGGATGACAACATTGAACCCGGTATTAGTGTCGGACTAATTATGACGTAACAAAAAAAATTAGCCAATGAAAGGCTACTATGAATTTTACCATTGGTCAATAATGTCCTCTCATTGGCTAATTTTTTTGTTACGTCATAATCAGTCCGACACTAATACCGGGTTCACAACATTTATAAAAGCGAAGCCATGAAATCAAACAGTAGATCAAACAAACATGAATACCTGTAAAGTGTAAAAACTTAATGAGCAGAATATTAATCTAAAAAATATAAACCATGTTTTTATTTGTATCGTATTGGAATCCTCTAAAAGTTTCAAATCTATATTACGAGATTTTTAAATCTAGTACAATTTCAGTCAAGAATTATGGACGGATTTGCCTGAAATACAAAAGCATCGCTTTCAAAGTGTTTTTTTTACAAACACGAGGATAGAATTATGAATTATTTGCTGTATCAAAAATGTGCTGTAATTACTCTCCCGGCATTTCATCTAAAATGCAAGAACACTACTGTTAATAGCCGGAAAGACATGATATTTGTCAAGTATCCTTTGTCCTATAGACAACAAATAATTTTGGAGTTAACATCATAATTTTACATTTATGAACAACTACAAATATCGTCAGTTCTAAAATTTCTATTATGAAATATTCAACTGTATTTAATTTTAATAGAAAAAAGTATATTTTATTTTTATCAGATATCTTCTTTGTAATTTTTACCTGTAAGTACGGAGAGGAAGTAGACAGTCGATAGTATATTTTAATAGTACCCATAGTTTTATAATCAAGATATCTTATTCGTGGGCACAAAAATGTGTACTTTCATTGAATTTTGAGTGATTGGTTCTAAACTAGAAGAGTTCAAACCTAGTAACCAATAATTTCAATCTACATAAGAGGTAATTTTAGGTTTTATATTAAATAATCGCTTATTGACTTATCCCTTAATATCCTAGCATAATATATTATCTGTCAGTCGTTCTATAACCCTTCCAGTAAATAATATTTAGATCCTATTTAATATAGAAGACTGTAACCAACTTAGATATATTTATATAGGCTGCTGTTGAAGATAGGCAATACAATTTGTTGTACATACATTAAGATATATAAGTTGGAAAGAATTTTAATGTTAGAGGGAGATTTGAAATCTGCATCAAATTTTAAGGATTTTTTTTTATAAAATTCCTTTTTTTGTATAATTCTTTATCTAAAAGCGGTAATACACTTTAAGTTAATTAATTTTGACATCTGTGATTGGTGGATTGAAAATTATCTGCGCTCTGATTGGAGAAGCTTAAATGTCGCACATCATTCAACTAATTAGAGCGCAGGTAGTTTCCAATCCACCTATTCTATTGGTAAAAATTTATTAACTAAATTGTATTTCCGCTTTTCCTTCCAACTTATATATCCTAACATACATATTCCTTTGATTAATAACTATATCAAAGTATGTCCAGAAAAGTAAAGTTAACGTGTGATAATGATAATTTGTTCTAAGATTACTAACGATTCATTGGACCCAAACAAATATTTAGCTAAATAGAAATGGATATATATTTGTCTTTATTGTTTCTACATTATATTTTCCATTCTTATTTTACGCTACAACTAATAATAGTTATGCTAAAGTGAAATACATATCCGTGCAAAATAAATATTAAGTAGATTTGAAAATGAGCAATGTTTAAAATAAGATCAAGTGAAAAAAATAAATTGTCAAGCAGTTAGCGAAAAAAAGTCATTAGGTGCAGACAGACACACACATAGAGAATCATTTTACTCTTTTAAAAGCGAAGCTTTTCTATTACTAAGATCGGTCCGTCAGTCCGTACGTCCGTCCGGAACGGAAAGCTTTTTTCGTTAATCTAGGCATGTTAGAATTGTTTTATAGTAATTAGGTACGGTTTAGAAAGCATAGCAACTCTATAATCATTATCAGAATGACCGTACGTATATTTTAACATGACGATTTTTAACTTTTTTTAACAACAGGTTTTTATATGATATAATTATCCGATTGATATGATTTTTGGATACCGATTCCTAGGACAACAAAGTAAAATGTTATAAGCGAAGCATCTCTATAATCAAGTCCTATAAATGTCCTTAAACATTATCCTGTATTTATTCAGTTTTTCAACAAATTTATTTACAATTTGTTTCAACTTTTATAAATTTATGTTCTGATTATATAGTTCTGACACTCTATAAGTGTTATTGTTCGTTTGTCCTACCGTTTCAGAGCTTCGCTTTTATGGATGTTATCAACCTTGTTATATATAACTTTATAGCTTCTGTTAGTCTGTCTGTTACCCTATAAGTAACATTTTGCTTGATCAAGAAAAAATTTTAATCTATATAGTTTTCATTTTTTCTTTCTAAGAATACTTTTGATAGACTTATATCTATCTATTTTTTTAAAATGAGGTAACAGTTGTATTTTTTTGCAAAAACAGGTCTATTTGCAAAAAAAATATTGTGTTTAATATCCACAAAATTATTTTGAATTTGTCCTCTTGCAGCTAGACATAAATCTCGCCTTATAAAATACTTGAAATATTTTGTTTGGTTAGGCTGCTGTCAATTTTATTTAAACAACGATGACAACATACACTAAAACAAAGCTAAAAAATATTAAATATTTACAAGAAGCTTAATATGAACCAATTTACATTTTGTAATATCTGTATAATACCAAAAAGACATCTCAATCTTTTGTCAAAATAGCTTAAAAATAAATATGTTTGAAATAGACGCACAACGCAGAAAATAGAGAAACTGCGCTTTCAAAAATCAGAATCTATACTTCAATATTTGTTTGTGAATGTGTGTGTGTGTGTCTGTGTATCAATATATGTTGACTTGAGAATATATTGGTAAATATTCGACATGATAGGTATGTATACTAAGAGATATAAGTTTTCCGGAATTTTAATGTAGGGAGTAGATTTGAAATCTGCATCAAATTTTAAGGATTTTTTATAAAATTCATTTTTTGTATAATTCTTTATCTAAAAGCGGAAATACAAATTAAGTTAATTAATTTTGGCATCCGTGATTGGTGGATTTAAAAAATCTGCGCTCTGATTGGATGTCGTACATCATTCAACCAATTAGAGCGCAGGTAGTTTAAAATCCAACTATCCTATTGGTCAAAATTAATTAACTTAAAATGTATTTCCGCTTTTAGATAAAGAATTATACAAAAAAACGAATTTTATAAAAAATCCTTAAAATTTGATGCAGATTTCATATCTACTCCCTACATTAAAATTCCGGAAAACTTATATCTCTTAATGTATACTATTCCACGTGCAAGGGATACCCTAGTAAACATGGAAGTATTTAATTGATTTTTAAAATGTATTATAAACTTTTACCAATGTTGAATATAGAATGATTATGTTTGTTTACAGTTGTTGGACTAAAGGAAAATGACAAATGTATTTTTCTTAAAATTAAAGTTATTGGGAGAACATTTTATTTTAACAGATAATTTTTCTATTCTAAAATTCAAATTTGAGTGACAACATACCTTCAACTTTCTTAGTCAAGAATCAAAGTGAGGCAAATGTTGGGCATTTAAAAAATCTTAATGTAAATTGAAAACACCAGACTTGAGTATATGTGCTTGCCCTGTCCCTGTCGGTATGTATACTATGTACATATTACATTCCATATGAAAACAAATATTACCAAAATATTATTGAAAATACGCTTTGCCATGTTCCGCCGGCAAAGCTACTCAATAATTTACTTTTGTGTGTCATTTTGTTCTTACATAGAAACTTGAAAGTAAAGATATCCAATATCAGAGGCTTGCACAGTGATTCACTGGGGGTTTGTCATACCATTAGGGTCTAAAAAAAGGTGAGGACAGGCCCTACCAGTTCCAATTTTGAGGGGGGTGTTAACACACCTCTACACACCCCTACCACACACCACTGTCCTATATGCTGATGTAATTAGATGAATGGTGGCATGTCTGTGTCAAAACAAATTTTAAAACGGAAGACCATTTGGGTTTATAATTTTCTAGGAAGCTTTGAATTTGCTTCTCATAGTCACTTCATATTTTTAATATTCTAAATAATAGCAATATTTGTTCATTTCTTCAAGTTTAGACAAAAAAGTAAAAGCTTTATGTAATATTGTTTAGCACTTAGGGGTGGGAGGGGGGTTGGTTAAGATATGAATAAAAATAATTTATCTGCGTTTACGTAAATTAAAGTTTAGAAAAGCTTCAGAGGATTAAAATTTCAACAAGGTTAAAAACATGAAGACATTTAATTATAAATTACGGACAGAGAAAATTCTATTGCAGATATACTTTATATTTTTGATGATTTATGTAAATGAAACAATATAAGAATTTAAGTTTATAACAAAAACATTGTTTTAAAAAAAAAGATTTTAACTTAAACGTTTAAAATTAACTGGATAATTTTAAAACGTAAAATCATATAGACAGACTCGACAGCCCCCTATGTTAGGGACGTCACTAAAAAACGTCACTATGGCTGGTGGCTGCCGAAAACAATTAAATTTTGGATTAGAGAACAAAGTAAATTAAGGCTATAAAAGTTAAAAGTAATGATCATTGTTGTGTTGCTTTTTTTATAAAAGTAGCACACTTATATTATCTTTGCTATAAAATTTGCTCTAAACGACATAAAACCCTGAAAGTATTTGTGTCACCATAAACACATTTTTTTCCAACCATTTCGTATATATAACCGGGGGGTTCCCCTCCCTTCTTAACTTATCCAATAAGTTAGTGAAGACTTTGTTTTTCTTTACATGAATATTCGCTTATAAGCCGGGGAGACCCTTTTAACAAAATAAACATTCACAAATATGTTGAATATAGTCTTTTTCATAATTTATTATGCTTCCTCTGACTTCTTCCTTGTATCATACAGGGTATCTTACAAATGTAAATTACTTTTATAGAAAATAATTATTTTTAAGATATATTTTTATGATTTATTTGATTTTTATTACTTACGTGAATTTTTTTTTGTTATATATTTCAAACTTACGATATACCCCTACTGAAATTTTAGTCTTTCAAAAAAAGCTTACCGCAAGTATTTTAAACGATCAAAAAAAAATAATGAAAATTATGCATAGATATATTAAGCCAAATCAAACGCTTTGATAAAATCAAAGATACATTAATTAAGGTTTTTCACATAAAATAAAATAACATTTTTGATGTTAATTTATGATTTTCAATATAAGTACAGACATCTTGATTGACAATATTTATTAAATTTAATTTGCCTTTTTTAAAACATAAATTTTCGCCAAGAAAACCTGTATTTATTTGTAATTTATATCTGTAGTAGTAAATGGAATTCATATGTAGTTTTATATACATAAATAGGGTGTATGTACTGAAATTTTATTTCTTGTTGAAAATAAAGAAATTGAACAAAAAAATGAAAAATCATATTGTCTATTATCATATCAATTAACCCTTTACAGTCGGGCCCCTTGCGGCACCTTAATCAGTCGGGGGGGGGGGGGGCGTTCAACGCCCCCCCTTATTATCTCAGTTCCTATTAGAGCTAGAGGGCTAATTTTTTTGTGCAAGTCCCCTGTTTGATAATGAATTTCCGACCTTCTATAAGTCTAAGTCAATTTTCGCTTCCTTCACCCTTTTATTTAACAACCTTTGTTTTTAGGTCTTTTTTTACTTAAAAATTTCAAACGGCTGTAATTTTCTTATTTTTGAAGCTAGAAGAAAAATTTTTTTCCAGAAAATGTTTATCTTTATGTAAATTTTACATTAGAAATATCAAAATATAAATTTCAGCGGCCGCAGCTGTACTTGGCAGCTGCCAGCCGCGGCAGTCGGCGGTCGGCGGGAAAACGGCGGCGGATCTTCATGAAATTTTAATACGTTATCTAGACATGTAAGAAAAGCTTAAGTTTAAAATTTGAAGTCTCTAAGTCAAAAATTGCGGCCACAGGAGCCTTTTAAAGATTTCTGGAGACCTGGAGGATCAGGACCTGCAGGATCATACCTGGAACCTGAAAGTGACTTGAACACCTGTATTTCATATAAGGATGTACTACTAGAGGATTTTTTTTGTATTTTGGTATGATAAAATGCTTTATTTTAGTCAAAAAAATATTTTTGCTCTTTACCTGGATGACCCTGCCAGGTTTGCTGGCATCCTGTGCCCGCCAGGATGGAGATATTCAAAAAATTCCAACTCTCAGTTATGTGTCATACCCATACTTAAAAAGTCAAGCAGTTTGGGCTCTTCATCTTTCACACACAGAAAATGAGATAGAAAAAACCGGATGGGGGGGCGTTCAACGCCCCCCCCCCCCCGACCGTTAAGGGTTAATATAAACAGACTAAACAAATAACTGGTATTTGTCCTTTCTTAAAAATCATGTTTCGAGTATTTATTGATATGAACTTATTTCAACCCCTTCCAAACAGGAAAAACTTTAGGAATGGTGGAATAAAATTGATTTTAACATGCAAACGCTATGTACAGTATTTTTTTACCTGTTGCCTAAAAATACTTTTAACATAAAAGACTGCTTTAAAAAAACGACTGATCTGCTTGTGAAAATAGATGTCAACAAATTCAAACTCAAATTCAAATATTCATTGGGACATAACAACATATACATTTAATATTCAACATTTATAAATGATAATTACAATGCATTAAGAATTTATTAATAAACTTTTTTTTTGTAAACAATGAATACTATAGATTTAACACAATATCATACAAGTATCCAAGGACTGAAAAACGCCTGGAGGCGGTGTTGAAACGTATTTAATAAATCAGGATTTATTTTCATAGAAAGAGCATTTTCATAGTGACAATCTGTACATAATTGTAAAGTAAATCTCGTTGCTAAAACAGACAGTAACAAATGATAGTAGGAGTAAAAGGATGTTTCTGTAGGATTTCACTTTCACAAAATTATCCAAACAATAATAAATTTATAATATACATATTATCAAGACCTGGCCCAAGTGGTGAAAACCTTATTCTTCTTCTAGCAAATTGCTTTCTGTTCTTTTGTAGAGACTAAGCTGTGTTTATATTTCCGATGCTATTAATTATTTTAAAGATCCAATCGAAAATCAGGACAGGGGGTAGAGTTACATATAGCTCACGCCTCTTCTATTATTTTACTTTAATAAATCAATAAAGCCGCAAATTAGCACAGTAGCACAAAATTCATGCTAGTTCGCTTATGCTTTATCTTATCTAACCTATTCAATTTATTTGCTATTTTGTAAATATAAAAACTCTTTGCAGATATGAGATTGTGTGGAACTGGTGAAACACCATTCGTGTACACACAAATTTATATTTTATCAGACAAAACCATTCAAATAATAGAAATTAAGGGATGGATAAAAGTTGTAGAATCTATTATTTTTAAATAGATAGCAATATGAGACACGCTCTGGCCTATACAAAACATCTACTTTTAATTTTAAAAGAAATTGTCACCAAAATACAGAATAGCGTTTAATTTCTTTTACACTAAGGAGCTTAAAACATTTTGTCTATACAATAAATATTTTAGACCGACGGAAAAATTGTTCTCCTACATAACAATTGTTTATCTAGCGGTTTACCATAAAAGGTTGTACGAACAAGAAGCCAAAATATAAATAAAATACAAACTAATCATCCCTGACAAGATGAGATGCTTACGAACAAGCCCTAATTACACAACAACTTTGTTTTTAATAACATCATTTTCCTAACTCTTTAACTCTGAAAGCAAAGAGGGGAGAAATGTATTGTTATAGATTTGTTTTCAATTTCCAAGATTATTGCTTCCAATATCATAAACAAGTTTTTCAATTATGTGCCAGGCCATACATGTTTTTTTTCAGCAGCTGCGTCCCAAGCTTCTAATAGAAACCACCGAACACAACAAATATTTTATTAGTTTGGTGTAGGTTTGTCGTATTTCTTGTAGATATTTACAAAGACGCCAACTAGGTGACAAAGGTAGAATCATTATGACACATAACCAAGTAACTTTACAGGTTAAGATGAAGATTAAGTGTTTTGATCATGTCCAAAGGCAGAATTACGTCTAGGAATATAATCTTTTCGAAAATATTTAAATTATAACCCTTATATGTAGTCTGATTATTTGTTACTCTATATTCCTATCAAGGCACAAGTATTCTTGGTGTCATTACACCTTCGCATATTCTAATATTCTCAAAGGTGTTTCATGTTTGTCAAAAGATATAATCAGGGTTCGGAAGCCGCGCCTCAGCCGCGCATAAGCCTCAGTTTTAAACCTGCTTGTGAGCAGAAAAAGAAATTTTTGAAAGAAGGATTGTCTACTAAAGAGACAGTTTTATACATCCAGCTAAATTTTATAGTAAAAAAATGACGATTTCACTGAGGCTTACACGCGGCTTACGCGCGGCTTCCGATCCCTGGATATAATGACTTTAAAAATACTGTATGCGGTGTTTAATTAAGAATCTCATGCAAGGGATAAGATAATGAACGAAAAAATTATTGTATATCTCCAATGAGGATAAACAAAATTGCTTTTTATGTAGATTAAAATCATTGATAAATTTTGGACCCATCACACAAAACTGCTATAATACATTTTGCAGAAGAGTGGGCACATCTATTTTGACAAATAAATAGAAAATATCCACTAAATTAAATACTAATACAAGTATCGAACATCGAAAGTGGGTTCTATAGTTGCTGAATATTTTAACATCACTGATAACTTACACGAAATATAGAGTAGACGATATAACCATGATCAAAATTCTTTCATTAATTTTTGCTTAAACAGTCAGATATCGTAGAGTAGTTTTGCTACTGCAATCTAGGATAACTTGTTGATGTAAAGTTGACCAAAGTAAAACTTCCTTTCCCAGGCAAATACCTACTTTGACTTGTTTCCTGGTGGAATTTATTTTGCCAGAACCCAACATAACCTAACCTAACTTAACCTAAAGAAAAAGAAAAAAAAACGAAAAACCTTCCCCCTTCCTGGTTACCTTAATTACCAACCAAGACATAAAGCAAAAAAAAACAAAAGAAGATGAGTATTAATATTTTAGTTAATAAGCTGTAATTTTAATTTTCATGAAGACTCAGAACCCCAACCTATAACTTTTACATTGTTGTTTGTTTTTGATTTATGTTTGAACATCAAGACTACCAAGACTGAAATATTTTCAATCATGAAAATATTTCCCCCAAATGCGATTTTTCATAAATCAGAAAAACAAGTATTTACACATGAAAATCACCAGGGATACATGGACCGTAAAACTAAGATTTTATGAACCATTTTGGAGAAAATCCCATTTGACTAACAAATGAAATTTTTTAATAGACTAATATATAATTCACTTTTTCTGTCCGTCCTTTTGTTCGTACCGCTATGGGGAAATGTGATTTCTTGACTGCTTCTCAAGATAGACGGATAAACTTTGTTTGTGAAGATTTAAAATTCTAATGGGCCTTCATTGAGTAATTTACTTGGTCCGTAGGTTGTCAGTCATGGAACAAATTTTAAATATAACAACTACGAAAAAAATTACTTGCTAAAGCCTTCTTTGTTTTTATTGCTATGATACATTCTTGATTTAAACACCTGTTCTTTGAATCATCTGGTCTGAATTCTTCATATACAGGATTTTATGTGCTTCGCTACTTATGGATGTTATCATCCTTGTTTATTCCTAAATATCTGAAAATATTTCACCATCTTATAATGTATGTATTCTAGGGGAAATTAGGTATACAAGGTTCATATTTTTTGCTTTACATGTGGCAGGTGGCAAGGACAGAATTATCCAATAGTAGCAACAGTAGAACAAAATGTCATTAATACTGCATGTACATTTCCAGTAACTTAACGCTGTTTAATAAATTAAACATCAAAGTATTAAATGATCATTCCAACTGCCAATATGGTATTATGCTAAAATTAATCTTTTTTTTTATTTCTTTCATAGTATATATATATATATATAAATATAATTTCTGATAATATTCTTATATAATGGACAGATAGACGTATGGACATACCCTAATTTTCATAATAACTAAGCTGTTAAAAATAACATCTTTAAAACATGATGTTAACCCTTACAGATCGGGCCCCAATTCCCACCTTAATAGATCAGGGGGGGGGACATATTGACCCCCCCCCCCCTCTATCTCAGCTCTTGTTACAGATAAAGACGTAAAATTTTCTGGTGGTTCATGTGTATTTTTAGAGAAAATTACTTTTTCTAGTCATAGCGGTCAGGCCGCTTCTTAGCCGCTTTTTAGCGGCCAGTCGCTAAATTTTATTTTTAAAACAGCTGTAGAGTGGCCAATTTTGCAGCTAGGATGACCAAATTTTAGGACGAACTTTTATTTTTCATAAAAAAAAATTACTTTTTCTGATCATCGCCAAAAAACGGCAAATAACGGAAACCGCCATTTTCGGCGGTTACGGCGGTAAAACGGCGGTTGGCGCCGCCAATTAATATTTCTATCTGTTTATTGTTGCTCAAGGATTTACCAAAAAAATTATAGGTCTCTAGCTGTAATAGAAGCCACGATATTCATGATATATGTCTGTAGTAAAAGCCGGACAAAAATCGGTCATAATATCGGTCAGGGAGCAGTCAAACACCACTTTTCAGAAGGTCATTGATATCTAAGTATTCACAAAAAAATTTAGGTTTCTACCTTATACACAAAAGTCATAATGTAGAAATTAGGATTTATTTAGAATATTTTCTAATTTTGGTGCTACCCAACCGACTTTGACCGGACACCACGACCGACACAGACCAGATATCCTTATAACATCAATTTTTGCCGACGTATAATTACTAAACTTAAAAAGTCATGAAGTCACAACTCTCTATCTTACCTACAAAAGAATGTCATTGAAAAAACTAGAGGGGGGGTCAATATGACCCCCCACCCCGATCTGTAAGGGTTAAAGTGTTCACGAAGCTGGAATTAAGTTGATATATGTCACTAATTAATGTTTTTTAAGATTA
Organism: Acartia tonsa; assembly: GCF_053477335.1. Lineage (NCBI taxonomy): Eukaryota > Metazoa > Arthropoda > Copepoda > Calanoida > Acartiidae > Acartia > Acartia tonsa. The sequence goes on from NC_137261.1 coordinate 32,240,334, forward strand.
CTTTTTTGAGAATTAAGTCTTAAATACTTCCCATTTAAAAATAAATCAAACTTTAAAAAAACGAATTTATTCCCTTGAAAACATCGTTGTATTTTGTGTTTTATTATACATATCTAAAAACCTATCAAAATCGACAAATAACAATCTTTTAGTTGAAGTTTACTTGCAAATTTATAGTAAAATAAAAGCTTTTGTTACATACCGTATTAAACTAACCAAAAAATGTTGAAATTGTTATCTACGGATAGATTTAAAATTTTCTTCCGATGGTCACAGAAATAAAGCCATATATGGTAATGAATATCACTGATAATGGTACCTGGATTTTCATTTTTTCCTTTATTTAAAAATTTATATGAATATCTAATTCTACATATCTACATGGCTTTAGACATGTGACGTTAAAACTCATTTAAAATTAGTTAATTGCTTTGTATATGTATGATAAAATGTAATATAACCATTGAACAGGATACATACAGGCAATTGATAATATTATAATTGAAACTATAAAATTAAGCTATTCTCGGGACCATCAATAATGTATCATCTTAATTAACGCCTATCTCAAAAAATGCTTATCTCAGAAAATGCTTTTCTAAAAACATTTTAAAAAGCAAAGCATTGTTTTATATTTAGCAATCAATATATTAATAAGAATATATTTTAATATCATTAATATGACTTAATTATATTCATTTTGTATAAAGACTAACTCTAACTAGTGGCTACGCCCCTAGAGGCCTCTAATGGTACTTTAAATGTTTTTTTTTTTATATTTAAAATATGTCTATGTTGCGTTTGACATTTATGTTTCATTGAATGCTCTTTGTTAAATCAAGAAACATAATTTTTTTGTTTTCTTGTGATTTCTCTTAGGAAGGTGGTGGTACCCTCCCCCAAAATAGTTACAAATCTTTCCGGGACCTATGAGAATCTACCATGTTAAGAAGAACCTGATTGCAGCGAGATCCTTTGGCACAAATATACAGACACACAAACATCCTGTTACTAATAAAGTAACAGGATGTTTGTCTGTGTGTTTGTACTCTCTTTTGGAATCATACTGCAGAGCTAAAAATACGAATAGGCCCCCACATAATTGGGGGATTTTAAAGTTTTATTATCAATTGAGAAAGTTTTTACAGATATTAAGGTTTTATTTTATTTTGGGGTAAAATTCTTGCTTAGATTATATTTAATTAATTAACTAAAATTTATAGAAGATATTTAAAAGAAACAAACTTTAAAATGTGAATTAATTAAAGGTTTTGCTGTAAGTGTTTTCTAAGATAGGCATTTTTTGAGTACAGACAGGTTGAATTAAACACACACACACACACATACACACAGACAGAGTACGGACACCACAGAACTTGATTGTATTAAAGTTTATTCTTCAAAACATGGAATAGGATAAAGAGCACACAAATTCTATTCTTTTAATAAATTTATATATAAATCTGTTGTATATGGATGTACAATAATTAAAGCAAGGCTTTATTTTAATACTAAACAAAATTACGTAAAGATGGTTTATGAGATATTAAATCAAGTCAGTTTATAAAATAACATGTCTTTTCAGTTATGGGAATACAATTATTTACTTATTATAGTTATTGAAATTGTCCTATATTGGTCCAAACTTATAAATTAAAATACACTGAAGGGACTGCAACTTTTACAATATTCAAAAATGTTTGGTTTCTATATTTCAACTTAACAAAATTTGTTGGTACCATTTGTACAATGACAGGTAAGAGAGGGGACGAAGAAAGAAAGAGGGAAATACAAACGGCTATAAGTTGGGTTTATAAACAAAATCTGTATGATTATAAATCAATAAATTAATAAACTTGTTTAACCAAGTTGTTGAGATTTTACATAATATCACCAGGGACGTCCTAGGGGGTGGAGGATAAAGGGGTAGGCATCCCCAAAAATTTTGATTTTTACCCACCTTAAAATAAAAAAGCTTAGACGTCACTAACTCTATGACATAAAGATTTCTCCCCCCAAAATGAACTTTGTGATGCTGTAGGCATCTCAGAAATTGTAATTTTTAATTCGTCCCCCCCCCCCCAATAAAAATGCTTGGACGTCCTTGAAAAGTATGATCTATGTTATCAAGGTTTTCAATGATAAACAACCTTTTAGTTTCAAAGACCCAACTCTGTGTGAATGAAACAGTGATATTACTGGATAAAAATTAATTAAAATCAACTTATATATTATCCAGATTTTATTTAATTGACGACCTTTTTGTTTTAAATCCCCAACTCTGTTGAATAAAACAGACAACTACTTAAAATAATGGGCCCTGAATGATTCTTTTATATGGATTTTTCATTTAAATAATGTTTAGTTGAAACTTATGTATATTGATTGTAGGAATATGAATTTAAGGCTTTAAAAAAAATTAAATAAAAAACAAAATTTGGATATCTAGGGTTTAAATATAGGCAGGTATTTAGAAAAATTTGACTCTTTTCCGATAATTGGGAGAAAAAAAAGATTGCTTTTGTTTATGGAAAACCTTTAGTAAGACTGCTAATTTTTTTGCTAGATATGTATAGCTAATGATATTTGTTTATTCTTTTTGCCCAATTTTATTCTTAAATCATGTATTTTCTGAAGATTTCAACAATTTTTCATATGTTAGTGTACCTGCATAGATATATCAATATTTGGTAACTGATTTTACGAAATTAACGCAGGTTTTATATTTAATTGTAAACCAAGTTTGAACATTTATTTCAAAAGAGGTGTAGTACAACAAAATTTTTGTAGTATAAATTTCGTTGTTTTTATGTGTAAGCAAAGAAAAGGGTGATTTTTCCTTAGTCTTATAAGTGCACAGATTGTTGTGGTATTTTTGTGAGAAGTGGATCTCGGCATTCTTAATTAAGTTATTTCTACCTTTATGGAATTTTTAAGGCATTATTCAATGAAAATTACTTAAAACATAAGAAAAAGTAAATAAAAATGCAATTTGAAAAATTAGCTTCGCGATCACTTTAAACTAAGTAGAATATATTGAAAAGTTTATTAAAGCTCAGAGTTGCTAGCATTAATAGGATGCGTATTTTTATCTAATTTCATATAAGAGAAAAAATTTATAAAATCTTTATTATAATCTTAAAAAGTAGAAATAATTCATATGAATGAAAAATGAAAAGAATATATTATTGAAATAGTTTTACATGGTAAACAATCAAATTAACTACAAGGTTACTGTTGTATTAAAACCAGATTACATAAGGCATCAAGAGCCAAGCTATTTCATTAATAGTTGAAATTTCAATTTAGAACAAAGTATATTTAATTTAGTCATGGTAAGAGTAATTATTTATACACTTTTAACAGTTATAAATCTATCTCAACCATAACATTTATAAGTTAGTAACTACTGCTGCAGGGGCGTCCAAGCTTTTTTTTTGGGGGGGGGGTAAAAAATTTTAGGGGGGGGGGTAATTCGTGTTTGGGGGGGGTAAAATGGCGCGCGAAGAGCGCCGAAATTTTTTTTTACCCCCCCCAAAATTTTTACCCCGGGGGTAAAATTTGATTGGGGGGGTAATTACCCCCCCTAAAGTCTGTTGGGGGGGGGTAAATACTCCCCCCAAATCTGTTGGGGGGGGTAATTACCCCCCCCAAACTAATTTACCCCGGGGGTAAAATTTTTGGGGGGGGTAATTTAATTATGTAAAAAAAGCACCTACCTAATCTATTAAGTTAATAAGTACTATCCTATAACATAAAGTAGTAAGTAAGGTTTATTTGACTATAGCTTCAGATTTCATTACTTTTAATACTGAGTTCTCCTTTTTAGGAAAGCTTCACATAGATCCCATGATGGTTCCACACTATTATAGGTCAATCCTTTGAGTGGTTTTAGGCTATTTTTCTCCTTCCTTTTTACCCTTTAGAAAACACGAGTTCTTAGATGCTAAGGGCTCCACTACTATTCAAATATATAGTAGTATCTCATTCTTTAGAACATAAAAATACAATAATTAACTCACTAACCAATGAACTAATATGATTATACTTTAAAGTGAAGCGTCTTATAGGTCCTGGTAAGTTTTATAACTAGTTTTGAGACACCCTGACATCCTCCCAAAAGAAATCGCCTATAGAAATTCTTTTTCATTATTTAATGAAATATTTAATTTAGTTAGGTATCTATTTTATGGAATCTTCAGTGCTTTACAATTACATCATAGATCCCCGGGATGGTTTTAGCCCTTATAAAGGCCCAAGCAAATAAAACATGATCAAACTATTAAATTTTTTGTTATCATGGTTAAGAACTGTTTTAACTGGTTGGACTATATTGGGGTATAGTCCCTTTTGTGGCAACGTTCTTTAAGGGGCGTTTCTTCGTTTTTTTTCACACAAGCTTCTCTCCTATTTCTAGCCCCTGCGGGGGGCCAATTGCTTAACCATGTGGGGCAATCACCTAAACCAATATAACCTATCCTAAAATAAACTATCAAAAGCCATTTAGGATATACTTTTCATTAACTAAACCCTGAACCACTTCATTATGCAATCTACATTTTCCTGGATATTTTGTCTATGGTAGTCCATAAGTGTACAGCTTTACAGTACAGTGTTTCTATTTGTTAAAGCAACACGTATGATAAAAGAAAAAGATTCTTTTTAAAGTAAAATGCTTATATTTCAATCAAAATCTATATTTTTATATTTTTTACTGATCCACTTCATTATGCAAATCAAAAGAAAATCAATGAGAAAACGTTTGTTTTGCACTTTTCTCCAATTTTAAAAAATGATTCTGATAAAATAGCAATATTTTAAGGGATTTATGCATTAACTATAATGAAAAACAGTTTAAGGTAGATTTTAATGATTTTTCTAAATAAGAAATAATTGAAAAAAAGAAATTCTATCCTTATCATTTTAGAGGACAGCTGCCGACCCCCAGTCTTATGGATGAAGCTAAATACATGTTAAAGATAAAAATTACCCTGAAAAGTATACAAAAATGTTTTTTGATGTGTTAAAAAAATCCATTTTAAAATCTTGATTTTGAGGATGATGGCCTTTAAGATGCTCTTACTGGTGGTGAAGGTGAGCTAAATGTTATCTAAGTACATGACCATTACAACAACTTGTCTATTAACCTATGTACCATTTTTTGTAGTCATAGCAGCCTCCATTGGAGCCTCTCGACATGAAATATAACCATTATCTAAAAACTACATAATTTACTTTATGAATTTTAGTAATTAAAATTGCAATTTTTTTCTTTTTTAATATTGCTTGGCTGGAGGCTGCTATGACTACAAAAATTGGACCATAGTTCAATATATAAGTTTTCTTCAAGGGCATGCACTTTGATAACATTTAGCTCACCATCACCACCAGTAAGAGCATCTTAAAGGCCATCATCCTCAAAATCAAGATTTTAAAATGGATTTTTTTAACACATCAAAAAACATTTTTGTATACTTTTCAGGCAAATTTATATTTTTTACATGTATTTAGCTTCATCCATAAGACTGGGGGTCGGCAGCTGTCCTTTAAAGTGATAGGGATAGAATTTCTTTTTTTTCAATTATTTCTTATTTAGAAAAATCAATAAAATCTACCTTAAACTGTTTTTCATTATAATTAATGCATAAATGCCTTAAAAAATTGTTATTTTATCAGAATTATTTTTTAAAAGTGGAGAAAAGGGCAAAACAAACGTTTTCTCATTGATTTTCTTTTGATTTGCATAATGAAGTGGATCGGTAAAAAATACAAAAATATAGATTTTGATTGAAATATAAGCATTTTACTTTAAACAGAATCTTTTTCTTTTATCATACGTGTTGCTTTAACAAATAGAAACACTGTACTGTAAAGCTGTACACTTATGGACTACCATAGACAAAGTATCCAGGAAAATGTAGATTGCATAATGAAGTGGTTCGGGGTTTATTAGGAGACCAAACGAGGAACATAAAATATATTACACCTCAAGGCTCGAGTCACACTATGACTTTTTTTAGGGGGGGGGGGGGCGGGGATTACTCCCTCCCCCCCCAAAAAAAAATTTTCAGTAAAATTTTTTGTTAAGAACATTCAATTTGGGGGGGTAAATACCCCCCCCAAAAATTTTTTTTTAAAGAACATTTATTTTGGGGGGGTAATTACCCCCCCCAAAATCGTTTGGGGGGGGTAAATACCCCCCCCAAAATCGTTGGGGGTGCCTACGGCACCCCCAAGGTAGGGGTAATTTTTTTTGGGGGGGGGTATTGTTCACAAAATTTTGGGGGTGCCTACGGCACCCCCAAAATCGTTTGGGGGTGCCAAATGGCCCATTACCCCCCCCCTTGGACGCCTATGTACTGCTGCTTCATAACGAAATATATTTCAAAGAAAAAAATCTTCATTATCAATCGCATCTGTAATAGAAAACAACGACATAAATAAATGAAAAAAAAGCATTAAGAATTATACAAAAATAGTCAAAATGTTAAAATATATCATAAAAGATAAAATTTTAAATTCACAGCTACTGTTTAGATCTTTACTTTAACACAACTAAACAACAAATAAAGGAGAAGCGGTCAAACTGGCTGTAAATTCACAGCTACTGTTTAGATCTTTACTTTAACACAACTAAACAACAAATAAAGGAGAAGCGGTCAAACTGTTATAGAATTAATGTAAATTTTAAATTATAATTGATTCAAGACCAGCAAATCCTATTTTCTATATGCAACTTTTAGCTTCTCTCAAAATAAAGTATATTCGTCGTTTTAATGGTTTTTTTGTCATTGTTGTAATAATTTATTGTTGAAATGAAAGTGTTCTTATTATCAAAGAATTGTTCAAATGACTTTGTTTTTATTTGTTTTGTTTGCATATGGACAGGATTACTAATATTAAAATATAAAGAAATTAGGCAGAGTGTGTGTAACTGTAGGGGGTTGTACCGACGACTTTGCAAAATTAAGAGGGGAACCCTCTTGACAATAATCTAAACCCTTCTAAAACAGCCAAGGGGGTGTCAAGTCAAAAAGTCCCACATTCTTTTAATATAAAAGGAAGGGGGGGGGGGAGGGTAAGGGTTAGAAAAAAATTGTCAAAAACGTTGGTTTGTAAATATTGATCATATATAGATGTGAAAAATTTTACTCAAATACACTCCCCCACACCCCCTGGCTAAACCCTGTGAACGCCACTGGAATTAGGTCATTTGAATTAAAATGATGAGGTAGGTTAAAAAGGTTCCAAGCATAGATGTTATTATACTTTTCTCTATACTAAAGAATCCAAGACCTAAAACATAAAACAAATTTCAAACACAAGAAAACGATAACCTTCAACAGTAACTAAGATATTGTTGTTATATAATAAACAGATTAGTATGTAATTTGGAGGTTTAGATACAAATTTTCAAATGGGCAAAAGGGGCTAAAGCAACAAAGGGTGCAAATATAATTTAGCTATATTTTTTTTGTTTTAAATTCTAAACCTGTCAACGGAACAGAATTGTGTAGTTCATCGGCCAAATCTTTCTGTTTCATCATTTCAATCATTGACTGCTTCTGACACCATGAAAATAATTTCTCGTATTCATTCGAATCCGGTGGATAGGAACCGGTTCTCATCCATACGAAAAAACTATGTCTAGCATTGTATTATATCCAGCTTTATACGAATATGAAAATGTACAATCATAAGATTAAAACCAGTTTTTATAGCCGGTGCCTTCGGCATCTCGGCGCAAAAAAAACTGGTTTTAATCTTTTAATTGTACATTTTATATCCGCGGAAAGCCGTTTATAATACGATGCGAGAAATAACTATTAAAGATTTTAAGTAATTTACACTTTAATTGTACATTCTTTTCTGTCCCAAATGTGCATACAATTATTAGTGTAATGTGTAAAGCCATTTTCCCAAAGATTACTTTAAATATCATGCATCTGTCATTGTAGTAGCCATAGGTTTAGGACATTTTGAGCTGAGATTCAAACCTGTTTTCAGACCGGTTGTGTGTTTTTAATGCAAATAAGCTTATATCCCTTTATCTGTAAATTATTATCATTTGCCTTATAAGCATCCTTTCTTGCTCTGTTAGACAGTTGTTCAACATGAACATAAACATGATCCAGCTTGTACACATATAGGATCAGAAATACCAGTATTGACGCTAGTGATAGCAGCAGTGGGTACCATCTAAAATTTAATGTAATACAAATATTAATAATAATAATAACAATTTCTCAATTTGTTTTCAATCAGTGGCATGCATAAGTGATCGAATCACAACCGTACATTTTTGAGACACCTCTTACATTTGTTGAAACCTCCAAAATGGAAAGGGGTGCAGAAGTATGGAATCTATAAAAGGTGTAATACAGACATACAGGGGGTGTCAGGAGGTAGCGGGGAGGGGGAGTACCCTAGTGGGATGCATCCACCACTCTTTTATTTTGTTTCCTCATTTGTCATCTGGGATGAGCAAAGTGTGTTCCTGCACAGATTGTTATCAAAATCAAATTACTTTGAATCCTGTTGATAACAATTATGTTACCTATTCAGATCTTTGATACAAAGATAAGTAGTTATGATAGTGTTGACTTGAATTCCAGAGAACAATGCAAAGCTAACCAGTCCTAGTGAGTCCTTTACACAAGTCCATACTTCTAAAACATCTTCTAGGTCTTGGTGGGATATGCTAAAATTATATTTTCAATATTAATGCTATTTTCTAATCGGTTGGTAAAGCTGAAAGGAAAAATTAGCCGCTCAGCCGCGTTTCAACTAATTCTTTAATCAAGACGCTTTAGCCTCCTAAATCTAGTGCTGCAACTGCTTCCCCACAGTTAAGTGTTAATTTTTTGCTTGAACAAAACTAGTATATCTAAATATGATAATCAATAATCAAAACTTTTTTAAAAACTTAAAAACATGTGTTAGAGCTGATTTGACAATGCCTCTGAGCTATTTTTATAAGTTGAGATAAGTTTGATTTAAATTTAAACGTTTTTAAAGTAAGTTTTTACCCTTTCTGTTGTATCCGTCTGTTTTTACATAATGAACTTACAAGTTAAACATGAATTGACATTCTTTATCTTTCACTTAACAATTTGATGATTTTTATCAGACTGTCTGATTTCTTCAACCTTACTTTTATGAATGTAAACCTTGTTTTAATAAAAACAAACCTTTTAATTTGCTGTTTATCTTTTAGAGCAGAATCAACAACATCAAAGCTAAGTTCAATAATAGTAGTACAACTCCCCACTAAGATGTAAGAGAAAATTATTAAAGGAAATGATTAATCATGACTAATATTTGATTTTATAGTATATATAGAACTCACAATTGATTATTTTTTTAAAGGATATAAATAGAACTCACAATAGATTGATTTTTTAAAGGGTTATTTCTAAGAATATGTTAATCAATTTTTGACAAATAATCATAAAATTTTGGTCCCGAAATCCCTTAAAGATACCGTAATCTTAACCTGTTTTGACTATATAGATGTTGTCTTATTTGTTATAAATTTGTATTACTTAAAGCTTAAGTTTCCAAAAATTACCTAAAATGATGCTGTGAATGAACAATACAATGTTAGGTATTGTAAGATACAAGTTCCTTCCTGAGTCACCAAAAGAAATATAGTTGAAAAAATTGTCTATAATTGTAACTAGAATTTAATACCAGGCTCTGTTTTACGTATGTAAGAGCAAGTTAAGTAAACTAAGTATTTCTACATTGTTATTAAAGTTTATCAGTTTGAACTTAAAAGCGTTGTTTTCGTGATTTTGGGGGACAATGCTTAGTAGAAGTGACGACCTTTGTACCTGCATCCCAAATATTATTTCGCTTGTTGGCCATACCCTATTCCTGCATCTTTATATTCTATCCTGTCTTAAAATCTTGAAAAATATATTGTTCAACACTCAGAAGCGGGACATAGAAGCAAACAGGCAAAACTATTGAAGCCAAGGAAATCCTCCAAACAGAAGCTTTTACATCCTTCAGAAATATTAGCTTCCCTGTCAATTTTTGCAGACTTATTGTATTGTTTATCAATGTTGTTAGGGGTACTAGAAAAGATGTTGTTTTGTAGATTAGAATTACAGTTTCAGTAGAGTTCCATGTAGTTACTAAAATAATGTTGTGCCATCATTTCAACCAATACTTATAAACAAAGCAAATAAAAATAACTGCAAAAATTATTACATTTTTTTAATCTATTCCTGGGATTACTTGACTCTTATTTTAATTGTGTCAAAGATAAAGTTACGAAATTGTCTTAATTTTCAAATATATGCAATTTTTCTTTTTTATCCAACATCCTGGCGGTAACAAGAGCCATCCAAAATCCAAGTATATTTTTAAGGTGTAAAAGTTCTTAATCCCTTTTTTGCTCCAACTCAAAGTAATATTATTTTTAAAGATTTTTGGGAAAATGATTGCAAACCTGAAATTATGCTTCTGAATATGTAGATAACATATAGAAGAATTGTAACTAAACAGTGGAATAGAAAACCAACGTTTTTGAGATGTAGTTGTAGGCTGTAATCAGGATCTACCTTTAATTATTCTATATTGAATTCAATTAAGAATCTCGTAGCCGGCGCTTTATTTAAGTTAAGAGCCAAATTTCATAAAAACAAAGAGGTATTTTTAGTAGACAATCTTTGGTTATATTAGTTATCTTAAGTGATAAGACAATGGACATTGATTGATTGATATACATCACCAATGATGATAAACCAAATTACATCTTCTATAAATTAAACCATTGGTTGAAAAGTTCGGTGTCTACTATTTTGATACCATTAAAACCAAATTCAATAAAAGAACCCAAAGTTTTCGAGTCAACAAATAAGATGGGTTTAAAACTTTGGGTATGTGTGTAATTTATGCTCTTGGTTCTATGGTCGATAAATAATTAAAAATTACCTTGAGAGCTGCAAATTTAATGTTGATAATAAAATAAACTATGCTTGAAAGTTTCATAACTGTACTTCACCGACTATGGTGCACAACTAAATGGTTTAATTATAACAAGGAATAGTATTTCCATGAAATTTTAGACAACAAAAAAAAGAATAGAAAGAATATAAGTTTTAATCCAGTGGTTTTAAAAATATCTTCAAAATTATCTGATAAATTTTCTACCTTGTAAAGAATTCTAGACCAAACCGTGAAATACTCGAGACTTTATAATTGTACATATTGCTGCAGGTGATAGGAGTATAGGGAGGGTAGTGGGAATGCTTTGGCCCTAAACTGAAGCAACTGATTACCATATATTTTAAGAATTGGTGGTCTGTTGAGTGTCAAGCTTTTGTAATTATGAACCAAATTACCTGAGTGTAATACAGACAATGAATATGATCCTTCAATTTTTGTGTTTATTTTTTACTAGGTTAACAACTAATCTAGATAAACATAAAACATAACCTTTTAGTTTAACTGAACTTGAGTACACTTCATTAATTTTTTACTGGGTTTAACCGTAATAAAATAAAATCACGTTCATATTTAGCCCTTATATTCTTAAAAGGTTTAATTTTATAGAAAACCTTTAATTTATTGAGTAGAGTGTAATAAATAATAATAAAATTGAACTAAATATGTATAATAAAAATGATAATGATCATTTTTGTATATTATGTTATTGATTTTTTTATAACAACCTTTCAATTGTGTCTTTAACGAACAGAACTAAAAGACGAATACTAATAATTGGAAAGTATGAAATATTGCAGGAATCCTTAGGGATAAGACAATGGACGATAATTTATTTACATCCCAAATACTGATGAACAAAATTATCCCTTTAGTAGATCAAAATCATTGAAAATTATTTTTCAAGTTTTAATCATCAATCAATAAAAAAAGATACCCAAAGTTTCTAAGCTTTTAATGAGAGAAGGTTTTTATAAATCTGTGTAAATATTTACACCTTTAATACTAGCGGCAACGTCCCTGGAGGCCCTCAGTATCACCCAAGGTATACATACAAGGAATGCCCTTTTTTATTTTTGTTAATAACAAGGCAGTTGTATTTTTTGGAGATGATCTATCTTTTAGTATGAGTTATCATTTTTTTACGTTGTTTACTTTATTTAGTTTGTATTAGTTTAAATTTCATAAAGTAACTTTAAATTGTTGATGGATTGCAGCAATTTCGGGTAATGTTTGTGCTAAGCTACGGGGTACCTGGCAGCACCTAGTGAACATTATTATTATTATCGTGATCGACCGATAACTCTCAACTTCTGTTAATTGAAATGACAGGCAATATATACCTACATGTAACGATTTTTTGTTTTTTTTTAGAAAATTATCTGTACTTCAAACAGATTAATTGTTTCAGTGCTTTACATTAAAGAAATTAGATTAGAATAAAATGCAATTTTCTGCAGGAAAAACAATAAAATTTATAAAAAGGAAGGAAACGTTGAAATAGGTTAACAACTGTTAAACTTTATTTGCAAAAATTGGGCGCAAAAAAAGTGTGCGAATCTTCTCTGCATTTCCAAGAATATCTGCGACAATTCCCAGCTTAGTGGTAGCGGATCTACCCTACAGTTTTATTTAATGCTATAGTAACTTTTGAAAAAATAGTTTTTTCTACAAAGTGAGTATTTTAAAGCTTATTTGAGCAAATATAGTTGGAAAATTTAAAATGAATCATAGGACCAGTCGGTAAATATCCTGAAAAGCACAACCTATACAGTTCACTAACTATTTATGAAGTAGCTCTTACCCCGCGAGTCTTGTGCTGAAATCGATTGGTGTTGTAAGCAACCTCCCCCCTCCCCTTTTCTTTCACTTACAAAACCAAATTTAGTTCGTGGGATGATAAATCATTGAATGATAGAAAAGTCTTTTTCTTCGTAGCATTTATTTTGGGAGGGGGAGGTCCAAAGCCCTAAATTCAAACAAATCCTGGTCATTTTCTTATACTCACTCCCATGATTGAAATTGACGTACAGACTTTCGGTTGTTGGTGTAGGGTTGTTTCTCTTTTTGATTATATCTAACTGTTACATGAATGATAAATGCAAGTTTAAAATCGATTGGATGATACAACATTACTAGTTAACTATTTGAGCTACCCATATTAAGAATGTGCGGATGTACGAACCCTAAATGAAGAAAATCTTTCCATTAAAACATAAAAAGGGGTAAAAGATAATCCACATTCCTTGTCGATTATTTTTCCCTTCAAAAGTGTTCTTTAGACAATATTATGATAATATATTAAGAATACAAATTACAGCATTGCATGTTATATACATACAAATATATATTTTATTTTAAAACCAACCTGTTTTTACACCACAACAAGGATGAAAACATCCAAAAAAGCGAAGATTTAAAATCAGAATATAGGACAAGTGATTAATATATTAATTATTGTCAGAACTCAAGCAGAAAATAGATTTATAAAAAAATAAATTAAATTGAATGTAAATTTGTTACAAAAATAATATAATATAAGATACTGTACTTATACAGACAGGCCCTTAGTTATAGAAAAGCTTTATTTGCAAAAAGTAAAACCAATCCTGTTAAAAAACTATTTAGCGGTTAGCCTATTAAATATTTTTTTTTATTGTCATTATCAAAAATAACCACAATGAATAGTGAATAGCCTTTCAAAGCGCAGTTGCCGGGATCTGCAATTAAGCATTTCTTGAAATTTATACTCATCTCATATGTTTTCTCTCTTGTTATTCCATTGTGTCTCCCATTTATCTCATTTCTTTTCTGTTGTTTTGGTTGTACTTAAAGATGACAAGGATGGCATTACCCATATGTAGTAAAGGAAAACACACAAAAAATACCTCAAAATATGTGACCGTGCCACATTATCATTCCTTCTATTTTATAGATAAATCAGAAAAATTATGGACAGAAAAGTTTTTCTTCAGATACACTATCCCTTCCTGATAAAGCTGAATGGTATTAGTTTGCCATAAAATTAGAATATAAAGTCTGGAAAACATAAAATTATATTTCTACAGTTTTAGATATGGGTTTTTTTTGTGTGAAGTGAACACATTTATTATATTTTTTGTAATTGGGACAATAGAAGCGCAGCAATTACAATTTTTGGATTAAAAAGTTAAATGTTATCCAATGCAACAGGATGAAGAAGCTTATAGTGCCTACGAAAAAAATGACGTCATACAATACGAATCACTAATGAAAGGCCAGTATAAATCGTAATTGATCAATAGTAAAATGTATACTGTCCTATCATTGGTCATTTGTATTGTATTACGTCATTTTTTTAAAGGCACTATAAGCCGATTTAATAGGATGAAACAAAAGAACAGAACTGAAATTAGAACGCACTTGTAACATTGTAAACAAATGTATGGACAGACATGAATTAAAATGAAGAATTTGTTAAAAATAAAAAAAAACATATTTTGTAAGATCTTTACTTTTTTACATACTAGCTATTTTTTGAGGCGAGGGAAATTACCAAAAGAAGAAAGACACCAAAAAATTATTTTTTTTATATTTATTTAAGCTTTTAAATATAGACAACTTGATTTTAAAATCACAAAACCTTTCCAAGTTACACGCATATTTTAATGTAGTTTGGAATGATTATTTTTATCTAATAATCTTTCTTTATATTTATCTTAAATGGCTATATTTTCATGCTGTTCATTTATCAACATATGACTGCCATCATTAGAATAACGTCATTTTTTAATGTAAGCTATCAATAACTTTTTAATGCCATTTTTAAAAATAATCTGTATATAAAACAAATTTGAATGTCACAACCACCCTTTAGGAAAAATTATCCCCTACTCCTAGAGTATAACAAATCAATATTGCTTGTGTGCGTTCGTGTGCACTCTTAAATTGTGATACGGACTGAGAAATGAACATACAGATGGATACAAAACAAGTTTAAAAACTATGTTTTAAAAAAAATATTTTAGTCGAGTGAATGTGTATTATGATGTAAATATTCCCTCATATACATTGCATGTCATTAAAGTCAGTGTTCGCCACCCGCACCTGTTGAACCTGGTAGTC
This sequence comes from Acartia tonsa, assembly GCF_053477335.1. Taxonomy (NCBI): domain Eukaryota; kingdom Metazoa; phylum Arthropoda; class Copepoda; order Calanoida; family Acartiidae; genus Acartia; species Acartia tonsa. The sequence continues at coordinate 32,255,394 of NC_137261.1, forward strand.
TTGCGTTGACACACAATTTCTTTGCCTTTTATAGGACATTGCATTACAAATAACTATTACTTATTATCAGTTTTACTACAAAGGTCTTCAGGGTGTCAGGGCATTTTCCATTTTAACTGAAAGTGTTACTGTATCACTCAGGTTTATTTAGTTAAGTAACAAAAAATGTCTTACAATCTACAATAACAATGCCGCTAACCGAAATTAGTGACACTTTTACTTAATTTCTAGCTGCAACCGCGGAAATTAACGCGGCTGTGTAACTGTGATTTAAACATTGCGGTGATAAGCCATAAAACCGACCCACAACAAATTTATAACAAAGCCCTGTAAATTACTTCAACAAGGGGAAAAATATGCAAAAATTTGACATCTTAATAATACTTAAAATATTTTAAATCAAAGTATTATACAAAAAAAAACAGTTATAGATCGATTAATGTTTTAGTTATGCTACTACATGTAATCAACAATTTGATTGCAAAATCTTTGTCTGGAAGTTCTGTCTGTGTATGGTAATGGAATACACATTTCAGTCGTTTTCTCCATTTTTTTCTACATTATTTCCAACATATTCCAAACTAGTACGTCAAAATTCAAACAGACCGACACAATTGATTACAGAATTGTTTAACAACTTTAACAACCACTAATTGAAAAATTATTCCTCTTGCAACACGAAAAAAAACTGTTTCCCCAGAAAATATTATATACATTACACACCGAACCCATACTCTGCCATAAAATAGGTGTAACATCACTGTCGCATAATGCTCTACTTCAATTAATAAAAAGCTGCCTTGCCGGCCATTCTATGGCACAAAATGCATCATTTAATTGGCTTCATTCACATCATAAAACACAAAGATCTTAAATTGTGATTTTTTGTTACAAATAAATACTTTACATTTATTAAACTTTGGTTGAAGGTATGGAAAACCCATAAAAATATGTATTTTATGCTACATGTATGGGAGTTGTGACAAAAGAACTTTTATAATTTTTTTTTTTTAAATTAAAAAAAAGTATTTTTCCTTTACTTTTTATACATTTTTTGTAGGGTTTTGAATTTTATTCTGAGGCCATTGCTCATGACAACTTGAACAATATTTTCACCCGAAGCGTAAGGGGTAGACACCTAGGGGGGGGGGGGGGTACACCCCCTTACACCTCCCTTCTGCTCGCCTCTAGGTGCAAAATATTTGTTTCGGGATTAAACATTCCTTTTATATTTGAAAACATTAACAAGATATTTTAGAATCTGATCTGATTAAAGTAACTTTTTTAATGGTATGTCTTTCAAAAGGTTTATTTACCCTTTTAAAAATATGTCTATTGTCCCAACTCTTGTAAATATACTACTACATATATAAGTTAATTCTAAATAGCAGTTATGTGTAATAAATACAGAACAAATCATAATTCTATAGAGAAAAGGAGAAGAAGTGTAAGAGGGTGGGGGAGAGAAAACAAGGCTTTGAATTTATTATGTGTGTGTGAAGATTTAAACTAAAAACATATCATCATATCTATTTAAAACATTTTTTAAAAAAGGTAGGAATAAAAGAAAGAATAAAAATGGAAAAGATAGTTAACATCAGGGATCTTCTTTAATTATATAAATGTACCCATTGTTTTTAAGCCAATGAATAAGATAATATGGATAGAAAACTTTGGGTACCAGTAGAATTTACTCTGAGGTATATTTAAACATCAATGTTCTATAATTTAATATGCATCATACAGTTTTAAATTGTATGTATGTCTCTAAACTAAATGTGTATCATAAATGTAGAGTATAGTATATAGAATACTTGGTAGTACACCAAAAATAATGGTCTTATACTGTAACAATCAAAACTGTTAAAAACAAACTATTCAGGTTTAAAGAAAACTGTAACTATTTTTGTATTGTATAGAGTACAACCACAGGGTAGTTGTGTATATTTTGGACTAGAATCCACGTCCTAATATCTGATAGATGTAGTGAGGGGGGAGGAGAGGTATTATAATCAGAACATCCACAGCTGAAGATAGATTCGAACAACGAGAAACCTAGACACTTACTTATTACGTTTATCTCTAATTGCATAGGCTTTCTGCTGTTTTTAAAAGCGAAGCTTTTCTATAATTAGGGTCGGTCCGTCCGTCCGTCCGTACGTCCGTACGTCCGTACGTCCGTACGTCCGTAACGGATAGCTTTTTTCGTTAATTTAGACATGTTAGAATTGTCCTATCGATTTCAAATTTTGCATGGTGATTCCTTTAGTAGTTAGGTACGATTTAGAAAGCGTAGCAACTCTATAATCATTACCAAAATGTCCGTACGTCCATTTTAAACATGTTGATTTTTTAACTTTTTTAAATAGCTTTTTTCGTTAATTTAGGCATGTTATAATTGTCCTATCGATTTAAAATTTTGCATGGTGATTCCTGTAATAGTTAGGTACGATTTAGAAAGCGTAGCAACTCTATAATCATTACCAAAATGTCCGTACGTCCATTTTAAACATGTTGATTTTTTTACTTTTTTAAATAGCTTTTTTCGTTAATTTAGGCATGTTATAATTGTCCTATCGATTTCAAATTTTGCATGGTGATTCCTGTAATAGTAAGGTACGAGTTAGAAAGCGTAGCAACTCTATAATCATTACCAGAATGTCCGTACGTCCATTTTAAACATGTTGATTTTTTTTACATTTTTAACAACAAACTTGTATGTGACCTAATTATCTGATTTTTGGTATACTGATTCCTAGGATAACAAAGTACAATATTAAAAGCGAAGCAACTCTATAATCAAGTCCTAAAAATGTAAGTATGTCCATAATCATTGTCCTGTATCAAGCAGTTTTTCAACAAATTTACTAACAATTTTGCTTTGATTCTTATACATTCGCATTCTGATTATTCAGTTCTGACATTATACAAGTCTTAATGTCCGTTTGTCCTTCCATTTCAGAGCTTCGCTTTTATGGATGTTGTCATCCTTGTTTTTTTAATTTGTAGTGTTGTACGGCATTTTATAAAAAGAATATTGTATAATCCAATGTTGTTTCAAACTAAAATATTTCAATACAATTTTCCACTGCTACACTGCAATTCTGGTGTAAAATTGTCTAAACACATTGACTCTAGGTCACGCCTAGTATTCCAAATGGGGTTTATGACTTGGAAAGACAGATTTTCGCACATTATTTCTTTTCCTTTTCTGCCTACCATTTATAAGGGTTTTCAAGTATTATGATTGTTTCATTTTTATTCATATAAAATTATTGGAAAAATCAAATGATAGCCATGTTTATTAATGAAGCATATCGACTGCATTATACAAATGTAGGTTTAGAGGACAATTTGCCCTGTATATATACTTACAAAATTAACCATTGTTTTGATTATAACTTTAACATTATTTTCAATATTGGAAGTTACTAATGAAAACCCTGATCTACCACGCCTATTACAGTCTGAGGACACTATAAGGACAATAACATTATTTTCCCACAGAATTCAAATTTGTATTCATTAACATTAAATCAGTGCGGATATTATAACCCAGCAAGATATTTTGCTATGGAATCGCCATCGAGCTCGTGCAATATATGTACCGAGTCTCATGCTACCTCCATTCCCCTTCGCCATGAATTACCACCTAATTGTTTTGGCGATAAACGTTAGAGAATCGTCCTCTCCAGCAAAAGGTAGCATGCGAGTTCGCCATCGATATTATATCGTAGCAGAGTATGGGGCAAAGTAGCACAATAATAGCATAAATTAAAAGAGCGAGAGAGAGAGAGAGAGAGAGAGAGAGAGAGAGAGAGAGAGATCATACCATTCCAGGCTTAATTCAATAAAGAGTAAGATATGTTTCTCTCTCTCGCTCTTTTAATTTATGCTTTTGCTGGGAAGTTATAGAGTTGTTGGTCACAGCAATCTTAACAAACATTTAGTCATATAATTCAATAACGACCAAGAAAATTGCGATTTTCAACTGTTTTGACTGTCAAATAAATTTGCAGTCTGCAGGAGGACAATAAAAACTTTACAAAAAATTTTGGTATTTAAAAAGCAAATATAAGTACGTTACTCCCACATCCATTACTCATTTAATCTTTTTTCATTTAATATTTTCCCCTTTTCCCATTCCAAACAAACCATATAGCAGATATAACCAACACACTTATGGTTGTTCCTAGGGTTATATTTACTATGATATCATAGTAGTATGGACGTAGTAAGGATACACTTATGGTTGTTCCTAGAGTTATATTTACTATGATATCATAGTAGTATGGTAGTAAGGATACACTTATGGTTGTTCCTAGAGTTATATTTACTATGATATCATAGTAGTATGGACGTAGTAAGGTTACACTCATGGTTGTTCCTAGAGTTATATTTACTATGATATCATAGTAGTATGGTCGTAGTAAGGTTACACTCATGGTAGAATTATGGGTAGAATGTAGTTAGGAAAAGGTTGTTAGGGGTAAGGGATGGGCGATTAAATAAGTAAATATAGAAGAACAAGAAAATATCGGGAAAAAATTCAATATAAAGCAGTGTCATATAATAAACATTAAACTAGATAAAATAGGGGAATAATGGAACCTTTAAAATCATGCAACCTTTAAAATCTTGGAAACATAAAAATCTAGGAATTGATATAGCACCGCTATTAATAGACAAATATTGATGAAACTTGATGGAAAAATGTAGAATATGAGTATATTTAATCCCTAATCAATTCAGTCTTCAATCCTGAATAGGAATAGAGAAAATCATGAAAACCTAAAAATCTAGGAATCGATCGCACCCAAATTTACAGACAAAAATTTAATAAAACTTATTGAAAATATGTCGAATGTAAAATTTATTAATCCCTGAAAATTTCAGCTCTCTATCTGGAAAAGGGATCGAGAAAATCATGAACACGTAAAAATCTAGGAATCGATCTAGCACCCCAAATAACAGACAGATGGACAAAACAATGTATATATTAGATGGGCATATATTATGGGAATCTTTACTAAAAATTTCAGCTGTATATTGAATATTGAATAGGAGCCGAGAAAATCACGTTTCTCCATAGCGTTACGGATGGACTGACGGACTGAAAAGTTGAATTATAGAGTAGGTTCGCTACTAAAAATACATATTCTTACAGAGTATCTGCGCTAATAAAAACTATACTGTTATTCACTAAATTGTAAAAACCAAAGAAACCACCCTTAAATGAAATGATCAATCCTCTGATTACAATAACAATGACAAATATATTATTCTCTTTTAATATATTGTATATTTTAGTTCAAAGTAACCGTCAGGAATATAAACATAGTACACACAAATAAACAAACATATATTGGCTAGTTTACCTCAAAGCTCCTAGTCGAACTCAAAAACACCACCCCTCATAGTTTTTACAAATATTTTATTTTACCTCAGAATTGGTTAGGTTAGGTCATCTAGGGTAGAAATCCTCAGGGTTTAGGCACAATACTAGCTAGGTTTAGACCCCTACCCCTGATATTAAATTATTTTTAAATATAAGGGGAGATTTTCTTTGCTCGCAAGGCACTTTGAGGGAAAGCATCTATAAATGAAAGATTAAAAAATGAAAATAAGAGTTGCCATTACAATTATTTTATATAATGAAAAAGCACTTCAAATATTGACTTATAATAGATTTACCACTGTGTATAAAAACATATAAAATATATAAATATTTAGAGTTTATATGCATATTACTCGACTCCTGTTTACAGATACAACATAAATACATTACTAACCTTAGATAAATACATTCATACATAGATATAAAACTTGTATATTTGAAAGGAAATTTCTCACACACTTACAGAAACATATATAGAGAAATCTCATATCTAGAATGACACGGAACATCGTTAAAAAAAAATTAGACCAAATTCAACTTAGCACACATCTACTTGAGCTCTTTATTTGACTTTAATTCAAATTTATTAACTTTCATAACAACTTAAACATAACCTGCTTTTTACATAAAAAACTGATGTTTTTATAAGAATTTGTCTGATTTTTTAAAACTCATAGTATTCAGTTTGGTAAATAGAATACTATTATACAATGCAATAATGTAAAGGAAAAAATGTATCATGGAAAATAAACGAAGTAGAGGGTTTCGATGTATTTTCACAGTAGCTTTTTCCCTATTTATAGCCCCTGCGTGGCAATCATTAATATTTACCATACCTTACCTAGTCCAAAAATAACCTATCAAAAGCTATTGTTAAAATACGACGTAATCCGCTACTTCGTTTTGTCCATGACCCAAAAAGTTATTTATAATTGTTGGAAAAGTGTGGATGAAAACAGTAGCCGTGAGATGTCCTATCTCATTCTCTGTCCCTGAGACGAATGTATAAATTACTCTCTCTAATCCATATGCGGGCAAAAGTGTTCTCATTTCCTGGATTGGGACAGTAATGATGCTGACGCAATGTCCAATACCTGGCACTTATATTTTTATTCATAAAACCGGTTCTAGGGGCACTTGAGGGAAGATAATTGTAAAATTACACTTTAAATTTTAGTTATTTTTTAAAAGAAAATGTTTTAGAGGGGTATTTTTTTCAGAGGTGATTTCTCATGAGAGGGTTTAGGAACCCAATAAAAGTGTCGGACTGATTATGACGTAAAAAAAATAATTAGCCAATGAGAGGACACTATAAATTTTACCATTGGTCAATAATGACCTCTCATTGGCTAATTTTTTTTCTTACGTCATAATCAGTCCGACACTATTACTGGGTTCAGGGTTTAGGTACCCTCCCCCAAAAGATGTTATAAAATTAATAATTCAAAATATCCATTGTTTATTTTTTCTTTTCTACTTTCTACACATATTTTTTTATTACACTAAATATACTTTGTCTGTACAACCAGTTACTATTTGTTTGTGCTTTGCTAGTTTTAGATGTTGTGATCCTTGTAATTCTTAAAGTTAAGTTTTATGCCATTTTATGTGAAGTCAATCCTTTAAGGGTCTTGTATTTGTTGGAGAGAAGAAAGATGAAAAGTAGTGAAAGTCAGAGGAACACTAATAGATTGACACGATAAAGGAGACAAAAGGATTCCTTTTTCGCCTAATTTATCTCAGAGAAAGGAATTTTGAAAGAGTTGACAAGAAAGATATTAACTTTAAAGGGTATAGGGTAAAGGTAATAGCCGGGGGAAAAGTTCCAATCTACCAACAATTGAAGGTATATATATCTCATAAGATAGGCAAAAATAGGCATAGATAGTACATATATAACAAAAAGAACCTTATGAAATAAAAACAATCATGAAGTGTACCTACTAACATTATAGGTAAACTATATCAATATATAGGTAATACTAAGAAAAATCAAATATATTTACTAAATACATTTATTTTACCTAAACGTAGTTAAAATTAACTGTTAAAGTATATAAAAATTTGTATAAAAGGAAATTGGTAAATCTAAATTAAATTTATAATACAATTTTAACTTCTAAATTCAAAAAAGTAAAATGGTACACTCTGTTGATATATTGACTATTTCTGGTTGAACCTTGATCCTATGTTTCCGTACCTGTCCGCATCTTCAAACAAAATTGCTAAATTATAATTTAGCAACAAAAGTTAATATAGTAATTTGAGTTTTGCAATCCTCTGAATCAAAACGAGTACGTTTGCTTGATTGAATCTAACCATGAAAGAACGTACTTTTTTATATAAAATTTTTGTTTACGGGCCATTTTTGGTGGAAGTAAAATAGATTTTTTATGCAGGATTTTGGTAAACAAAATTATATTTATTTTTAAAAATCTCATGTCCATGAAAATATCACCTACAAGAAACAATGAAATCTTCCCTGAATATTTTAGACTGTATGGTCTTAGAATTTTAGAAATGTAACTGCTTAGACAATGCATTCAAATGCTTTGTAATACATGATTGAACCTAATCGTCTATAAAATATTTAATTTGTATAAATGTAAAAATATACATTTTTCTTAATGTATATTCTTGGGAACCTGGTCGTGTGTACAGGAAATGAATCAGGATTCGAACCTTATGCTTCATACACATAGAATGGACCTAACTGGAGAAAGTTGATATAGACTAATCCTTACCAGGTTTTAGTAAGGTTTTAGAGATAGTGTACTAAATAAATAGGAATCAAGATTCTTAAAAGCGAAGCATTTCTATAATTAGGGTCGGTCCGTCCGTACGTCCGTCACAGAGAGTTATATCTTTTCGTTAATTTAAACAGGTTAGAATTGTCCTGTCGATTCCAAACTTTGCATGATGATTCCTATAGTAGTTAGGTACAATTAAGAAAGCAAAGCAACTCTATAAACAATACCAGAATGTCCGTACGTCCATTTTAAACATGTTGATTTTTAACTTTTTTGACAACAAATTTTTGTATGTTAAAATTATCCGATTCTTCTGATTTTTTGAAAACTGATTTCTATTACAACAAGGTACAATGTTATGAGCGAAGCATCTCTATAAACAAGTCCCAAAAGTGTAAGTATGTCCTTAAACAGTATCATCTATTTATGCAGTTTTGCAACAAATTTTCTTAAAATATTGTTTGTAATGATGCATTAATATTCTGCTAATTCAGTTCTGACAATCTACAAGTGTTAATGTTCGTTTGTCCTTCTATTTCAGAGCTTCGCTTTTATGGATGTTGTCATCCTTGTTACTTTATGATTTACGCAAAGTCAGGTACACATTGCCTACATGAGGGAATCGTAATTCGAAAGTTATTTTCATGCACAGAGAAAGAAAATCAATTTATAACAATTAAATCATATTTGTGTTTTAAGATTAACAAGGATGACAACATCCATAAAAGCGAAGCTCTGAAACGGTAGGACAAACGGACATTAACACTTGTATAATGTCAGAACTGAATAATCAGAATGCGAATGTATAAGAGTCAAAGCAAAATTGTAAGTAAATTTGTTGAAAAACTGCTTGATATAGGATAATGATTATGGACATACTTACTTTTTTAGGACTTAATTATAGAGTTGCTTCGCTTATAATATTGTACTTTGTTGTCCCAGGAATCAGTATACCAAAAATCAGACCAATCGGATAATTAGGTCACATACAAATTTGTTGTTAAAAATGTAAAAAAATCAACATGTTTAAAATGGACGTACGGACAATCTGGTAATGATTATAGAGTTGCTACGCTTTCTAACTCGTACCTAACTATTACAGGAATCACCGTGCAAAATTTGAAATCGATAGGACAATTCTAACATGCCTAAATTAACGAAAAAAGCTATTTAAAAAAGTAAAAAAATCAACATGTTTAAAATGGACGTACGTACATTTTGGTAATGATTATAGAGTTGCTACGCTTTTTAAATCGTACCTAACTACTAAAGGAAGCACCATGCAAAATTTGAAATCGATAGGACAATTCTAACATGTCTAAATTAACGAAAAAAGCTATCCGTGACGGACGGACGGACGGACGTACGGACGGACGGACGGACCGACCCTAATTATAGAAAAGCTTCGCTTTTAACAAGGATGACAACATCCATAAAAGCGAAGCTCTGAAACGGTAGGACAAACGGACATTAACACTTGTATAATGTCAGAACTGAATAATCAGAATGCGAATGTATAAGAGTCAAAGCAAAATTGTAAGTAAATTTGTTGAAAAACTGCTTGATATAGGATAATGATTATGGACATACTTACTTTTTTAGGACTTAATTATAGAGTTGCTTCGCTTATAATATTGTACTTTGTTGTCCCAGGAATCAGTATACCAAAAATCAGACCAATCGGATAATTAGGTCACATACAAATTTGTTGTTAAAAATGTAAAAAAATCAACATGTTTAAAATGGACGTACGGACAATCTGGTAATGATTATAGAGTTGCTACGCTTTCTAACTCGTACCTAACTATTACAGGAATCACCGTGCAAAATTTGAAATCGATAGGACAATTCTAACATGCCTAAATTAACGAAAAAAGCTATTTAAAAAAGTAAAAAAATCAACATGTTTAAAATGGACGTACGTACATTTTGGTAATGATTATAGAGTTGCTACGCTTTTTAAATCGTACCTAACTACTAAAGGAAGCACCATGCAAAATTTGAAATCGATAGGACAATTCTAACATGTCTAAATTAACGAAAAAAGCTATCCGTGACGGACGGACGGACGGACGTACGGACGGACGGACGGACCGACCCTAATTATAGAAAAGCTTCGCTTTTAATAAGAATAACTAAATTATACATTACTCCAGTAAATGGTCTATCCTTTTCAAGCTCTATGATTTAAACCTATAGTAATATGCATTATCTAATACCAATGGCCTTTGCTCATAAGGTGTAACCAATAAATAACTAAAGGTAATGCGTTGTTTATCTAGTTATTTTTAAAACAAACCATAATTATGCCAGTCCATCCTTTCTGATGAAAATTAAGATTTTGCTAAATTATTGGGCTCTGCTTTTCAGTGAGTATACTCTGGTCATGTAGATTCTGCCTTGATTAACCTTATCTAAACTAGGATATGTTCTGTTATTTGTTTAAGCTTTGAACCCTTAAGCACTATCTAATATCATTGACCCATACGAGGTATATTCTATAAATAAGTATACAATCTCAGTAACAATGTTACTTTCTGCCTGTGTATAAAGATCTGTAAGATGGCTGGACGTATAAAGTAAACCCTATACCCTATTCTCAAGTTTGGGACTAATTTTGTGTAAAAATTAGTTCCAGAGTGTTTTTAATGATGTACAATGTGCAATTGTCAATATCCCCCACAACCCCCTACTCCCTCAATTTTTCAGGAAGCTCAAAAATGAATGAAATATTCCTTTATTTTCCCGGGGGATGGGGGGGGGGTTGGAATCAAGGGGTTGGGGGAAATAGATGTCTAAACCATTACCAGACATTGTGTCAAAAGATAAAATGAAAATTTGGGGGAAGGGGGTTGGGGAGGTGGTAACATAACGAGTTAGTTGGGAAAGAAAATGTCCATAACTAGCGCAACAACAACATTCTGTCTAGTAATAGAAGCTTCTATTTATTTTTGATGTAAAATAACAGTGAATAGTATTTTTTTTACACTATAGATTTTGGAAATGTTACTGGCATGTATTGACAGTGTTAGCATTTTTAAAAGCGAAGCTTTTCTATAATTAGGGTCGGTCCGTCCGTCCGTACGTCCGTCCGTGCGTCCGTCACAGAGAGTTAGCTCCTTTTATTAATTTAGGCATGTTAGAATTGTTCTATCGATTTCAAACTTTGCGTGGTGATTCCTGTAGTAGTTAGGTACGATTTAGAAAGCGTAGCAACTCTATAATCATTACCAGAATGTCCGTACGTCCATTTTAAACATGTTGATTTTTTTTTACTTTTTTAACAACAAATTTTTATGTGATCTAAGTATCCAATTGATCTGATTTTTGGTATACTGATTCCTGGGACAACAAAGTACAATATTATACGCGAAGCAACTCTATAATCAAGTCCTAAAAATGTAAGTATGTCCATAAACATTAACCTGTATCAAGCAGTTTTTCAACAAATTTACTTATAATTTTGCTTCGACTCTTATACATTTATATTCTGCTTATTCAGTTCTGACAAAATACAAGTGATAATGTCCGTTTGTCTTACCGTTTCAGTGTTTCGCTTTTATGGATGTTGTCATCCTTGTTTTGGAATAACTCATTTCCTCTGGGGCTATTTTTGATTTAACTTTTGAAAATACACTGTTAAACACGAGTAAAAACTTTATAGAAAAGCCGCGCTCTTAAAAATTGGTAAGACCCCTAGTTGTTCACTCTTAAACTTGATTATTATAATTGCATAATGCATGGAAAATCACCATTAGAAAATCTCTATAGTAATCAAGTTAGGAGTATTTCTAACGTTTAAACTGTTAGGTAGTTGACTTTAGAAGAAAAAACTTCTATAAAAAAATCTTTAGATTCCTTAAAAGAATCAAATATTTAAAACAAAAATTAAAAATTACTTTTGGTTTTTGATATAAAAATAGTTAACTTTTGATGTTCTAATAACCTTAGTTTTGTCTGAACTTCTTAACAGGGAAAAATGGAAAAAAGATTAGCAGGGGTCCAAATATTTCAATAGGGTCAAGAAATTTGAATATGCAATCATTAATAACACATGCTTGAGTGTTTCCCAAAAACTGCGTTAGAAATTGTTTTTAAACTTATTGAAATAAATAAACAAAGAAATGTACATAAGGACATCCCCAAAATGAATAAATTTTTTTAGATAATTTAATACAATGGAATAATGGATATTAATAATTCTTTTTTTGTGAGCAAGGATATTTATTATGATAATATGAGTGGTTAGTCAACTGTAACTGTGGAAATTCTAATCATCTGAACTTAAGCATCTTTCTCAAAATTAATTATCATTTTTTTGTGATATCATCACAAAGAATTAATATGATGTTCACAGTAACTTTAGTTACTTTTTTCTATTTTAATTTTTTTATTACATTACAGAGCAACCCCACGCCTGCATATTTGTTTACATATACTATTTATAGATTTGTAGTATCTTCATATGTATATGCAGGGATCTTAAGGGATAAGACTATGAACATCCTTAATGAGGATAACAAAAATACTCTCTTGTATTTTAAAATTATTGACTAAAAAAATTAATACTGAGAGAGCCAAATAATAAAACTTTGGGTACCATAATAATTTATATATCAATACCCCCCATTCCCTGAACATTAACTTCTTATTACTACAGTCTAAAGATGCTAGAGGGGGTGTGTGTGTGTGTGTGCTTGGGGGGAGGGGTGGGTCAGTTGAGCTATTGGTAAACTACCCCTTTTTTACACCTACGGACGCATTTATTATATTTCCAATGTGTGGTGTTCTTAAAAAACTTTGAATTAAAAAAGTAATTATTTAGAGATGATCAGTCTAGTTGATGTAAACTGACTTTTTCTACAACAAATGCTAAGTATGGGGTTTACTCTCTCTTTAGACAAATAATATTTTTTGTTTATGTTATCATCAAACTAATAACTGAACTGAATAACTTTTTGGGGAAGCTTCACAGCCTCTAAGAGGTATGTGGACTGATTAAAGTGATTAAAATATTACTAATTTTTCTGATAAATTTTATTTAGGATATTAAAGGAAAGATAAATTCTTTTATACAATTTCATGGTAAATATAATATTTGCTCTCCAATAATTTGCTTCTTTAGATAAACACTTTAACCCTTTGTGTTAATATTTAGGCGGGCGCTGTAGCCTGTAAGTTTAGTTTATTGTTAGACATGAAAGGGTAAAGAAGAATGCATTCAAGATTTACATAGAAACAAACAAAGAAAAAAGAAACTCTTTAAACTTGTTCAAAAGTCTGAACAGTGTATATTTTTTTCCTAATAAATATGTAATTATTAGGATAAAATTTATAATTGTTCATGCTTTTGAATCTCTACAATTCTGCACATTTTTCTGATATACGTTAATAAAAACAAAAACCAATAAAAAACTTGAACATTTCCTTATTATAGAACTTGTGTATGTTCTGAAATAAGTATCTGTTTATTATCATCTTTATTGGTATAAATTTAACTATATTAGAGTGAAAATGAAACTATTAAACAAAAATAGCTGTTTAAAATAAAATATAATAGCTCAAAAAATAACTTCAATGATGTCAATCAAAATTAAGAATTCCAATTGTTTCTGATAGTACATGTTAATGTTTTTTTTGTTGTTAATTATTATTGCTAAAACTTTATTTTTATGAAATTTACATCTTTATTAAAATAATTCTTAAATAAATTTTTGTTGGAAGATATTGTTTTTTAAAGGTGGAGTAAGAGGAAAAGGGAGAGGGTAAGCTTATAAAAGGGGTAAAATATAAAATGAAAAAGAGGGAACCAAAGGCAAGATGACAAACAGAAGCGTGCATAGATTGGTTAGGGGTAGGTGAGCTTTTAGGAGGCGTTCATGTCATTGGGGGGGGGGGGGGGTGTCACCAATGCAGCTAATCAGGATTAAGGAGGGGGGAACATTTCCCTGAGAAAAAGGGATGATTTATGAAGGGAGATGAGTAGGGAGAAGAAAAAGAAAAAGGAAAAATAGGGTGGGGGGGGGGGGAGGGCAAGGGTAAAAATTAGGTGCAAGCAAAAGGGAAGGGGTGAATTTTTGTCTGGGGAGGAAACCTACATTACTATTATCAAATTTTGGCATAAAGAAAGTAAATAGAAATTTGAGAACACTATGTTTATAATAAAATGCAATGATATTCCCTTTAATAGAAGACATTGGGGAACCTTGGCACCATGCTGAGACTCTGAATTTTGCGTCTTATACTACATCGGGGTAATATTATAAAAAATGACTAGTAAATTTCTGAAACTTGATGACTATTTTCATCTTTAAAGATTATTCTTAAAGTATTCTACTAAATTTCTAAATTCAAATGAGTAGGGTGGGTGAGGGCAAGAAGGGGGGGGGGGAATTGGGGATTTTGAGTACATTATATAAATTGGCAGTGTGATAGGAATTAGGGAATTTAGAGGGGATTTATTCACAGTTATCCCGGGCACCAAGAGACAGGTCATTGGTTGAGAAATTTGATTATCTCCAATATTTAATATGGCCATGAGATTAATCCCCGTCCTTTACATCCATCAATATAAGTTATAATTAAAAATAAACGTAGCAAGTTTTGAATTAAAGAATATATTTTGATGACCCTTGTCAACCTTCTCTGTAATAAGCTACCAAATTCAAAAGTATACCCAGAAGAAATATTGGGGTAGATTGATTTTTTATTTTATCACTGTAACCCTGTAGTTATCCACAAGATGAAACTTTCAGTGAAGCCAACTTTTAGAATATACATTAAATATGGTACATAATATCAATACTAGTGGAGCATAATTGGGATGGACACTTATGAGCTATGATTATATAATTGCTGCGTATTTAATAAAAGAGACAACATTATTTCATGAAGAAAAAAACGAGAAATGTATATGTTGATAGAATTATTAATTTTGATTAGAACTAAAGAAAAAACTGCATACCCACGTAAAAAGACATAACTTAAAAAAGGAAGATTAGATACTGATAGGTTGATTTTGATACGGGTATGGCTGTAAAAAGAAAAAGAAAAAACTTGCAAGCAAAGATTGCCATTGCCATTTCTGTCCTTCCCACACTCTAGGCAATACATTGCAGTTCTAATCTTTCTCTCTGTATCCTATCTGTTTTGTTACAATACCCAAGCCTTTTATTTTGTGTTGGGTAGATAAGGATAAAATCACGGGTTTTAAGGTTTTAAGGGGGATATTCTAATGTACTTCCCAAAAAATTGTTTGACGTCCAAGGATACTCATGTAGACAATTTGAATTAGTTGCCCTCATTATCATTCTCATTATTTCTCACTTTCTTACAAAAATATGTATGAAACCTCTTTACTTTCATTTGCGCTTTTTTCTCTTTTTTAGTGGTGTACTACTTTGGAAATACTTGTTATAGTTTGTTTGTTTTGTTTTCTAAGCCCACTCCCTATCGGATATGGATGTAATTATTTAAATTGAACTCTTACATCAAATCCTCATTATTACAAGAAAGCTTTTCAAATTTTCATATTCTTCCATTTTGGTTTTCTATCTATATTTTCCCATTTTGTCATTATAAAGTATTTTAGAAAAGAAAAATTGAAGAAATCTTTTTTCTGATCTTTTCAAAAAATACTCTTAAAACGTAACAGTACTTTTTAAACTTAGCTTTAAACCTTACTTTATAATATGTTAAGAGCTTTTTAAAGATCCTTCATAAATACAGAGAGTTAAAATCCATTGGACAGACAATCAATTTATATGAAACAATGACAATTTTGTCCTTAATTAGCGTAAGTTCATTGAAACACATTTCAATAAGAGAATAATTGGCTCAAAATCAGGGGCTGTGATTCAGAAAATTAATTCCATTTGAAATGGCCGAAAATTTAATATTTTGTTGCCATAGAGTTGCGTAAAACTTGTTGTTAGATATAACTTAAGGGAAGTGGGTAAAAATGGGAGAAATATGGGAAGAGGGTTGTGGGGAAATTTTCACTTAGAATTGCTTGTCAGAATTACTTTCCCTTATGGTTGTAAAAAAAACTCTCTATTGGATAGTTTACTACTCTATCCTATTTGTGTATTAAGTCCTGAATATTGCTAAATCCAATAAAGGTTGTATAAATCCCATTTATATGTGAAACTAATCTTATTTAGTTTACAGACATGATCAAATATCTACAGTTAAAATTATTAGTTTATATCTTTAAAGCGAAGCTTAAAGCATGCATTTTTGCATTGCCTTATTGATTTCAAACTGTGCATGTAGATTCCTGAAATAATTGGATATGATTTAGAAAGCGTAGCAACGCTTTTTTCGTTACCACTTCCGTACGTACTTTTTTGTCAATTGTTTTTATTTATTTTTTTTTATTCATCTGATTTTTTGAATAATTATTCCTAGGAAGACAAGGTACAATATATTAAGCACAGCATATTTATAATCAAGTCCTAAAAATGTGAGTATGTCTTTAAACAATATCCCATGTTTCAGCAATAAATTTATATGTAACTTTGTTTAGACTTGTAAATTATTGTCTGCCACTGTACAAGTGTTTATCTGGTTCTAAAGCTTAGGTTTTTATGGATGTTGTGATAAAAAATGTCGTATTACGTTCTTTTAAAATTATATGATAATATTTGTACAAAAATTAACATTTTTCTTAATTAAAATTTGTATTTGAGTGGAAATCCTATCATGATCTCGAATTTCATATTATTCCATTGCATTGGTAAGCTTTTCTATAATTAGAGTTGGTCCGTCCGTACGTCCGTCCGTCCGTTACGGATAGCTTTTTTCGTTAATTTAGGCATGTTAGAATTGTCCTATCGGTTTCAAACTTTGCATGGTGATTCCTGTAGTAGTTAGGTATGATTTAGAAAGCGTAGCAACTCTATAATCATTTCCAGAATGTCCGTACGTCCATTTTAAACATGTTGATTTTTTACATTTTTTAACAACAAATTTTTATATGATCTAATAATCTGATTGGTTTGATTTTTGGTATACTGATTCCTGGGACAACAAAGTACAATATTATAAGCGAAGCAACTCTATAATCAAGTCCTAAAAATGTAAGTATGTCCATAAACATTATTCTGTATCAAGCAGTTTTTCAACAATTTTACTTACAATTTTGCTTCGACTCTTATACATTTATATTCTGATTATTCAGTTCTGACACTATACAAGTGTTAATGTCCGTTTGTCCTACCGTTTCAGTGCTTCGCTTTTATGGATGTTGTCATCCATGTTTAAAGACAATCATTCCTTGGATATTAAAGTGGCTTTTTTCCGTAAATCATACTTTGTATCTGTTTGTCTGTCTGTTAGTCTGCTTGTCTGTCTGTTTGTCTCTCTGTCTGTCTGCCAGTTTGACTGAAATGTTTCATGTTTTAAGATTGTCAAAAGTTGAAAACTGCCAAAAGAAAATATTAAAGCGTCCTTACTTTGTCGTTTGATTTTCATAGAAAGCAAAAATTTTATTTCACTTTACAAATGAGCATACACTAATGCTCAGTAATGCTTATTCTCTGGGTTTTGCTTTAATTCTATTTGATTGCTAATAAGATTATTTATGGTTTCTAAGGAAATTTATAATCTAATATTTGAATCACATTGTAATACTGTTCGTTACACCGACTCAGAATTACCACTTTTTTAAAAATTCAATAGGCGCGCTATTCCAACCCATTCCTTTTATGATATAATGACCATTGATACCAAAAAAAGTGTTCTTGTACCTTTTTTTCAGCATTATGCCCAATCCGATTTTCATAAAAACAAGGATGACAACATTCATAAAAGCGAAGCTCTGAAACGATATGACAGACGAACATTAACTTTTGTTGAGTGTCAGAACTGAATATACAAAATATGAAATTATAAGGTTTGACCAAATTATACGTAAATTTGTTGCAAAACTTCTTAAATACAGAATTCTGTTTAAGGACATACTGACATTTTTAATACTTGATTATAGAGTTGCTTCGCTCATAATATTGTACCTTATTGTAATAGGAATCAGTAATCAAAAAATCAGATCAATCGGATGTTTTTATCACATAAAAAATTGTTATTAAAAAAGTAAAAAAATCAACATGTTTAAAATGGACGTACGGACATTCTGGTAATGATTATAGAGTTGCTACGTTTTGTAAATCGTACCTAACTACTACAGGAATCACCATGCAAAGTTAGGACAATTCTAACATGCCTAAATTTACGAATAAAAGCTAACTATCTCGGACGGACGGACCGACCCTAATTATAGAAAAGCTTCGCTTTTAAAAAGCATGGATTTATATACCTTTCTGAATTTGTCTTGAAGAGTAGATTAAGAATCAAAAAACGATTCTAAAAGATTTTGATCATAGTAAGAGCTATCTTCAAAAGACTAAAAATTTTTGGCCATTTTAACCAAAAAATTTCTCCCCAAGGGGGGACCTTTCCCCCTTTTTCAGGAAAATCAAAATTGACATATTGCTGAAAAAACACTTTTCTTAGGATCAATAGTCATTATATCACAAAAGAAATGGTTAAGAATTGCGCGACAAAATTTTTATGCACTTTGAGGCGGTCTACTGTCCGTCCATAGGAAAATTATTTTCAGAATATGTAATTTACTCAGTTGGTACACAAAATTGGCTCTGAAATGCCATATAAAAATCTTCATTAATTTGTATCTACTTCATAACATTTTTTATTGTCCTTTAGCTTATTTGGCTTTGATTTAAATATTAATTATTCTTTAAAAATTTAGTGCTTTACTTTTTTAGATGTTGTTATTCTAGCTGTTTTTCTTACGCTCTTGGCATAAAAATTTTCTAGTCAAAACAAGACAGTACTTCTGTAATGTAATGATAATGCAAAAACTTATTCTAAACCTTAAAACAAAAATGTTGAAGGGATAAAGTAATAAGTATTTTTTGGAAAGGAAATATGTTTCAGTCTGACGCCAACAAGTACATATTGTTCTTTATGGGTGTGCAACATTCTCTGTAATAAATAGGGGTTATGCCTTGACCTAAACACAGATCAAACCTATAAGCAGGAGATAACATGTATGGTTCATTGCGATTGAAATCAATTTATTTATGAAAAATGTAATTGACTAAAAGATTATCGAAATTTCTTCGTGAAAATTAACTGTAAGTTAATTTTATGTAATTTACTTTTCCTTTTCTGTTAAACAAAATACTTTTAATGTAATTTATAGTATTTTGGAATATAGATGAATTTGTGACTATAAAGAAACAAAATATCGAATTTGGATATCGAAGTGTTTTTTGTTGGCTGATGTCTAGTAAAATTAATGTCTAATCTTCAATATTTATAGATAGATAGATAGATAGATAGATAGATAGATAGATAGATAGATAGATAGATAGATAGATAGATAGATAGATAGATAGATAGATAGATAGATAGATAGATAGATAGATAGATAGATAGATAGATAGATAGATAGATAGATAGATAGATAGATAGATAGATAGATAGATAGATAGATAGATAGATAGATAGATAGATAGATAGATAGATAGATAGATAGATAGATAGATAGATAGATAGATAGATAGATAGATAGATAGATAGATAGATAGATAGATAGATAGATAGATAGATAGATAGATAGATAGATAGATAGATAGATAGATAGATAGATAGATAGATAGATAGATAGATAGATAGATAGATAGATAGATAGATAGATAGATAGATAGATAGATAGATAGATAGATAGATAGATAGATAGATAGATAGATAGATAGATAGATAGATAGATAGATAGATAGATAGATAGATAGATAGATAGATAGATAGATAGATAGATAGATAGATAGATAGATAGATAGATAGATAGGTAGGTAGATAGATAGATAGATAGATAGATAGATAGATAGATAGATAGATAGATAGATAGATAGATAGATAGATAGATAGATAGATAGATAGATAGATAGATAGATAGATAGATAGATAGATAGATAGATAGATAGATAGATAGATAGATAGATAGATAGATAGATAGATAGATAGATAGATAGATAGATAGATAGATAGATAGATAGATAGATAGATAGATAGATAGACAGATAGATAGATAGAAAGATAGATAGATAGAAAGATAGATAGATAATGCATTAACTCTTGACAAGTTATACACTGTGATGATATTGATTTTACATTAACGCCCCTTTATTAAATGAGTATACGTATTTGTTCTTAGAGCATGGATATTTCATATTTGTAGTTAAAGACGGTCTTATAAATAGCAAGTGCTAAACATTTTCTGTGTATACATGCTAAAATATAATGATATGAATAGTATTTACTGCAAATGCGTTTAAAATCAATTGGTTTTTCCCGAAATCCTTTAAAAATTGGTAGGACCCAATTCCAAATAAAATTTTAAAAAAACTTATTCATGATGAACTTATTAATTCGATTAGGTATTGAGCTTTGCAGGGTTAAGGCTGTTTGCAAAGGTAAGGAGTTGTTTTATGTCAAGTATTTGTATAAATGATTATTGATTATTACTCTTCGCCATTATGCAACATAAAATTTATCCTGAATAGGACTTCTAACATTGCATTCAATACGTTAGGATAAGTTAAAATATAACAAACTTACTGGTTCATTTTCCATTTTTTATATATAAAGTACAGGTACCCTTTAACTGTAATAATGTTATAATGTTTTAAGTATATATTCGCCATTTTTGTTTGGAAAGCTTTTATATTACAGGAGAACAAAGGAACACTCATACAATTTATCATATGAGATTTGTGTATGTCAAATCTAAATCAATAAATTGTCACACATAGAACTTAAACTTGTGTACTGTTAAAATTACACTTTTTGCATTTCACAGTTTTTTATAGATAAACTTGAAATAAAAACTTATTTGGAATATGTATAACAATTTTATAGACATTGCAATTTGTTTAAAGTTAAAAAATGTGAATTTTGAAATGTTATTACCCAATCACCAAATATTTTAACATATGGAAATGTGTTCTATTTGAATAATTTATTCTTGTTTTTAAATAGTTATTATACATTAATAGAAGCCTTATAAATAATTATAGCTTGTACAAAAATGTAAATTGTGGTATGTGTAAACCCAATAAACATACATGATCCTATTGATATGCTCTGTGATTAATCACTTTATACCTGTTTATAACTACTTACATAACATTGCTAGCGGCTGGGCCAATCGTTCTACAAATTTTAAGGAAACTTTATATTAGTCAGAGAAAGTTTTGTCTTTTTAAAACCTCATGCAATATTTGGGTAAATGATATTTTAAAAAGGATGACAACATCCATAAAGATCAAAGCAACGAAAATTAATAGAATAACAAACAGACAAAATGAATCATAAAGGGGATGTTCAGTTGATAAATATGCAATAATTCATATATATCACGAAACCTTTCTGGAAAAATAATAATGAATATTTTTAATGCCTTTTTAGCTAGACCCACAGACTGACGGACAAAGTAAATTATGCACTTAAAGATCATTGATACAGGGATCTCCACAAAGAAGTTTTAGTAGTCTATCTTCAATAGCAGCCGAGAAAATCGCATCTCCCTCATACAATTAAGGTTGGACTGACGGTCGGACTAGCTGACAGAGCAAGTTAAATATAGAGTAGCTGCGCTACTAAAAAGAATATCTTTACTTTAAATAATGTTGAATTTCCTCTTTTTGCCAACTTTTATATTGTTAGAATTTATAAATAAGTAGTCTGGTGTTCTCAAGGAAAGCTTACAGTATCTTTGAAAAGAAGGACAATTCTATCCATAAGAAGCGCAGGAAAAAAGACAGTAAAGTGTATTAATACAGTGAAAGTACTTTTTTATTCATTAAGTAAGATTTATAACAATGAAAAATAATAGTTTATTTTTCTGTGTATGTGTGTAGGATCTCGCTAAAAGATGAACCTTTAGAGTAAAGCATCTTATAGGTCCAGCCAATAAAACGACCCATAAAAAACACCTTACCTGCCAAAAAAATAGTTTACATTTTCCTATTAAAAATAAAATTGATACCTAGGGCACCCTTCCCTTCCCCCTTTCCCTAGAGGTATCTAGGGACGTAGTTTTGTATCATTATATTTTACGCTAATGTTCGCCATTTAATTTTTTGTCTAAAATTGACTTTTTTTAGAATACTTGTCCTGCTAAATTTCCTTCCCAAAAGTTTATTTAGACACTTTATTCCCTTCCCCCCCCCCTCTGTTTAAAATAAGTTTTTACATTATGGAAAAATTTAAACAGAGACGATTACGTTTGAAAGAAGCGTTGTTAATAATTGTATTTTGTATTTCTGTGAGCTATATTGCAGAGTGAAAGATAATTAAACATTATAATAAATATTATGAATATTAGCATCACTGACAGAAAAGAATCTATTATGATGAACTGTAGAATAGTTTTGCTTCAAATATATTTTTTTTCTGTGTCATATGTTTTTACTACGTAAATACAGTTCAGGAAAGTTACTTAACCCTTCCTTTATCAACATAATCTATAAACAAGAAATATTCATATCGGGGGAACACTAAACTCCCTCCGTCCCCTCCCCTCCTAGAATATTCCAAATTGAATCTATTTCCCTGTAAAGTTTAAACCAGGTTATTCAGAGTTTAGATTACATTGACCACTAGCGGAGACGCAGGGATTCAGTGATAGGGCAATGGAGGAAAAAATTATTTTAACTAATTATTGCACTTTGTATTTTTTGTGGAATGTGGAATGGGGTTGTAGGTTAATTTAGCTTAATTTGAAAACTGCCGGTGAAAGAAAGAACATTTGACTTTAACAAATAGTATTTTTTTAGCAGGGATATTTTCTTATTTGTCTAATCTTATGTATCTAATCTTATTTTTGTAAAGATTCGCTCCAAGATGAGGTGGTAAGTGAACAATCTTGTTTGATTTGTGTTATATTTTTTTTAATGTGTTTCCGTTTTCTTGAGCAAAATATAATTGGGGTAAGTTAGGTATTTTGTAATAAAATGCGGTGAGGTTTTTTGTCTGTAGCCAAAGATCTCAGAAGTTGCTGCTGCTTTTCATGATATTTGTTAATGTTTTCAGGCTATGGGGGAAGCAAATAGTGCTTTTATAAAATAAGATGAATATATTCAAAATGGGAAAGGTTATGAATTTAGAATACAAACTTCTGTTTTTAGAGTATCAATTATAATATCTTTATCAATTAAAATGAATGAGACTTCTAAAAAACGTATGAACTCATTTAGTCTGAAATTTATGTATTAATAATATAATCTTTAAATATGATAATAGTTATTTCTCGTATCGTATTATAAACGGCTTTCCGCGGATATAGAATGTACAATTATAATATTAAAACTAGTTTTTTTAGCCCCGAGGTGCCGGAGGCACCGGCTAAAAAAACTGGTTTTAATTTTATGATTGTACATTTCTATATTCGTAGAAAACTGGATATAATACGATGCTAGACATAGTTTTTTCGTATGGATGAGAACCGGTTCCTATCCACCGGATTCGAATGAATACGAGAAAAAATTATTGGATATAAACTGTCCCTTACGTACTGACGTAGTGAGGTAGAGTAGCTGTGTTCAAAAAAGATAGCTTTACAAGTGCGAGTCACATAAATCTTAAAATTCTATTAAATTTTGAACATATAATATTTCATAAACATGAATTATTATAATAAATGTTAAAGAGCCAGCACATAAGAATAGCTTTCTTGAATATAGCAACAAATTTGAATGCCTAGGGTTGCAATGATAGGGTAAGATAATCCGGAATTCAGATCTGTTTGGGCAACGTAATTTTTTTCTAAAAATCAAAAGCATTATTTTTCTTTCTTTTTTACATACTTCTAATATCACGAAAACATAACATGATTAAGATTTTGACTAGAAATTAAATTATTAACCTCCATCCCTATATATAATCTTACACAAGTACCTTTTTATAAATAAGCTTAACATTTATGAAAGTTTCATATGGTTGTGGAAAAATATAATTAAAATAAGAATACAGAGTTATATTTGAACATCAGAGGTATACAGACAAACTTATACTGGTGACCTGTTAAGTAGTTTCGTTGCTAGAAACCAGCTACACATAATAAAAGTTATATTCCCCTTACGGTCTACGTATAAATTTCAATTTTTATACTTGATGTGTAAGAATGTACATAATTTAAATTATTCTATACATCGCCATGAAAGACATAGATACCATAGAAAACTATCTAAAATGTCTATATATCCGTTATATAAATTATGATTTCTGTTAATGCATAATGTAGAAAAAATTATATCCGTCCGGCGTTTATCGAAATCTCAATCATAACACAGAAAAACACAATATTGATAAACAAAATTACTTCATCTATAGAATAAAATTATTGGTTGAAAAGTTTAACATTATTAGTTTGGAACTACCCTATTGTTTTTTTCTCAATGAATAAAACTTATAAAACCAATGTAAACTACAGTCCCCTCCCTGTCTAAATATCTCTTTATTCCCCTTCCCCCAAACTAACTTATACTCGCTCTTGTTCTTTATAGTACACAGAAAAGTGTTGAAAATCAAAAAATAATGAAAGATAAGAAATCTGGAAAAAATAGCTGAATAAGAATAACAAAAATAATTACATAACACAAAAAAAGTAATATGAAAATTTTCAACCAACAAAAATCATCTTTTGTTTTTAATAAACAGTATAAAACTTATGCTCATTAAAGCATCATGTCTTTTTATTTATAACCAACTGAAGATTGTTTTTAAGGTTGTGGGGAAAAAGGTGGGTCCGGCTTTCTGGCATATCTCAAATTTGGCGAACTTAAAACTTTGCAACGCTTAGATAGAAATTATTTTTTTTCTATTTAGAATATTTACATTCTATATTTAAATGCACTAAAAATTATTAAAGGATTATTATTTTGTATATCATAAACATTAATTTGATTTTAAAAATTAGCGGTTGTATCGGAGACAACTTCGCAGGAAACTAAATAACATTCGTGTTACATCTAGGATGACTTTAGAGTTTAAGTTTTAGTAGCGAATTTACTCTATGTTTAACCCTAAATGGTCGGTACCCTTTCTGGACCTTAATAGGTTTGGGGGGGGGAGGGGCGTTGAAGTTCCCCCCTATTAAACAAACATCCTGTTATTTTCTTATGAGGATTGCTAAATGTTCTTTTTAAAAGCGAGGCTTTTCTATAATTAGGGTCGGTCCGTCCGTCCGTCTGTAACGGATAGCTTTTTTCGTTAATTTAGGCATGTTAGAATTGTCCTATCGATTTCAAATTTTGAATGGTGATTCCTTTAATAGTTAGGTACGATTTAGAAAGCGTAGCAACTCTATAACCATTACAAAAATGTCCGTACGTCCATTTTAAACATGTTGATTTATTTACTTTTTTAACAACAAATTTTTTGTGATCTAATCATCCGATTGATCTGATTTTTTAAGTATTAATTCCTGGGACAACAAACTATAATGTTATAAGCGAAGCAACTCTATAATCAAGTCCTAAAAATGTAAGTATGTCCATAAACATTATCCTGTATTAAGCAGTTTTTCAACAAATTAAATGTTGACAAAGAATTTTAGCCTTCTATCTTAAATGGTAGCTTAGAAAATCACATTTTCCCAAAAGTATTATTGACTGACAGACTGATGGACAGACTGACAGACAGATGGACAGACATTTCAATATCTCTAAAATTAAGCTCAGAGCCTAAATTTTTAATGTTTGTGGGGTCTTTTGCTCAACAAGCTCCTAAAAGGAAATTCCCAATATGAATTCTGTATTGATTACTTAGTACGGTTATGTTAAGAAAGTTTTCTGGAAAAAATCATCTCAATATTTCTAAAAATAAGCTCAGAACTTAATTTTTTAGTGTTTGGGGGTCTTATGCTCCACTAGCCCCTAGAAGGAAAGTCTCAAAATGAAATCTGTAATGATTACTTAATTGGTTATGTTAAGAAAGTTTTCTGGAAAAAAAATCATCTCAATATCTTTAAAAATAAGCTCAGATTTAAAATGTTAGTGTTTGGGGGGTCTTTTGCTCCAATAGCCTCTAGAGGGAAAGTTCCAAAATGAAATCTATAATGATTACTTAGTACGGTTATGTTAAAAGGTTTACTACAAAAAAAAAGCATCTCAATATCTTTAAAAATAAGCTCAGAACCTAAATTTCAGTGTTTTGGGGTCTTTTGCTCCACTAGCCCCTGGAAGGAATGTTCTAAAATGAAATCTGTAATGATTACTTAGTTTGGTTATGTTAAATAAGTTTTCTGAAAAAAAAATCATCTCAATATCTTTAAAAATAAGCTTAGAACTAAAATTTCTACTGTTTGGGAGTCTTTTGCTCCACTAGCCCCTAGAGGGAAAGTCTCAAAATGAAATCTGTAATGTTTACTTAGTTTGGTTATGTTAAAAAAGTTTTCTGGAAAAAAAATCATCTCAATATCTCTAAAAATAAGCTCAAAACCTAAATTTTTAGTGTTTGGGGTTTCTTTTGCCACACTAGCCCCTAGAGGGAAAGTCACAAAAATAAATTTTTAAAGTTTTATGGGTAGATCCAGTCATGTAAGAGAGCTTACAAAAAGAATTAGGTTGATAACTAGAAAAACAAGCCAGGGCAAAATTTGCTATTGAATTTTATTTCCTATAAGTGTACTAACTTCCCCTCTCCCCCCTTATTTCATTTTTTTTGCCAGCCGCTAAATATTAAAACAGCTGTAGAGCGGCCAATTCTAAAGCTATGATAACCAAATTTTAGGACGAACTCTTAGTTTACATAACAAAAAGAAATTTTTTCTGACCATCGCCGAAAAACGGCAAATAACGGAAACCTTCATTTTCGGCGTTTACGGCGGTTGCCGACGCCAATTAAGTTTTTTATATGTTTATGATTACAGTAATAGACTACATACAGAATTGGCTGGTCTAGAGCTGTTTTGCTCCACTAGCCCCTAGAGGGAAAGTCCCAGGATGAAATCTGTAAGTGTACAAACTCCCACGTTAAATTTTTTTATGGAATATGGATATGATTATACATGAATTATAATAAAATTAACAAAATTTACCTATTATTGCCCTTTGGCGCATATCTTATTACAGACTTCCTCATTTGGCAACATCCATATAAGAAAACCTCTGAAATGTAGGACAAACGAACATAAACACTTGTAGCGTATCAGAACTTAATAAGAAGAATACTAAACACAGGTCTAGAAAAAAATTTGAAGTAAAGTAAATTTGTTGCAATCTTCTTTAATACAGGGGAATTTTTAAGGACATTTTCAACTTATTTATAGAGATGATTTGCTTATAACAATGTACCTTGTTGTAATAGGAATCAGAATCCCAAAAATTAGCTGAATAAATAAAAAATCATCATGTTTTAGATGTACTTTCTAGTAACAATTATAAAGTTGCTACAATTCAAAAACCATACCTAATTATTATAGGAATCATTATACAAAGTTTGAAATTAATAGGACAATTCTAACCTGTTTAATTTAACCAGAAGAGCTAACTCTGCCAGAATAATAAACTTACATACAGACAGACAGACTTTAATTATATAAAAGCTTTGCTTTTAAAAAGCTGATATGAATTTTCTCACTAACAGAATAATACTGATTAATTTTCCAATATTTTTCTCAACCAGAGTACACTTGAACAGAATATATTTGTTTTATTTTTGAATCTTTAACCATTTGAGGGTGAGGAGAAAGTTGAATGGCAGGAAAATGTTGGCAAATAAACTAATTTTTAAAAGCAAATCTACACTGCAACTCACTTTGTTTTTTCTCCCTGTTAATCTATCACTCTGTTTGAAATCCTATAAGGAAAATACCTAAAAAATATAAAAAATTAAAAGTAAATGTAGTAAAAAAGTTACATTAACCCTTTACAGTTCAACGCCCCCCTTATTATCTCAGTTCCTGTCAGAGCTAGAGGGCTAAATTTTTTTGTGCAAGTCCCCTGTTTGATAATGAATTTCCGACCTTATATAAGTCTAAGTCAATTTTCGCTTCCTTCACCCTTTTATTTAACAACCTTTGTTTTTAGGTCTTTTTTTACTTAAAAATTTCAAACGGCTGTAATTTTCTTATTTTTGAAGCTAGAAGAAAATTTTTTTTCCAGAAAATGTTTATCTCTATGTAAATTTTACATTAGAAATATCAAAATATAAATTTCTGCGGCCGCAGCTGTACTTGGCAGCTGCAAGCTGCCGCAGTCGGCGGTCGGCGGGAAAACGGCGGCGGATCTTAATGAAATTTTAATATGTAATGTAAACATGTAAGAAAATCTTAAGTTTCAAATTTGAAGTCTCTAAGTCAAAAATTGCGGCCACAGGAGCCTTTTAAAGATTTCTGGAGACCTGGAGGATCAGGACCTGCAGGATCATACCTGGAACCTGAAAGTGACTTGAACACCTGTATTTTATATAAGGATGTACTACTAGAGGATTTTTTAGTATTTTGGCATGATAAAATGCTTTAGTCAAAAAAATATTTTTGCTCTTTACCTGGATGACCCTGCCAGGTTTGCTGGCATCCTGTGCTCTCCA
Source organism: Acartia tonsa (assembly GCF_053477335.1). NCBI lineage: Eukaryota > Metazoa > Arthropoda > Copepoda > Calanoida > Acartiidae > Acartia > Acartia tonsa. The sequence goes on from NC_137261.1 coordinate 32,284,158, forward strand.
GGATGGAGATATTCAAAAAATTCCAACTCTTTGTTATGTGTCATACCCATACTTAAAAAGTCAAGCAGTTTGGGCTCTTTATCTTTCACACACAGAAAATGAGATAGAAAAAACAGGATGGAAAAAATGGAAAATGAGATAGAAAAAACAGGATAGAAAAAAAACGCCCCCACCCCCCGACCGTTAAGGGTTGACAGACATCTAAATTATAGATAAAATTCGCCAACAATTTCAAGATCCATATTTCAACTCCATTTATCCCTGCAAACATAATTTACATTGATGCGAATACATTCAAACACATGCGACGCATGTGAATTAATTGATACTTTATCTAAAGTCGCTTGTAATAAAAGATTTAAATATTCTATGTATATAAAATACATTAATATACAGATTTTTATTTTTGTTTAAATTTTAATTATTGGTGGTGTTTAAACCACTTTTTTGAACAACGCCCCCATAAAACGTTTCCATGTATAAATTGAAGAAAAGTACATTAAGCTATTAAGTACATCGATAAAGTATTTTTTTTCTTCATAGTATTTAAATAATTTTTGAAACAAACTTAGAAAAAAAGCTTTTGAGATTTTAATAATCATTAATTAATTCTTTAAAAAAAAATTAATTTAAATATCTGAAAATTTGCCGTTAGTTCTTAGTTGGTATAAAACAAAATAATTTAGAGTAGCGGGGCTACTCTATTACTATTAATATTACAGAAATTTTAAATGAGTAGTAAGTAAATAACATAATATTAGCACCAGTTTTGTTAGCTCAGGCATTTGGAACCTTGTTTTCACTTATTATCCACGGAAAGATGTCTATAATACGATGTGGTAAATTACTCAGCTAAATTTATTTAGGATCTACAATATTTTGATATACATGATACAAAATATAATTTCATGAAAAAAACATTTTCTACTTTTCATCCTTTTTGTCCTTGTTAACACAGTATAAACTTTGTACAGCAGAGAAAGAGTGGGCAATGACAATAGTCCCCAAAGTTTTAAATAATGTTTTCTTATTTATTAGCTTAACAATTTTGGGGATTGAGTCAATTTGAATTGGTTGCATCAATAGGTTGAGTGTTCACACTTTTTAACCACAAATTTTAATCTACATAAGGGGTTATTCTAAGTATCATCATCGGGGATGTATATTAATTTATCAGCCATTGTCTTATCCCTTTAGATCCATTACACTCACTACTGTATACAACTTCTAATTTAATTTGCTTTTGTGTATTGATAAAACAATATGCTTATGTGATAATATGCGGAAATGACCGCACACCGTTGAATTGGTCTTTTCCCCCCCAACTAATTTGTTTCACTACGCCTCCCACTGTATAAAAGTAGTCAGTAATTAAGAACGATAAATCATGAGATATTTGATCATGCACCTCATGCGTGGACCCACCATATTCCCCACAACCGTTTTTAACATGAAACTGTGTTGATCACTCTATATAAATATATAAAGTAGTAAAGTTTTTTTTGTCTGAACCTTAAGATCTCAATAACTACTGAAATGATAAAGATTTCGTTTTTTGGGAAGCTTCACATAGATACCGGGGGGTTTATCTTAATATTTATGCCTTAGGATGATTGTAAGCTATTTTTTTAGCCCCATCTTATCAAATTGTTAACAATAAGTGTGTATGTTGTATGAAAGTAATTTTTTTCTTAAAATTAACTAAATAGAATGGCAAGTATATTCTATAAATCAAGATTCATAAAAATTTGTAGAATAATATTCTTCTATTTTACATTGTTTTCTGATAAACCTATCAGTGTCTGTGATTTTTAGTAGCCAGAATTTTAGTGGGTGGGGAAAAGTCATGAATTTCAATTATAAAAAGTACCTCCATTTTATTCAATAAATATTATAACAACTAGTTCCGTTTTTAGGAAATTTTCTCGAAAAAATTGGTATCCGTCTGTCTACACTTTAAAATAAAGTTTTAATCCCGTTGTTAATGCAGATCGACGACTAAATTTTTTTTTATACGGAACACAAAAAGAAATTATACACAATTTACGTTCTGTGAATATTTTGTTGCTATGTTAATTACAATCGGTTGTGCCCTAGCATCCAGTGACTTTTTTATTCTAATAAGCAAGGAACAGCAGAAAAATAGCCTGAAACCTTCCCAAGACCTTCTCTGAACAAACAATAGCCTAAATCTTCCCAAGTTTCCCAACGAAGAGAAATGAATCGGTTCAGTAGTTATCGAAATCTTAATGTACAGACAAACAAACTTACTACTTTATATTATTTGTAGGAAATAATTGTCCATCAATACTCTTTACCTCAGGGAGTAACGGAGGGGATAATGGGCAATTAATTCAATTTAAGAGTTTTTGCTGAAAGACCATTAAATACAGATTTATCTAGAAAATTTTGAGACAATTGTAAAGGGTGTGTTAATAAAATTTAAAAAGCCATAAAATAATAAAAAAGTTCCAAGAAAAAAAGCATTTGTTTGAAAATTAGATTCTGGAGAAAAAATTGTTAAAACCAGCCATCTCATAACAAATTCAGTTTTTTGATACTCGTCTGCTATATTCAAAACTAACTCAGCAAGTTAGTGGCATTTGATGGGCCAATACCCAAAGTCATTCAAAACCTGCTAAATTCTTGCAATTCCCTTTAAGCCAGTACCCAAAGTCTGAGACCCCTAAAAATTGAATATTCGATCCATTGTCCCCTCCCTTACTCCCTGTCTTTTCCTTCTCCATTTGTTTTGTGTCTGGAATATTTTCAATGCGGAAATAATCTGCAGAGACTAACTAAGTCAGTTCTTGTTCAAAGATAAGGGAAAAGTAAGTTGTCACTAAAATATTTTTTTAATTCTTGTGTCTTTTTCGTCCTTTTAGGTACGATTAGGTTAAGTCAGGTTCAGAAGACTACCAATAGGGTTTTGGCATTGCAGAGTTAGAGCTTAGTTGCGCGATAAATTTATTGTCAGGTGTTCTATCTAGGGTTATAACTTTATTACTAAATAGATAGATACAAACAAACCAATGAAGAATTTAAATTAATTTCAAAAGGTTATTGGGCCAAGTCTTATAACATTCTTTAGTTTGGGATTCTAAAGGAGTACCTGATTACTTTTTCTTTCTTCTAAAACCTAGGCTAGCCTTGGAAATTCTATATGATTTTGATTAATATCATTGTAAAACTCAGAAATTCCATATACCCCTTTGCAACGCCTAAATAATGTTTACAAACCAAATAATAAGAAATAAGTAAGCTGAGTAAAATATTTGTCAACTACCCTACCCTTGTCCCTGATTTCAATACTATAAGGGGATGTAAATAGGATGAGGGTTTAGAACCATTTCTGGTTTCCTAAATAGATCAAATAACAAAACAATATAGCTTTTTAAGTCTGATATTTTGCTGTAATATATTTATTTAAATGATCTTGGAATTTCACATTTGTCAGAATCCCAAAGCGACCATTCCAAGAAGTGAAACTATACTCTAATATTAGACAACGTAGTTTTTAAAAAGACTTAACCATTAAACCAAAAAAGGATTGAATAAGAAAAGCTAATTTTCCTTTATATAAGATTAAAGAACAAAGATGTCTGTTTTTTTTTGTTTTTTTAAGGCAATTGAAAACTTAGCTCCGTAACTCCCTTACTTTTTATTCTTATGGTTAGAATTTCATTTCAAGCTGCTTTACAATATATTTATGAAACTTTTTCATTTGTCTGTCACTTATTTTATTTCAATAATTTTTTTAATGCTAATAAATTATGTTACTATTTATGTTACTTCTATAAAATTTTTGTAAGCAAACAAAAAAAAGAATATCAAACCTAAATATATATATAACTGTTAATTTTACTTAAGCTTAATCCTATTATATAAAGTAGCAAGCGTTTTTTGTCTGTCCCGAATAATCTCGCTAACTGCTGAACCGATATTGTTCTCCTTTACAGTGAAGCTTCTTATAGGTCCTGTGAAGGTTTTACACTATTTTTGGGAAGGGTGTCTTAACCCCCCTCCCCCCCCAAAAAAAAAAATATTTTTTTGCTCTTTTGAAACTCAAATTTAAAATGGGACAAGGTCGACTTTTCTTCTCCTACTATAAGTGCCCCTAGAGGCTTCTAGGTGGCGTAGCCGCTAGTGTGTATATAAAAAAGAAAAATCCCAATTTGAGAGGTATGATTCAGAGAAGGTTGAGAAATATTAGACTAGTCCAAATTTTATATACGTATTATTTTATAGGAACTATTGGAGAATAACTTTTTTTGTAGATAAAAACCTATGTGGACTGAAGAAGCCTCCTGAAAGAATATCTAGATATTTCTGGTAAAATAATGTGTATAGAAACAAAGGCATGTGGAATTAAATCCATAAACGAAGGCGAAGCACAACGTGTTAGACAAAACAAATGAAAAATGTACATGTGACGCAATCGCCTCTATCAGTTCAGAAAAATGCCAAGATAAAATAAGATAATATTGATAATTGTCTTTATAATGAACGGATAAATTTGAATAATTATTTAAAGTGTTTAGGTTTGATTTTTAACATTTATCGTTAAAGTATTCAACTTTAAACGGGCTAAAACGATAGGGTGATTCCAACACAATAAATTTCTAAGCTGTCATTAACGGAAAAATTGAGACGAAAGGTTCGCTATATCATAATTTTAATACAGAATAATTGAGACAGGCTAATAGTAGGAATAAGAGAACTAGGGAGGCGAGTAACCCGGAAACAGTTCTTCATAGTTCACCAGCAGTCCTTTCATATCTATACAATACAATACAGGCTTCATATATGTATAAATCTATTGTAAGTCCATTCTCAAACAAAAGCTGGAGGCAAAGTTATTTCTTTTCTAAAAGTAATTACTGAAATTCGTTAAATAATGTGCTATACTTGGCCAGGCAAGACAAAGAGAGTTGAATAATATAAGGCGAGGCCTTAGAAACACACACCAACCAATATCTAAATATCTATTTCCTAAAAGTTTAATGGATTCATTGTTGAGAAGCCTATCCACTAAAACATAAAGGATAAGAGGATATGCAATACATGTCTTTTGTATTTTGCGGTAATATATACTTTTAGCCTAATATTTGTAAAAATAATAATACCCTTATCTATGTTAATATATATAGTTTGTTGGTTGTAATGCCCTGAATTCAATAGCCTAATTTACCTTTGATACAATAATTGTTGTTGTCAGGGCTCGGCCGATCTATAGTTTCAATCACTTGGATTAGTATGCTAATCTTTCACAAACCTATATAAGATACCTGAGCTAGCTTTATAAAGAAGCCTGCAGCTGTTTTTTTTTCTAAGCATAATTTTTTTGATAATAGTGTTAGTTCAAACTTCAAGAAAGAAGAAAAGATAAAATACACAGATAAATCATATTTTCTTTAAATGTCATATCCTTAATTTTCGTGATTAGACCAGGCAGGCAAGCCTCATACAAAATATAGCCCTTCCTGAATATTGGAAATTTTCCCATCATTAAGGTCAATCCAATTCAAACTATCCGGCCAAAGAAATTAGAACTTTGGAGTTAGTTGCAAGCCAGGTATCAACTTCAGGCAATTGGAAATTTCTTTAGACTATATGCACAATTATTTTCATATAGATTTGTTACATTTTACAAAGCTATGAGCAAATATTGTATAGTAGAGGACATCAGGATTGTGTCATGTTGGAGTACAGAGTTCTGACCATGCTAAATATTATAGTTTAATTCAGGATAATTTAAGCTCATCAGTTAAGTATCATTCCTCCCGTAAAGCTCTTTTACTTTAATATGTAGAATAAAAGGAGTAACGTATTTAAAGGCTTAAGGGAGTTATACTTAATGGAGAACCTTAATTTCTACAATAAATGTTCCTTGGAAGCTATAAATAAATAATTGCTTTCAGGATGTTGAGTATAATTTATCCCTCGATTATAATAACTCTTAAATAATCACACCTTTATCTATTAATGCTATATACAATATATTATATTTTTTGCATAACTACATGTATATGCATATATGCTGATATATAAAAAGCATACTGGGTTGGCTGCTTCTAAACTTTGTTCTTTCAAAGTAACTTAAACGGGTGTGGCTTGAATAAAACAAGATTTTCATTCAATTGTCTTGTTAATGGCCTAAGGCTAAATTGCCTTATGTAAATAGATAGCATTGAAAGGATGATTTTGTCTTAGTTTAAATTTATTAAGTTTACAACCAATTTATAAAAAAAATACACTAAGACATAAAGATATATTTCCATTTTAGCAAACATTTTCAATTCAGTTCTAAAAATATATAGGTATGAGACATTAGATAACAACAAATATGATCAAAGATTTTTTAACATAAATTTATGAAAAAAATTGCCACAAATTATTCTGAAACGTATCAACAGGATGTAGAAATGAAAACTGGAGAAGTTTGAAATAAAAGATTAAATTGTAATTTTTTTGTGTGGAGGATTTTTGATTTTTTTTTTGGCCTTATTTGTATTAACCAAGGGGTGGGGCAAATTGAATCAAGAATAGACAATACTTGATAATGTACACTGAAAGCGCAAAGAACACAATTTTTAAAAATACACAGGAATTTTGTTTTATTACCATTCATGACAAAATGTGATATATATTTTACATGACCTGTATGAGCAACACTATATCATACTAAACTTTACAGGGCAATGTCTTAACTACATATTTTAGCTCTCTAATTTTACCAGGGAGAAAGGGGACATAGCAGTGTAAATTCTAAAGTTTTGCTATATACGTTATCTTATTATTTGGTCTTATAGCTGTAATGACACTTATTCGATCAATATTTTGAATACTATAATAATAAGCAAATAATAATTTTAACTTCCTTTGATACCCATAGAACATGAGGGCTTGTTTTAGTTTTTTTATGTATTTTATGAGTATAGCTACTCTGTATCCTATTATATAAAGTATCAAGATTTTTCTTGTCTGTAGCTTAAGATCTCGGTAACCGCTGAACCGATATGGTCCTCCTTTATACGGGAGCTTCTTATGGGTCTCAGGAAGGTTTCAGGCTATTAAATTTCTATAAAAAAAAATCGGGGTATGGTTTTAGGCTATTTTTGTGCCCTTTCTTCGATTATTGAGCGCCTAGATGCTACGGGCGCAGCCGCTAGTCTATAATACAAAGTAGCTTGATGTATGTCCATCTGAAGCTTAAGATCTCGGTAACCAATGAACCGATCGGAGTCTACTCTTTAGGGTATATACCTATTGGTCCTGTGGTGGTTTTAAGCTATTTTCTTGGGGGGTAGGACACCCCAAACCGCCCCAAAAATGAAATTCCCCCCCCATCAAAAAAATGGGGGGGGAGTATGGTTCGGGGCACCCGAATTATTTTTTATTTTTTTTAAAACTACCTCATGGGGCAAAGCCACTAGAGGCTAGGGGCGAAGCCGCTAGTATATATATAGTATATATATATATATATATATAGTATCTTTTATCTGTTATGAAATACGGGAGAAAGTTTAGGGGCATTTTTCTATTACAGCATGAGAAAATCTGTGGCTACACTTTTCTTTATGAGTATAATACTGTAAAAGGGATATAAATGTTTATGTCTGTAATACATTTAAAACATTAACTTTCAGCACTCAAGCACTTAGTAAAACATTGATTAACATCTACTGTTTTAATAGCAAAGCTTTTTTATACAAGATGTGTCCATCCTAGCATCTATTGGTAACGGATAGCACAGATAGAGCTTTTTCATGTCAAATATAAAATAGAAATGCCCTACAAGTATATTTTACAAGAAGATGATTGCTAGGACCGAGAAACCAATTTACATGATCGGAGCATTCAGAATTTAATGCAGTTTTAAGACAAACCATTATTTGAATTGTAGCTCAGACTACTGTTTTGTTGATGATAAAAGTAGTATTTTTTAAAGTTTTTTTCTTTTTTGTCCAATTATTTAACTTCGCTTTTAATTTTATATGTTCCCATTCAGCCTTGTTATTTCCTTTTTTGTTTTTTTAAATACTAAAAAATTGGTTATGTTTTTTGTAATTTTTAACATTACTACTTTGTGATTAAACACCTCTACATCCTACACAATATTCATGAGGTGGAGCTTTTGGTGATCTGCCCATTAAAGCATTCTGCAGTTTTCTTTTAACAGGCCATATTTATTTATCCCTCTTTGACAATTTTAAGTTCAGCCCTGTATCCATTAGACACATTTTAATAAGAGTATATTTAGGATTAGTATTGACCTAATATTTATATCATAAATATTTTTTTCTTCTCAATGACATATAATCACAATGTCTGTCTGTCTATCCAAAGTCTGCTTCAGTGTCAGTCTGTCTGTTTGAAGCTCAAGATCTCGGGAACTAATTACTGACTCGATTACCTTTCTAAAAATTCCCCTTCCTTTGAAAATATGTTTTAATCTTTAGAATTACTAAATCAACAAACACCCCCTATTATGAAATAGCACAAGCCACTGCCCTCAAAATATCACCCCTCAATCTTAAGGCGAAACTCTTTATCTAATTTCAAATTATTTCACCTCTATTTCTATTTACAAATGAAAATATTAAATATAACCATTTGAAACAGAAATTTTAAAAATATTACTTCTTTGACCACTTATAACATTGATGTTCATCGTTCTATTCTATTGAGCCATTTCTCCTCCATATTAACTTGGATATTGCATTATTAATATTAATGGATGCACACTTTAATTTCATCTCCAGATAGTTTGGCAGACACATTGTGGATAGATAGATACAAATTTGCAGTGTAGACGAATTGCAAAAAAGTGGAAATTGCAGTCTAGAAAGGAAATTTGTCTTATAAAACAAGGCTACCATAGCAAATCCGAAGTAAAATAATTAAGTGTTAATAATACGTCTTTTCTTAACTTTTCAAAAAACTTCATTTACCTATTTAATTAATAAGAAACAATAAACACTATTTTAAAAGAATAAGAATGAATGTAAAAAAATATGGATTTTATTATTTAAGTTTCAAATCTGCAAATTGAATTTAAACTGGGTAAACCTATTTAGCAGATAGATAAACTAATTGTAAGGAGAAATATATGAGTTAAATAATTTGACTTGCTAATAAACTATAAATAAATGCGTCTGGGCACTCTGTTTTATTGAAGAGGAGTTAGGTTTCCCATTTCTGCCAAAATTATGTTGAAGTCAGGACCTCTAGGTTTCATTATTAGAGTAAGATTAGAGTGGAAATTATGTTGAAGTCAGTACCTCTAGGTTTCATTATTAGATTAAGATTAGAGTTGAAATTACGTTGAAGTCAACTGGAAAAGCTCTTAAGAGAGTCCTTAATCAAAATCATTTTTACTTGAAAACTAAGAAATTAAACTTGTCCCAATGTTAATGTTGGAAATTTTGTTTTGTGTATTAATATTATTTTCTTCTTGTATTTATAACTATTAAGGTTTTTTCAGAAAACTGTTGAAGGCCACTCTATACTTATTTGTCTACTGTCAGGTTTACAAAGACACAAATATTTCATCAAAAGCTGTGGCGTTTTATCAAGGAGTAAGGGTTAGTTTAATGCATCAGAAAATACTCAGACCTTGGCCCTAAATCAGACAAATTTGTAGATAAGATTTTAAAGTATAAAAAAATATGAGACAAATGAAATATTGGTATACAAATTAAAACCACAGTCGTAAATTTACAGAATCTGGTCTGATTAGTTACAGATTTAAAAATGTATAAATTATAAATGTATACTGAAATTATGTAAAAAGATTTTGACACTTGACACTAAAAAAATGTTAGTTAGTTATTTCTGTTATTACAAATATTGTCCTTCTTAGACTATTCCTTTACTCGTGTATTTAGTGCATTTTGCAATATATAACTTATAAAATATAGATATCACATAGAAATTTCATTAATCATTAAAAGAGCAACAACCTCATGAAGATTATCTAATTATAAATGCTTTCGTGCATGTTTACAAAATTGACTTATATTACTTTCTCATTTATTGAGAGATTTTGCAAATTTTAAACATAGATTTATTAATTGTTTTAAATAAGTTACAAAGCCACTTATTTTCTTTTTGTAAATTTATTATTCATTTATTTATTATTTTCTCCATTTTCAAACATAGTGTTTTATGGATCAGTAATATTTGACATAAAATCACTTCACATAAATTCATTTCACATAAAACATTTGACATAAAATCACTTCACATAAAGGTACATTTGACATAAAAACATTTGACATAAAGGTACATTTGTCATAAAGGTACACTTCACATAAAAACGTTTCACATAAAGGTACATTTGGCATAAAGGTACATTTGACATAAAGGTATATTTCACATAAAGGTACATTTCACATAAAGGTACATTTCACATAAAGGTACACTTCACATAAAAACATTTCACATAAAGGTACATTTGGAATAAAGGTACATTTCACATAAAGGTACATTTCACATAAAAACGTTTCACATAAAGATACATTTCACATAAAAAAAATTTCTCATCAAAGAATTTTTCACATAAAAACTTTTCACATAAAGATACATTTCACATAAATTTGTCATGAAAACATTTGTCATGGGTACCAGTATAAACTTTGGGTACCAGCATAAAACTTTGGGTACCAGTATAAAATTTTGGGTACCAGAATAAAATTTTGAGTACCAGTATAAAACTTTGGGTACCAGAATAAATTTTTGGGTACCAGTATAAAACTTTGGGTACCAGAATAAAATTTTGGGTACCAAAACAAAATTATAGGTACTAGTATAAAACTTTGGGTACCAGTATAAAACTTTGGGTACCAGCATATAACTTTGGGTACCAGTATATAACTTTGGGTACCAATATAAAATTTTAGGTACCAGTAATTTATGCCTAGCGTGCCTTCATGACAAATGTTTTTATGACAAACTTACCTTTATAACAAATGTAATTATGATAATTGTTTTTATGCCAAGTGTACTTTTATAATATATGTTTTATGACAAATGTATTTATGACAAGTATATCTATGACAAAAATTACTGAGCCAAGATTTATGCAAAAAGTTTAACAGATTTTGATTCTAAAATTTGGAAGATTTTTTTTTCATAAAAATTATTTTGAAAAAAAAAACATGATTTTATGCGAAGTGTAGTTTTGGAATGTACCTTTATGTTAAATGTATCTCTATGTCAAGTGTACCTTTATTTTAAATGTACCTTTATGTTATATATACCTTTATGTGAAATGTTTATAAGGGAAATGTACCTTTATGTGAAATGTACCTTTATGTTAAATATACCTTTATATGAAACGTTTTTTTTTGTAAAATATATGTCCAATGTTTTTATGGGAAGTGTACCTTTATGTCAAATGTACCTTTATGGCAAATGTACCTTTATGACTTTAAATAACATTGTTATACTTTAAATTTAATTTTTGTAAATAAATGATAAAGACAAATAAAGAATCAAATAATAATAATAATAACCTTTATGTGAAATGTACCTTTATGTCATATGTACCTTTGTGTGAAATGCTTTTTTTGTGTAGTTTACCCATATGTAAAATATACATTATTGTTTAAGAAACTTTTTTTATGTGAAGTGTATCTTTATGCCTAATATACCGTTATGTAATATGTTTTTATGTGAAATGTATCTTATGTCAAATATACCTTTATGCCAAGTGTACCTTTATGTGAAATGTACCTTTATGTGAAACGTACCTTTATGTAAAACGTACCTTTATGTGAAATGTACCTTTATGTGAAATGTACCTTTATGTGAAATGTACCTTTATGTGAAGTGTACCTTTATGCCAAGTGTACCTTTATGTCAAATGTACCTTTATGTCAAATGTACCTTTATGTCAAATGTACCTTTATGTCAAACGTACCTTTATGTGAAGTGTACCTTTATGTGAAGTATACCTTTATGTGAAATGAGTTTATGTGAAACGTTTTTATGTGAAGTGTACCTTTATGTGAAATGAGTTTATGTCAAATGATACTTTATGTGAAATGTTTTATGTGAAATGAATTTATGTGAAGTGATTTTATGTCAAATATTACTGATCCTGTTTTATATAATGATTTATGAGCTTTAAATTCTAAAAAGTAACAAGTATTCTAA